>NC_137882.1:32760171-32772671 GCF_963924005.1 Protomyctophum bolini
AAGCCAGAGACAAAAAAAAAAATGCTCAGAATTTCTAAAAAATGCAAGTCAAAGTTTGCCAAGCGCTTCGACAGTGATCAAGTTCAAGCTGAACAACCTAAAAACCCCAACGGAAAACAAGCTATAAGAAATCATGTTACTGCCATGAACCAAATCAGCTAAAAGAAACTTTATCGATGATAAAGCTGCAGGAAGACAAAAACAATCCTCGGGAGCTACTGGAAGCTACTCAACAACCAACTATAGGCTCTCATCACTGACAAGCTTGATGTGGCCAACATCTTCTTTACAAACATAGCAACGACCGCTGGTTAACAAACTGCCCTCCCACTCTGGGCTCTTTTGGTGTATAGAGCACCTCAGCCCCTGCCCACTTTGACAGGCTGGAATGGCTTAGGGTCGACGACAGAGTACAGCATCTTATGCAATGGGTCTGGTCCACACGATTCGATACAACCACCAAGATACCCATGTACCTGTACCATCTAAATACTTCCTTAATGTGAAGGAAGTCCGCATCCACAACACCAGAGGGAGTGCAACGAACCATGTGCAACCCAGATTCGGCACAAACAAGGGACTAAATTATTTTCGCTCCTATGCTACCAAAATGTGGAACGCCCTACCAACAGTCATTAAGACATGCAAATCCCTTGACTCCTTCAAAATCGCTCTCAAAAGGCACCTACGGACGGCTGAAATTCGAAACTGGCACCTGTAAAATCTGAATCCCCCCCCACCACCCACCCCTTTTTCCCCTCACTGTATATGTTTCTTTTCCCTTTTTCCCTCCTTTATGATGAATTCCTGTTCTGTTCTTTGGCTATATAGAAGTGTCTATTTGTACGTCTCTAAATGTTTTGATGAATTGAACATGGTGGACCCTATTGTAAACAAGTGTAATGCTTTATTGGATCATCCACTCACGGTTAACAGTCTTTGTATTGAGTTGTGCTTGAAATGTACTATAATTCTGCAAACGGTTAAAGGACCACTTCACCACTTTTCAACCTATCTTCATATTATAGGTCTTCACTAATAATCATGAAAAAATGGTGCAATTATTTCCTACTCAGTCTGTGTCTCATAGGAGGGCTGTGGGCAGTTCAGAAACCGTCCTCCAGTGACATCATCGATGGGGAATACAAGCTAATAGAAACTGCAGGCTTTCTAGTCCTGAAAAGTTGCAATGCGAAAATGGAAGCCACCGTTCTCACCATAATGAAAATCTAAATGTTTTTGTAAAAAATCTGCCTAATGATGATGTCACTGGAAGACGGTTTCTAAACTGCCCACAGCCCTCCTATATGAGACACAGACTAGAGTAGAATGAAGATAGGTTGAAAAGTGGTGAAGTGGTCCTTTATTTCAATCAATCAATACATCAAAACTCCACTCTCTGCACTGCATCTCACACATGTACTGCTGACTTTAATTTGTTTTGCTGCAGAGACCTGAACTGTAGTGTAACAGTTCAGGTAATTTTGCCACCTGGATCCGCCCCTTTTTTCTTATTTATTTTTTGGTCAATACTCTCTAACACTCACAGATTTGTTTCCATTTCTGGCGACAGACACACAGTGGGCAAAGGGCGAGCCATCTCTCTCGATTGATAAATTGCCACTAGGTTGTGTTTGTAGTTCTTCAGTGAGTGATTATAGATGGGTTTGTTACACTCCTAGCCTCCTAAGCCAAACTTTCTTCAAGACTGGTACGTTGCCGGCCGACAAAAATAACAAAACAAGATAAATCATGAGCACCTTGAATTTCTGACGATGCCGGCATTGACATTGGTGTCTCTCTGCAGTGATGTTTGGCTACAGGTAGAAAACCTTGGGAGGTGCAAGAACAACTCAAAAGAAGTTTGGCAAGGGAACGCATGTGTTCATTTTCTGCAATAACGTCATTTTGCTCTTGTATATGACCTTGCCAATTGTATTTTCTGCCAGAAGTACATAATATTCAGCATGCTGCAGCTTTACTGCTGTTGCTGCATGCTTGGACACTTGAATTTCCCTCTGGGGGGATCTTAACTTATGTAATATTATATGTTACATTCTTGTATTTCATATGTAACAATAACATAACATCGCATGGCATATGTTAGCATAGCATAGCACAGGATATCATTGCATGGCGTAAAACCTAATATATCCCTGTAGACCTGGGGTGATAAAACAATCTCGATAGTGGATTTTGCGATAAAAATTGACATCAATAACGATGATAAACTGTGGATATTAACCCATTCTGAACGGGAACCCCTTTTGGTGTTAGCATCATGTTATGCTTTAGCTATTGAAAAATAGCAGATCTACAAGCTCATAGCGCGCTTGTAGGTCTGCTATTTTTGAAAAATCGAAGAAAGACTGACATTTTTAGAATCTGATCTCAGGTCAGAATGGGTTCATCAGACCAGTGTGTGTCCAGTGGAAACCTCGTATGAATCTGATCTCAGGTCAAAATGGGTTAATACTCGACATGGATATAGCTCTATAAACGGCCTATCAACACAGCAGAAATGAATGCAGCCGCTCTGTGCAGTCTGCAGTTTTTGGCTCGCGTGTCAACGTGCAACACATTGTTTACTTTGAGCTCGCAGCTGTGAGTAAAGTGGTAGTGAAAGTGATTGAAAAGCTAGAAAGAGTGCAGAGAGGAGCACTAAAACAAGGGTGTTAAAAGTGAACTCACAATGCATTAATCCTCCAAAAGGTGAGGGAGGGGGGGGGAGTTACATTATGGAAGTGGATTAAATGACATAAAAACTGCAAAAATATGTCGTCGGTCGGGTGGCAGCTGTGCCAACCCAAGACAGGAAACACAACAAATAATTTATATCACATGAAACAGCGATCACACCTTAAGAGCATGAGAAGTGCACCAGAGGGGCTGTACCAAAAAATAACAATAAATGATGTCATATTTTGCAGCCATTGGCCCATATTATGGACTCTATAACCTTTGATTTTGCCCTCTTTATTGACACTGTAAACGTACGGTATGTACAATGCATACATTGTCGCGTCATTATCAACAGGATAAAAGGCAGGAAAGCCAGCTGCTTACTTCTATTGCGGTCAAAAACCAGTAAGCAGAGTTTCATATACTTAATAGTGGAAGACATGATGGCCCTGAGCACAGTGGAGAAAGACAGGTTTAACGTTGATCAAAGTGCTGTAATCCAGGTATGAAGTCCCAGGCAGAAATACCCAAGACTGCACTGCCAATAATCTCTAGGAAAGCTGGAAATTCACTTTGTCATATTAAAAAGCCTCCTGCAACGTCCCCGATTATCACTCTCACAAGTCCAACTCTATAGCCTTGTGAACATGTTATATATAGTAATCTAATCTAAACCAACAGAGGTGCATATCGTACGATGCTGGACAATAATGCTAATACAAGTGAAAAAAAAATAGAGTCTGCACCACTGGTTTAATACTCAGCTCCACTGGTTTTATTGCCTCAACGTTTCAATCCATTTGGATCTTCTTCAGAAATAACATATTCTATAAAACAAGCCCTGTTTGCACAGTTAATGACTGCATTGTGTTATTGTATACATGTTAATAAAATATAATGCTTTTAACTATTGAACCCTCTGTTTCTCCTGGCTTCAGCTATTATCAGGATACTCTTCAAACTATAGCAACATTATCTAAGTACATATCATGATAAATATTTGAACTTGATCAATATGGAAAAACATATTGTTTTTCTTTTTTTTACCATATCTTCCAAACCCCTGAGGACAGATTTGATAATTCCAGTGGTATAGTAGTCAACATACTGGATAGGTATCAGTCTATCAGAATAATACCCCATGCAAGCAACAAAACAACTTCCAAATTCTCCGTTATGTAATCATGTGAACCCCATGGGGTGTATAGTATGTGTACAGTATGAGCCACAGTCCCCGTCTATACAGTAGGCTAAATGTCACGGCCCATGAGCCAGCCTTCTCTCGCTGCACAGTCTAGAGATTCCTCACCCTCTGACACGATGACATGAGTTACCATGCAGTGAGTCTAAATGTAGCCTACACAGAAATGTACGCCCACCCAAACACGCACAGGCACGCACATACACACTCACCCACGCATGCACACACGCACGCATGCATGTACACAGACACAGACACACATGCATGTTTGCATTACTATACTTGGGAGGACATCGACGTTTTAATTTGAGGATATTAATTTAAAATATTTAGTGTATCCGTAAAGCGCGTGCATCAAAATAGCGACTTACAACTGTATATATAAATCAGGCATATAACTCTAAATAAGCTCTAACTGTAACATAACCACTAAAATGTCTGATTCTAACCCCCTAACCTGATTTATTTTTTAATCCATTCTGAACGGGAACCCATTTTGGTGTTAGCATCACGTTATGCTTTAGCTATTGAAAAATAGCAGATCTACAAGCTCATAGCGCGCCACCGAGTGGCGCGCTAAGAGCTTGTAGGTCTGCTATTTTTGAAAAATCGAAGAACGACTGACATTTTTAGAATCTGATCTCAGGTCAGAATGGGTTGATCAGACCAGTGTGTGTCCAGTGGAAACCTCGTATGAATCTGATCTCAGGTCAGAATGGGTTAAAGCCTAACTCCACACATCTGTTTTGACCACATAACAACCATTTATCTTGTTTTGAGGACCAGGAAAATAGCTCGGACTGTGTCTGTATCTCACATTCCACCAGACTAAAGTTATGGGGACATAATTTGGCTGTCACAAGTATAGTAATACAAGTATACACACAAGCATGCACGGCACACGTGCACACACACACACACACACACACACACACGCGCGCGCGCGCGCATGCACAGACACACTCACCGGGAAACAGTGGCTATATATAAAGCCAGCTGGAACTCTCACTGACTTGCATGCTAATTACATAACCTGCATCTCAAGTGGGTTCCGATGTGCTCCACTTATATCTTATCCTATTTTGGGCGGGAACCCCTTTTGGTAGTTATGTCATGCTTTAGCTATTGAAAAATAGCAGATCTACAAGCTCGTAGCGCGCCACCGAGTGGCGCGCTACGAGCTTGTATACGTAGGTCTGCTATTTTTGAAAAATCGAAGAACGACTGACTATATAGAAACATAGCTTTTTCAGAAAACTGTCAGGATGTAGAAGACATTTTTATAGAATCTGATCTCAGGTCAGAACGGGTTATATCACTTACACAGGGGATCTCAGGTAACAAGGCCTGTGCACAGAGTCTAGATCAGCTATAATACTATGTCACGTATAGAGGCTCTGCCGCTGCTGCTCGCAGCAGTGGTGGAAGACGTATACTTCCGACGTATACTGTCTGTTTATTACTTAAGTAAAGGTAGTAAATGTAGTGGAAGTAGAAGAATAAGGTACAGACTATACGGAGAGAAACAAAAAATATTAAATGGGGTGTCAGTGATTTCAGTCAAAAACCCTTAGGTTTTGTTTTTGCCTTGGGACACAAGCTTTCATCCAATCAGGATAGAGAACAAAAACGAAACCTAAGGTTTGTTGACCCCCAGGGGTTAACTGGGGACAGGGAGAAACTCCTTATATGGTCAGCACACTCTATAGTAGAGATGATTATCACAACAAAACAAAAAAATAAGTGATATTTGAATTAAGTGAAATCACTGACGCTACCTTTAAATATCCAAGTAAAGTAAAAGGGTATCAGGTATAATACCGTCGCACCATAATCCATCTCGCCCTCGCTTTTTTTTAACGCTGACCTCACGCCGACCGCTCGGTGCATGCGGCGGTTCTTGTATTCTTTATTGTTGTTTTACTGAGGTTAAGGTTATATAAGGAATAAGGTTAGGTTTAACAGTTTAAGCATCATTTACTTTAGGATATATATACAGTACAGTACCAGGCTGAGCAGTTCAACCCGGCTGTACGCCAACAGAGTTGGTAAATGGGGGCGACTCGTTTGATATGCAATTGTGCTGAAATACATAGTGGAGTAAATGTATACTGGAGTTTGCTGTCCACCGCTGGCTTGCAGGCATGATGAGGCTCGGAGCAGGTCACGTACAAAAGGTCTCTCACAAGTCTTTGATCCGTGTTCTACAGTAACCGATCCTTTGATGGTTTCTTTTACTGGAAAGTTATACCTGACGCTTTTTTGCGAATATTTCCCCCTTTTGATGTTCAAGTTGTGTATTGTCTGACCGTATAGCTGTAAAATTACCCACTCTGCTTGTTATTGGAGCTTTCCATTTGCCTGTGATTTATATACCCATGACTCCCTGGCACCTGAGTATATGCAACTTCAAACTGCCGCTAGCTTCGCATTATTGGCCATATAACCTTCTACACTGGAGAGAAGGGGAAAAAAATCCTTTGGATGTACTTGATTGTATTACGGACAGTGGTTCCGCATGATTTAAAAATGTCAAAATCGTGTCTTTTCAACATGATATGTCACATTTGCTTCAGATGTACATGACAGCATGAAGTGGTTGTGTTAATTGAATTAATAGAGAGAGAGGTTTTTTTTTACCTTATCTACATTATATCTTATAGATCAAGTTAAAATGTATTTTCTGCCAAGAGTATACAGAATTATAATCAGCATAATCTTTATTGTCACATCACAGAATTATTTGCTTTTGTGCAAGCTCCATCGTGTCACTTTACAGCACTACAAAACTGTGTAGGGCCTTAAATTAGTTGATTATTGAGTTAATATTAAAGTTCATTTAAGAACCTTCTGTGTGACTAGCAACCAGGATGCCATCCAAAATTCACACAGATTGTATCGTTGCTGTCCTCATAACCTCATAACTCCATTTTTGAGGTTTTTAGATTTTTCTTTCCCATAAATTAGTGCTATTGAACACCCTTACGTACGTCTGTGTGTCGTTTCGAAAATATTGAACCAATGGAAAGTAGTAAAAAAACCCATTGGAACAAAACCTCTTAACTCCATTGGACCCTTAACCCATTTTGGGTGGGATCCCCTTTTTGGTGTTTTAAACATTATGTTATAATTTAGCTATTGAAAAATGGCAGATCTACAAGCTGCATAGCTACGAGCTTGTAGGTCTGCTATTTTTGAAAAATCGAAGAACGACTGACATAGAAACGTATAGCTTTTTCAGAAAACTGTCAGGATGTAGAAGACATTTTTAGAATCCGATCTCAGGTCAAAATGGGTCAAACTGTCTGCTACCTTTCTCCTCCTCATGCAAGTAATTGACAATATCTAATGTCACAACACCAACTTCCATGAGGCAGTAATGCATCGTTTAAAAAGTACAAGGTTTTATTATTTTCCTAAAAAAAATGTACATTTCTCATTTCCTGAAAAATGAACAAATTGGAGTTATGAGCTTTCCTCCGGACGTACTGGCTTGAGGGAAGAGGACTATATTATTGCATTCAGGACTAAAATATCTTCATCATTCAGAGGGGCCTTAATTAAAGGCCCTTGAAGTAAGTTCACGGTGGATATTAATTAACGGAAATCACAACGACAGAGGGGTCTGATCCCGACTGATATGCGAAAACTGAGCAAATGGATGAGTAGTAGAGAGCTGATTAGTGGCAGACCAGTGGTTTTCAACCATTTTAATATCAGGGCTCATTATTTATTGGGAATTTGAGCCACGGACCACCAATGCCACAGACGAAAAACAGTCTAAGTCCACACTATTGATCCATAATGTATAAATGATAGATACGGGTTCAGGACAACAAGGCCTTTTCGTGGAGGGGTCAGAATGAAATTTGGACTTAGACTGTTTTTCGTCTGTGGTACTCATTTGATGAGATTTTAGCCTCACAGACCCAAGCCTAAAGGATATTTTGTCGTCGTTGGTTAAGTATTTTACCCACAATCCATGCTGTATTGATGTCGGTATACCATAGGTGAGATAACGTTGAGATAACGTTAATCAAACAATAACAATTCTTCTCCATTCTCTAATTGTGTCGACCGTAGACTTCTTGTATAAATGTAGTAATGCAGATGTTTAACAATAATATCTGACGAAGACCCACAAGGGGTCGAAACGTTGTCTTAATTAAATACAATTCCAGGGGGAGCTATACTCAAGTGTGCGGACATTCTCTCCTTCTCCTATAACAATAATGTAACTACTCTTGAGATCGTAAAATGAAACCAAATCATTTCACGATCTGGCCCTGATGTATTGTCATCACAATGGCAAATGTGTTGACAGTATTCTTTGACTGAACCATGTGGTTATGTTGAATCGGCTCTTTTATATAAGACTTCTTGATTTGATCTTATTCTTTCACAAAAGCCAACTGCTATAGAGTTGGTCACATCCCAAGGGCAGCAGGGATCACAAAAAGTCAGAAGTGTAGCACCCCCATGCCTTTGATATAGTTGTCCATGTGATTAATGTGTAAGGCTTGGTGCCATACCCCATTGAGTATCATCAATGTTGTATAACTGTGGCGATATAATTTTTAAAAAAAAGTCACCCCAGTTGTGCATAAAATAATAATTTCTCACTGAACTAAGGATCACTTTAACCCATTCTGAACGGGAACCCATTTTTGGTGATAGCATCATGCTATGCTTTAGCTATTGAAAAATAGCAGATCTACAAGCTCATAGCGCGCCACCGAGTGGCGCGCTACGAGCTTGTATAGGTCTGCTATTTTAGAAAAATCGAAGAGCGACTGACACTTTTAGAATCTGATCTCAGGTCAGAATGGGTTCATCAGAACAGCGTGTGTCCAGTGGAAACCCTCGTATGAATCTGATCTCAGGTCAGAATGGGTTCATCAGAACAGCGTACATGTGTCCAGTGGAAACCTCGTATTAATCTGATCTCAGGTCAGAATGGGTTAAGTATGAAATCTGCATGGGGGGGGGGAAGTAAAGTAAACGCCCCAGTTTAACAGAAGTTATATACTATTGTGATTAATACGCCGGCGGTTTCATCTTCTATCTTCTTCCCCCCTCCAGATAGACTAAGAAAGATGAAATGAACACTATAAAACTCCACAAAGGCCATTGTACTGTAGTGACACAGCGTCTCTGTGTCCCCCCTGCCTGTATTTGATTTGACGAGGAGATACATGGGACCGATATCAAACCTTGCCTCGGGCGCTATAACCTTGTTTTTCCGCAGCATTGTACAGGGGATCAAAAAAAAGATATGAGGGTGAAAACACTGATATTCAGCCAAAATAGCAGCAGTGGCCTTTGAAATGCCATGTTGTTCCATGCAAGCAAGCCCCATCATTTTCTATTCCGAGTGCACTGTATTAGGAGGAAACGCTGGGGCTACATCACGGAAGAAAAACATCGGGGAATATACGATCGATGTTCAACGTCTTTGAAATGCAACCCAGTAAAAAGAAGAAGAGAATTACACCACGTTCCTCCTCGTTCCCCTGGCATGATGGCGATCTGCCGCGTCTGTTTGCATCTGTGTGTGTGTGTGCGTGTGTGTGTATGTGTGTGTAGCATGTTGCGGTAAACGGTGGCAGATCTCTCCCGGGGTAGGGGTAGGGGATGAGCCATGGGGGAGAGGGGAGTGGGGGAGACAGGGGGGAGGTGGGGTTGAGGGGGAGGGTGAGGTGGTGGTTGTAGCAGAGAAGCTGACAGAAACATTATTCAAATGATGCTGCTCTAGTTTTTTTTCTTTTTTTTTTTTCCTCCCCCAGTTGCATACTAAAAACCATGACATTTAACCAGAGCTGAGACCGGCGAGGGAGAGGATGAGAGCATCTGTGGGGAAGGATTCTCTTTTCCCATCAAACCCCTAGCTGCATGTCGGATCCTTTTGGAAAAGGATCCTGTCCTGTATATCCTCCGATGGGGGTATGGTATATAGGTGGGCTACTGTATATACAATAGCAGTGGTTCTCAGACTTGTCAAGGACCCCCCACATTGACACTCATTATAGCCCGCGGACCCCCCATTTGAAAAGATATGCCAGGGACCCCTCCATAAGAGAAGATGTTCACTGCTCGAGTATGTGAATCTGAACCATTTTAATTTCAAGGACCCCCAGTTTGACATGCATTTAGGCATCCATTTAATGGCATATATCGGGTCCATTTGTATACACTCTCAGAGTTAATACAGACCCACAAGGGTCCATTTTGGTTCCAAACTATCTTTTAGCTGGGGTGGGGACCCCCGTGGAACTCCCTCAAGGACCCCTGGGGGTCACGTTGGACTGAGCTATACAGTCCAACGTGCTATACTCGACTCACCGAAGGGCCTCCCCCCGCAGTTCACGAATCCGATATTTGATCCCCGGCGTTTGCCAAGTGTCTTCAGAACCGATGCAAAAGGTCACGGTGAGTCTGTCCCATCAATCCCACTGTGCAGTGTGTGTGCACGCACGCATGCACGCACGCACGCACAGTGTCCACTGGATGTGTCCTGGGCCTGCATGGGGAGACTATATCGATTATCTTTTTTTTTTTGAAAAGCGATTATTTAAAAAAAAATAGATATACCGGTAATTTTTTGACTCAATTAAACTGATTATTTCTATTAAATGTTGCACCCTCAGTGCTGGGGAATAGAGGAAAAGAATAGGGGGGGGGAGTTGCGTGACAGGGCAGAAGACGAGAGAATGAAGGGATAGGAGGGAAGATATGGGGTAACGGGGGAGTGTTGTGTGTGTGTGTGTGTGTGTGTGTGTGTGTGTGTGTGTGTGTGTGTGTGTGTGTGTGTGTGCGCGAGCGCGAGTGCGAGCGCGCGCGTGTTGCCCTGACTGTCGCTGGGACATATTGTACTTTGATGGGTTGGCTTTCATTTTTACTGCCGTTTTTCTTAGACGTGCTGCTGCGGTATTAAAGTCTTCAATCTTGGGGCTGATATTACAGGACTGCCGGGGAAGATTGTGATAAACAGCACAGCGCGGCGCGGAGCCTTCCTGGGCAGTCCCTAGTACCGCAAACATCTGTTGGAACACCGCGCGGTGACAAAAGCAATGTAATTACAATGTACCCCAGTACATATACAGTATACAGTACAGCAAAGCGGATGCTTTAGCGCAGGTGTCATTTTCAGTATACTGGCAAGCAAAGGCAAGCCGGGGAGGCCTGCCGTGCATGCGCGTGTATATCGCCGATGTCTGGCAGAAAGCTCTTATCTCCATATTGGATGTTGTGTCTGTGTGTGTGTGTGTGTGTGTGTGTGTGTGTGTGTGTGTGTGTGTGTGCACGCGCAACGGCGTGTGTGAGTGTGTGTAATCATATACCAATGCAATCACAGTTGGTAGGAGTTCAGGTTTAGGAAACGTTACGCCCATGTGTTACACAATATTGACTGCATTGTGCATTGTTGCTACATTATAGTCAGCGCTGGGTAGCGTGATAAATATTAAGAACCATTGCATTTTATTTACAGCTGCATTTCAGCATGCTTCCCCATTGCCAAATGTCATTGCTATATAGCATTCACATTCACGTCACATCTGCACATCAAACCCACACATTCCCATTTTGAATCCTGCAGTGGCAGTTATAACAATTCTTACACAAAAGAACACACTCGTTTGCCATTGAAATGCATCACCGCAACTCTAATTTCACAATGATATATTCACAAGACAATCCCAACGTTTAGCAAAACAATGAAATCTACTGTAATCGTATAATTGCATAAGCTGTGATTGTTCACCCATCCCTCGGTGGCTCATACTCATTGATATCGATGACACTACTGTATATGGACTCTAGTGTACGTGCACAATGTCTATGTTTCAACAGATACATCCATGTGCAAAGGGTGCAGTATGTGATACCACATAAAAGATAATAACTGGGGGGTTTTATGTTACACAACCCATGGCGCCCTCGGGGCTTGAGTCATATTATATGCACATGGTGCAATACTGTGGATGCAACGACGATCTGTCATGGATGTGTACAGTTATATGCAGGACAGGAAGAAGGCGTGGGCTCACTATGGGTTGCACACAGACAGATAGATACACGGCCCCACGATAAAGGTACCGTATAAGTCCACCTCCCAGGCCACAAACCCATTGACGGCGAGAGATGATGGGTTCAAAGGTGCGCTACTGCGTGAATGGCATGCTGTAATCAGCAAATAAAACCAAGCCCTGGGTGGGTGTATACACACACACGATGCAGTCATCCAGGTAAACATCACACGATGCAGTCATCCAGGTAAACATCATCACCGTCCGCAACCCCTTCGGCCTCCAACGACGACGAAACGTCTGACTGGTCAATGTCAGCGCTGATTTAAGTGGGTGGATTGTGTGCCATCGGGGGTATTACAACAGTCAGTGCATGACTTGTGGTGTGGCCTGCCTGTTTGCACCGGTAGTGGAGTCACCTTGCTTCCCCTGGCCTGCTGTTTTCAGCCACTTGGGGAAAACCCCCTTACAGGTTACACATTACATTACATTACAAGGTTGCTGCTGGACGATTGGCCCGCAGCCAAGACCGGGAGAGACATGGCTGGGGTTTGAATATACAGAGAGAGAGAGACGTGTAATGGAAAACA
>NC_137882.1:32777671-32792671 GCF_963924005.1 Protomyctophum bolini
TATATTTCATCTAGGGCCAGACAGTTAAGACGATGAGGATGTGATTGGACCGGCGACTATAGAGTGTGACCTTTCAGCAGAGGAGTGGCAACACCATTAGTTAAAGGTCAGACCTCCGACGACACATTAAGCATCGGCCAGCGCGCTCCGGTGACATGTAACCACACAGGGACCACAGACAGACAGACCGGTTAGCATGTCCACGTCTTTCCTCAGTGCGGGGATTGATTGTGTGACGCGTATACTATAGCCCCCCTGTTTTGCTTCCATTCAATAAGGAGCGTGCACGATGATGGACGTAGTTGTTGCTCTGAGCCTTTTGCATCGTGGCAGGCTCATCCTTCATGCTAATGTACGAATACTAGACCGAGCGTGGCTGTCTGAGCGACAACGTGCAAAGGATATGATAATAACTCCATTCGCGGACTGACTCAAATATTAAAATCTTCAAGAGACAGTTTAACCCATTTTGGGTGGGAACCCCTTTTGGTGTTATGGCATTATGTTATGCTTTATAGCTATTGAAAAATAGCAGATCTACAAGCTCATAGCGTGCCACCGAGTGGCGCGCTACGAGCGTGTATACGTGTAGGTCTGCTATTTTTGAAAAATTGAAGAACGACACATAGCTTTTTCAGAAAACTGTCAAGATGTAGAAGACATTTTTTAGAATCTGATCTCAGGTCAGAATTGGTTAAATGAACACCATTATAATCCAGACTTCCGTGACCCAGACGTGTCCTCTGGACTATGTGTGTACTTTACTTGTACGTCTGCTTCTGGTCGGGGGGCTATTGACCCCCGAAGGCCTGGGTATAACACTCGTGACTTTGCCGCGTGCTCAGACCGGTGGGGATAATGGGAGGAAAAACGGGCCGACCTTTATGATGAATTAATAATTGATAGAGTAATTGGGTTGGCCTCCAACTATAGGCTGAAGGAGCCCTTTTCTCTCCCTCTTTTCTTGCCTCTCGCCGTTTTGTGCGCATAGCCATTATTCTGCACCGCGCACGGCCCGGCAAAGGGCAAACAGCAGATCAAATATTCACCATGGAGAACACACACACAATTATCCCTGGCTTAATGGGGTCGCCTTCAGTAGGAGGGGAAAAAAAGAGGCCCCCTTTTCTAAATGCAGTGGACTGGAGCTGGCCACTGTCGAGGAGGGGTTGTGGGCCGGGGTGGGGTGGGGCGGGGTGGGGCGGTCACCTTGGCCCAGTCAACAGTAACGCTAATATGGACTGTTAGCGAGACGCTGTCGGAAAGCGACCCTCATCTTGCTTTGTCAACAGAGCCCTGCGTTGTGATTAAATTGAGAAAAGGGGTCAGGGGAAAAGATATTTTCAACCGTGATCAAAATGAACAACGGCACCTGCAGCTGGCTGCCGAACTGCTCGAGAGAGAGAGAGAGAGAGAGAGGACGCGAGAGTCGGGGAAAGCAGCACCAATCCACTTTATCGCCTGTCACCCCCTCCATCTCTCGCTCTTGCGCTCTTTTTTGTCACGCGGATAATGTGCGCTGTCGTCTCTCCTTAAATGCCACTGAGGGCTGCAGCTCAACTTTTGACAGCGCGGGCTTTGCCCATCCATTAAGACGTAATTATGTTAAAGATCTTGGTATCTATTATTTGGTGCTTAGCTTGTGCACGCAAATCGCCCAGCGAGGGTCAAGCTCTAATCGAAGCTTCGCGTTTAGTGACTGCAGTGAGTGCCTCCGAGGTTTTGTAATTGGCCTTTTGAACACTAATGGTATGTCATGATTGATGCGTTGGCCAAATTGAGGCCCGACATATGCTTTTTTGCCTATACGCAGGAAGCTGGAGGGAGGGAGAGAGAGACAGAGACAGAGAGAGAGAGAGAGAGAGAGAGAGAGATATGGAGGATACATTAGAGACGGAGAGACGTTTACTCAGCATGCAAAAATATGTTTTCCTTGTTGAGTGTTTTTTCTGCATGGACTGGAATTTGTATTGGCCTGGTTATTACCGAGATGAATGAATGAATGAATGAATGAATGAACGAATGAATGAACGAATGAACGAATGAATGAACGAATGAACGAATGAATGAATGAATGAATGAATGAATGAATGAATGAACGAATGAATGAATGAACGAACGAACGAATGAATGAATGAATGAATGAACGAATGAACGAATGAACGAATGAACGAATGAACGAATGAACGAATGAACGAACGAACGAACGAACGAATGAACGAATGAACGAATAAACGAATGAACGAACGAACGAACGAACGAACGAACGAACGAATGAACGAACGAACGAATGAACGAATGCATGAATGAACGAATGAACGAATGAATGAATGAGTTCAGTAAGGGTAGCCGCAAAGGTGAAGTGCCCTGCACTGACTTACAGAGAATATTGAATATTCATTGGCTTGCAGCTCAGTCTCTCTCTCCCACTCTCTCCCACTCTCTCTCTCTCTCTCACACACACACACACACACACACACACACACACACACACACACACACACAGAGAGAAGATGTGTAATGCATAATTCCCATTCGTGTGTGTGGCTTGGCGGTGCTAGTGTCCCCTCATGCATTATTTCTCGTGGTATATTGTTTTCCAGCTGTGAGAGAGAGAGAGAGAGAGAGTTCTCAACGTTTTGCCTCTCCATGCAGCAGCAGCATGCAGGCAACATCTGGAGAGTATACGTCGGTTCACGCAGAGGCAAACTAAACTCGCTGCGCGTTCTGTTCATTTATTAATAACGTTTCTATCAATGCCACGGTATAAAACAAACCCCCCCCCCCATACCGCCGCGTGCATGCAGTCTGCATGAACAAAGCCTGGCGTATAATGGTTGAAAACGGATCGCTTTTCAACGCGCGCACACGCATGACAGGAGACAGAGATGTTCATTTTGAAGTGTGTTTTTTGTATGTGCGTTTGTGCGTTGCGTGGTTCACCTTAGCGTTGTCTCTCCTGGCAACTCGCCAGGCGGGTTGAAACTCATGAGGAGAGTGAC
This sequence comes from Protomyctophum bolini, assembly GCF_963924005.1. Taxonomy (NCBI): domain Eukaryota; kingdom Metazoa; phylum Chordata; class Actinopteri; order Myctophiformes; family Myctophidae; genus Protomyctophum; species Protomyctophum bolini. Next base: position 32,780,674 of record NC_137882.1, read on the forward strand.
AAACACCATGGTTATGGGAATAACTCAGTACTTGAGTACATTTACTCAAGTCCGTATACTTAGCCAAGTGCAACTTTACTTGAGTATTTACTTTGTAGGCCTACTTATTTGAGAACCTTATTCACTATTACTTTACTGCAAACCACTCAAGCACTATATACATAGGCTGTTTATTTGTATTTCTTTTCTTTTTTTAAAGGTATATTCAGTGATTTCACTTAATTCAAATATCACTTATTTTTTTGTTTTGTTGTGATAATCCTCTCTACTATAGAGTGTGCTGACCATATAAGGAGTTCCTCCCTGTCCCCAGTTAACCCCTGGGCGTCAAAAAAACCTTAGGTTTCGTTTTTGTTCTCTATCCTGATTGGATGAAAGCTTGTGTCCCAAGGCAAAAACGAAACCTAAGGGTTTTTGACTGAAATCACTGACACCCCCTTTAAAAATCGTTTCCCAATTTCCCCAAAATTACTCTATTGCTACCCCAACCGAGCTGGAGAAAAAAAAAGCCTGTGCCATGTGTGGAGATGTATAACTGTCCACACACAGCATGGGGGTCGATCTGCAAACTAAAGTTTGTTGAGACAACTGGCGAAACTCTCCATCTCTCTCTCTCTCTGTGTGTTCCATCGCCGGTTGACGACGAGGGCCGGGCGATAAAAAGAAACAACAAGAGAAACGCAGAGACGTGCAAAACAACAACGAGATCAAGTGGAATTCTCCTCTCTGTGTTCTCAGTGGTAGCTGGCCTGCATATCGCTGGAAACCCTGTATGTCCACCACACCATTCCTCTTATTTAACCCATTCTGACCTGAGATCAGATTCATACGAGGTTTCCACTGGACACACACTGGTCTGATTAACCCATTCTGACCTGAGATCAGATTCTGAAAAATGTCAGTCGTTCTTCGATTTTTCAAAAATAGCAGACCTACAAGCTCGTAGCGCGCCACTCGGTGGCGCGCTATGAGCTTGTAGATCTGCTGTTTTTCAATAGCTAAAGCATAACATGACGCTAAACACCAAAATGGGTTCCCGTTCAGAATGGGTTAATATAATTTCTAAAAAGATTTTAAATGAGCGAAAATATAGCCGATCTACAAGCTCACAATGCCGTGTTGTGTGAGCTTGTAAATCGGCTATTTTCATTGCATTTGTGTGAAACTCTTGTGTGACGATGTATAAGGCTGTTAATTCCCGGGGTATAGAAAAATAACAGAAATATGGAGAAATGAGGTTTTTCAGCCGAACAACAAGTATACGGCTACTGTAGTTCTAATTAGTGATTGCACACTTCTCTCTGAGACGTTGCTCATGAGGGCAGGTGGGCCAAAAGAGGCCCGGCCTGGCTCCCCGCTGCGATGAAAGACATTCTGGTTGTCACTCAGATCTCATTGGATGACGCTTTAATTGGCACCACGTTCTGGTTGGACAGACGGCCGGGCCAGCTAATTTAAACCAATGTCGGTTTGGAGAGAGCTCTGTTTATGATATTATTCCAGTGCAAAGAAAATGTTGTTGTGGAGAACATAAAACACATGTCACGGGTATAACAATAAATTAGATTTGTGTATAGGGCAGCACGGGCCAGTAGATCTCATGCCTCCTCTATTTAGTCTGGCTTGACAAGCCTAGAACTGGAGCATCCACGAGATAAATGCTTCACGGAACAAGTTTCTACAGTGCTATCTTAAGAAAAAGAAAACTGAAGAAAACCTTGTAGAGATGCTCTGTTTCACTGCCTAGTCCCCGTCTGTGTGTGTATAGGACAACAGCCAGCAAATTGAATTGAAGAACACAGGAGTATGACTGATCAGAAAGGAAAAAACATAAAGTCGAGGGTGGGGGGGGGGGGGCGAGGGGAGACGGAGACAATTCACTAATCCGGCACAAACTCGAGATCTGGGTCTTATTGACTTACTGTCGGAGTAATCCATATCATAACCATCTGCTACAGTGTTGTGAAACAACCGAGGGCATATTAGCTGTTGCTGTCTCCGCTGAGGGATCGGGCTGACAGGAGCCCCGAAGGGCTCCCACAGCAGAGTCATTTGGAAGAGTACCTGTAAAGCCACACGGCGTGAATCCTAATTCCGCTATTGTGTCTATACTACAGTCACTGCAAAGAGAGGAGGATAGAATAGTAGGAGAAGAGGTGGCTGGAGCCCCCCGGAGGGGTCGTGGTGCAAGTCTGTGGGAGGTAATATTTAGCAGTTACTGGAGTCACATTTGTGACAGAGCACGCTGGGAACCATTTATATTTCATAGTCTGATGTCGGAGATGTTGTGGCGATAAAATATTTAGCGAAAAGAGGCACCTTTTTGTGGAAGAGTGCGGTAAGCCCCGAAGCTGATGGAACAGGAGTTCTGCATGGTTGGTGCCGTGCAGGTATAATACCCCTAGGCTGCCGTGACTCAAGTCCAGGAGGGCCTCAATATTGCTTTGAGAATATTTTGTTAATTCATCATTATCACTTCAGTTTACTTACAAGCATTTTAATACACCTTGGTTTCAGTGAACAGTGAAACCAAGGTGTATACTAAAATGCTTGTAAGTAAACGATGGAACATGCTAGAATCATAATAAACTTGCAGCTTTAAAATGAGACATTTCGTGACATTGTGGTCATATCGCACATATTTCTATTGTCATTCAAAAAGTGCAATGCACAATAAGATGTTATTAAGAGTGTCCAGTCAAAGGGTTAAACTACAGCTTCTATAACCTAACGTAATCTTTTCACTGTATTTTGTGTGTTCTTTTTCCATCGTGTCCCTTCGTTGGCTATAACGTTCCCCCAGAATAGGAATGCATGTGGTTCAAGTCGTTATGTTATTTTTGATCCGTCGTATAATGGAAACGGATTATTCTCTCAAGTCTGCGTCATATTTTGACATTATTGTATCTTTTGATTTACATATTTACAACCATAAACCATAACAATAAGTTATACTATTTACATCCCTGAGCCAAAAACAGTTAGAATAGAACACGGTACGGCACAGTGACTCACTGTGTGTTCTCTAACTGCGTTGTTTTGACTGACGGCTGTCCATTGGTTTCTCTGAGCCTCTGGAGGTCTCTGTTTACATCAAGCCAGCTCATAATGAAAGGGCAGACAGAGCTGTAGTCCTGTCCTGTCTGACCCTCCCTTTGTCAGCCATCCACGCCACCACACATAATAACAATCACACACACAGACGCACTTTACGCACAGACGCACGTACGCACACACACACACACACACACATAGACACATGCACGCACGTACGCATCGCACAAACAGACATGCGTGCACACGTCACGCACACACACACTCAGGTCTGTACTATACTTGTAAGGACATCAACATTTTCTCACCGCATTGAAAATGTACAAAGATTATTCGAAAGATCAGTATAACCGCAGTATCACACAACTAAATATAAAATAGAGAAAACCCTATACTCCCCCACCATCAACCTCTAAATGCTGTATTTTGCGTGTCTTAAGTACCAGGTCTTATTCCCTATAACTTGAGTAAACTAAAGACCTGGAGGCGTGATCAATGCTCTTTGGCCACTCAGAATAGCCAAAGAGCATTGATCACGCCTCCTCTGGGTCTTTAGTTTACTCAAGTTAGGGAATAAGACCTGGTACTTAAGACACACAAAATACAGCCCTTCAAATGTCTAAACCTAAACCCAGTTGAAGCCTATATAGCTCTGAAAAACAATTGACCGTATAATACATGAAACTGACTGAAACTGGTCCTCACATTTTTTCTAATTGGACTAGTTGTGGTGGGGAGGTTTTTGGCCCTCACAAGTACAGTAATACCAGTACACGCACACAAGTGCACGCACGCACACACACACACATGGGTCATTTGCTGTCAACCACCTCCAATAACCCTCTATTCAGCCCTGCCTGGAATCCGGTGGTGGGGGGGGGGGGGGGTGATGCGGGGAGGGGGGGAAGGGGGGGGGGGGGGTATGGGTGGTTTGGTTCTGGCCAAGCGGATGACCATCCGGCCCAACAGCCGACTGCAAGGGGAGCTTTAATGAAACCTGCTGAGTTCCCCAATTCCACTGTGACACCGACTGGAATAATGACCAATAATACACCCACTGCCTGCCTGCCTGTCTGTCTGCCTGCCTGTCTGTCTGTCTGTCTGTCTGTCTGTCTGTCTGTCCCCCGGTCCGCATGCATGGCTCATTGTGCTACTGCCGGCCACACTGTCTGCATGCGCTGTAGACAGAAATACAGGCAAGGCCATAGTGTCTGCTCACTAGCCTCGTCCGATTATGAGTCTGTCTGTCTGTCTGTCTGTCTGTCTGTCTGTCTGTCTGTCTGTGTCTGTGTCTGTCTGTCCTGTTTGGTCATGTTTACAGTCTTGTATTTCCGTCTGCACTGCAGATAGAAATGCAGAAAGAAACGGAAAGAAATCCGTGGGGCTCATTATTCTGTCATGTCTGTCTAATTGCGTCTCTGCCTGCTGGCCTGTCTGTCTGTCTGTCTGTCTGTCAGCCTGCGTCACTGTTGTCCCCTTGCTTCTTGACTTTGTCTCGATTTATTATGAATCACTGGATTAAAAGTTCTCATGGATTCCAGAGAAGCCAGCGTGTCTTTACTATATGAAAGCATATACCCCGCACTGAAAATGGTAGATCTACAAGCTATTGGTTATTTTAAAGCGGTCACACTAGCAAGCTATATGTTCAAAGCCTATAATCTGTGATTTGATTCCCTTAACTTATTGTATGTATAGTCAATGTAGAACTGCAGCAACATTACGTTTTGAACGGTAATGGCCTAAACATCATCCAATTCTATTTGGCCTGATTCAATGATTGTCGATCACTGCAGTGACACTGTCAGTTATAGCTTTCATGTCCTCGGTTATTTAGTTCCTTACGTCCACAACGGAAGACGTACGCCGTGTCAGAATTGACAGGGTGCCCCTCGTGTCCTGTGGCGAGGCAGTCAGGAACGAGACCTACGGGTTCTATAATCTCACCCAATATCAACTCATTTGCAGGGACGAGTGACAATGCAGCGTAAAGTCCTCCAGAGGGGCTGCTCAATTCATTCTATTTAGGTTCACTATAGCGCAGTTTCATATTCTCCCTCTCTCTCTCTCTCTCTCTCTCTCTCTCTCTCTCTCTCTCTCTCTCTCTCTCTCGTTAATTCTCATTCTCTCTCTCGTTAGTTCTCATTCTCTCTCATTCCCTCTCTCTCTTTTCTCTCTCTCTCTCTGTTTTCTCCATCTCTCTATTATGGTGCTGTTTTGTCCAAGGTCTGATCCTATATATATAGTGCTTTGTTTTTATGTCTCCTTTTCTGTCTGGGGGGGAATCTCACAGAATGAAACACTATAGGGCAATTCTACCAAGGTCTTTGTGTACGTGTGTTTGTGTGTCTCTCTGCCTACATGTGTGCTTACGTGTGTGTGTGTGTGTGTGTGTGTGTGTGTGTGTGTGTGTGTGTGTGTGTGTGTGTGTGTGTGTGTGTGTGTGTGTGTGTGTGTATGTGTATATACCTGCGTACGTGTCCATGTTTGTCGAGTATGTTTTCCGCTCTGAGTCTGTCGTCGTTTGTATGAATTTGTGTGTTCTTTTCTGTGTATGTGTGTATGTTGTCTTTGCATTGATGCGTGCGTGTGTGTGTCCAGTTCTTGTGGAGGGAAATGTTCCAACTGATGAGTCAATAAACGCAGGCCAATACAGTGGCTGTTAAGCAGAAAACCAATATGCCTTCTTATATCGACTATATAGGTCTAAAGATAAAAACAACGCGATATTTTGGTGGCCCGGGTCCTGGAGAAACGTCTGAGCAATGCAGTGCAGAGGGTCCGGGCGGGGAAGTGTGGTGGAGAATGAGAATTAGGCTGAACAGAGAGAGAGAGAGAGAGAGAGAGAGAGAGAGAGGGCCTGTTTAGAGAGTTGTTATACTTATTTTTGCTGGCACATTTGGGCCAGGGACTAGTGGATGATTTATAGGCTTTACACACGCGGCCCGGTTCTACGGGGGTTCTGTGGAGAGATGGAGACACATAAGGATGCCCTGCGCCTTCACCGTCATAATGAGCTCCATCCTGTCTTATTTTATTATATTTGTTTATGTTTACGTAGCTCAACCTCGCGGCTAATCGTACTGTGAAGTCACTTCTACTGAAATAGAACTATGCGGAAACTGTCAACTGCTCTGCATGTATCAAACTAAAGCTATACACTACGACAGAGAACAACTACCACCGCCATTGAACTACGATAGAGATTGTGGCTTCTACATTCTACAGTATACGTTGTCAGCACTACAAACGTGTCAATTTCTATGTGGCCTCTGTTTTGAATAACTTTATTGTCAGCCAGTCGGTGTCCTATTAATTAATTAACATCTCAATGGAAGAGTATACAGGGAGACCAAATCCAACCACTGCAGATCAAGATGTGCTAATTACATTGTATTAAAATACTCACTAAAGTAACATGACGTCACCTTTGTGCCCAACGGAGAATGCGTGCATACGTGGAACGCTCATGCTAGAGTGTGTGTACGTATACGCACGTGCACACAAACCGCACATTTAGTCTTCTTATGCATGCATGCATAATATACAGTGCATGCGCCACGCAGTTCTCCTTTCCCTACGATTCCCTGGATAGATTCGTCACATGCGCTCCATGGAGACAAATTAATTTAGTCCTCTTTAGAGGCTGCGAGAGTGAAAGCCTGGGGAGCTAAGAGAGAGATGATGGGTAAAGACGTCCAACCAACATATGGAGATGGACCCCGCAGAGACGTTTGCCAATGAAGATAAAGCTGTTTTTCAGCCTGCCTTGAGGAGTCGTGTTATCGGGTTAGCGGCAGACAGATGAACAGCCATAGCGCAGGAGAGTGGGTGAAGCAAAGCAAAAGGGGCCCCCCTTATAAATAAAAGTTAAGAGGGATCCTCCTTGTTGTGAGTCATTATGGATCGGCTCCCTAAACAGTCCGGCGCTGGCTCCAACACTGCCCCACCGCCATCAATCTCCCACCGACCCCTCTGTAAATGCCAGCAGCCGATAATTAATGATAGATTTGCCGCGCCTCCGCTAATGAAAGATTTACGCTGCATAAAGGATACTTGGCAACAGAGGGGCTGCGGCTCCTGAGCTATGACGGCCAAGTATACACGGCATCAATTCTGCCCCCCACGACAGTCGTATAGGGTGAAAGTATATACGTAACATTAAGACATATAAATAGGAAATATAGGTGGCAGGAGGAGCCAGCCAGCCATGCATGCGATCTGCTGCTGGTCAGCTGCTGTGACACTTAGCAGAAGGTCGGTGTGGCGGCCATCGCTAGAAGCTCCTCCGACGACAAGGCCAACAGGCGCTTAACGCATTCTGACCTGAGATCAGATTCATACGAGGTTTCCACTGGACACACACTGGTCTGATTAACCCATTCTGACCTGAGATCAGATTCTAAAAATGTCAGTCGTTCTTCGATTTTTCAAAAATAGCAGACCTACAAGCTCGTAGCGAGCTTGTAGATCTGCTATTTTTCAATAGCTAAAGCACAACATGATGCCAACACCAAAATGGGTTCCCGTTCAGAATGGGTTAACCTCCATCCCCCTCCAGTCTGGGAAGGGGGAGGGGGGGGGGGGGCTGAGCCACACGCAATGCAGGCTCTTCTTGACAAAATATTTAGTTTCGATTTAAAAGGTTATTTCACAATGACACAGTCCCTGCCTCATGTCGCCTCCTCTCTCTCTCCCCGCTGCATTTATTTTATGTCTTTGAGAGAAGCATGGTTCACTGGGTATACCGTCGTATAGTCGACTCGCTCCCCCTTTCTACAGCTGGTGGGCTTATTAAGTTTCCATGGCAACTCGCCGCATCCACTCATGTTTCCTCATGCCAGCCTGTTGAGAGAGACCCCCACGGGGGCCTGCAGGGGCTCAGAGCTGCAGGGACACCGGGAATGAACGGCTTTTTTTTGGTGTTCGGGGGGTTTATTAATCGACAACAGTGCCATGGTGGCACGGGGGATTGTTCGGGAATTTTCCGCTTATTTTATTGCACCCCGGCTGTGTTTGTGACTTTCTTATGTCATTGTGCGGCTCCTTTTGCGTCGGGCCAAAATATTATGGCAGAACGTTTTGTATTAAATTGCTGCCAATTAATAAAGGAACCTGTAGGGGGATTTACCGACTCCTGTGGCCTCATACGCACATATCAAACAGACATTCTGTGTGTTCCGTCTGTGTTTCACGGCCGCCTCAATGCTTTTCCAATGGAAGGGGCTGGAGGGGCTGCAGTCAAACACAAATGTTTGGTCAAACTGCACGTGACTTCCGTTGGAAAAGCATTGAGGCGGGCCATGAAACACAGACGGAACACAGAATGTTTGTTTGATATGTGTATATGAGGCCTCATGTCTGAGCCTTTTACTAAGTCGTTGCTTCCAATCTTGTGTCTCTCTTCTGTCATTTATTTTATCCCAAGGTGTCGACAACCCCCCCCAATCCAACGCTGTCTGCGGGCCTAGGTTGACTATTAGCCGAGCTAATATGGACCGCCATTGATTATATCGTACATTTCCATTTCATTACTTAATTATCAATTCAACTCTGGGGAACCTTGGAGGAGAATGGGGGGAATAGATGTAATCTTGCGCAATATAAGTTAATAATACTAATTTGATTTCACAATTTAAAATTCCATATGCATACTAAGTGGTCTGCTTAAGATATTTCGTCCAAAGAGATAATTAATTACTCCCTTATGCCACGCGAGAAATTGTCTTATCTTTAAATTGCTCTTTTAAGGTATTACACCAGATTTGGTATTTCTCGTCTAATTTGAGGCGGTTCTTAATTATGGCCGAATTCTGGGAAATACGGCAGATTTCATTACCGTGGCACTCACACAATCAAGGCTCCTTTTGAAATGAATTCATTTTGTGCCATTAGGTCGATACAGAGGGGGGGAGGTTTACCTCCCCCCAACTGTGCACATTTTGTTATAATTTCCTCGACGCAGACTGTAAATTGTGCTGGTTCATGTTATTTGTGCTTTTATATGAACACTGCTCACAGTCCCGTTGAGTTTCACTGTTTTAGACTGCGTAGATTAAATGCATTTTTTATACGTGTATTTGGGTATTTGTTTACCTAATGTTGCATTATTTTGTTATATATTATATATTATATTTGTTGTAGTCTTTAATTTCTTGTTTTTGCACTTTTTTATAATTATGTTATGCATTCTTTCATTTGTATGGAAATGGGATCTGTATTTTCTTTTTTTGTCCTTGAAAGTTTATTAGCATCTAAACGTCGCCTTGTGGGGATTTTGTAAAAGAAAAGTGAGTGAGTGAGTGTATATAAACCACTGTGTATTTCTGAATATATAAATATCTAATGGCCATATTACATATGGACAAGATGATGTAATGTTTGCCTCCAAACATTTGGCTCATTAGAAGCATAAGAGTGTCTAATTTGAGATAATTAATGTGTCTCGTTTGTAGCCTCAGACGGAATACAAACCCAGCTGTAAGATATCCATCTGTATTTGAGATGACAGAGGTATATTAAAACTCCTCATGTTGGGAAAACTTGTCACACGGATTAAGAGATCATTCGAAGAAACGGGGAAGGGAAAGGGGGTGACACGGGAGAGGAAACAAACGGGGAAGGAAAAGGGGGTGACACGGGAGAGGAAACAAACAAATGATGAAGTGGTTTGTGCCAGGTGTGCAAGGGGGGGAAAACACGCTGCCACAGTGTTTACCAGGCCTTTGAGGTGTGTGTGTGTGTGTGTGTGTGTGTTGTCTTCAACATGAAGTCTGATCCACAGGGTAGTCACGCTGTTATTGTGACCCCGTCCTGAGTTTTCTCTAAGCTCAGGTGACATTTAAGCCGTGTAGACTATATGTGACCGGGTCTATAGCAAAATGGTCCTCATCTCGCCCTATAATGAAAAGGCAGAAAGTCGCTAAATAAACTTGATTTCTTTTGTGTGTGTGTGATTTTCATTTCTTTTTTCTTTTCATATTAACACAGTTTTGAATGTTGAAGAATGTTTTCATTCCAACAGATTGTTGATTTGGTCAAATTAAATGTATACATAAATATAAATCAAAGTATGCTTGTTTTTTCGGTAAACTTTACCACTGTTTTTTCGGTAAACTTTACCACTGTTTTTTCTGTAAACTTTACCACTGTTTTTTCGGTAAACTTTACCACTGTTTTTTCGGTAAACTTTACCACTGTTTTTTCGGTAAACTTTACCACTGTTTTTTCGGTATTAAACTTTACCACAGTTTTTTCGGTAAACTTTACCACTGTTTTTTCGGTAAACTTTACCACAGTTTTTTCGGTAAACTTTACCACTGTTTTTTCGGTAAACTTTACCACAGTTTTTTCGCTAAACTTTACCACTGTTTTTGCGGAGAGGAGCAGTTCCGAGATTTGCATACAAAGGTTTCGATTGGTCTTTGGAATGTCTTTGTCCTCAGGTTTCACGCTCTGAGCAAACGCCCATAAGTACAGCATGGTTGCGTTGTTTGTAAACACAATTATTATTCAAGTGGATATACTGTACATAATGTTTATCATCTTAAACTAACGCAAGCATTGCACGAGCAGACACGCGCCCAGCCGCCCACACAGTGCACTTGTACACACATATCTCTCACACAGCCGTGGTACTTTGCTCTCCTCTGTGAATTAAATTCCATATAATCATATAGATTATGCAAAAGGTATAAACAAACATGGACAACCTCGCAAAAAATTTAATAAAGAAAAAAAGACACACTCGCAACCAGGAATTGAAAGAAAATAATATGCCCATATTAACCTTAGAGGTATACTGGTCATTGTGATGTAATAAAATATGGACGTCACTTCATGCCACGCTGCAAGTTTGTATCTGTTGATTTTGAAATGTTTTGAAAAATATAGATTTTTTTTTAATTTATTTAACATAATTAAGTCTTCTCTTTTGGGGGGCACAAACTCTTTTCAAACTCTTTTACCCTATACATCGAATGGGAGGAGACCCCCGGGGGCAGACCAAGGGCGCAGTTGGAGGAAACACATCGACTCACTGGCCTTGGAATGTCTCGGAATCCCCCAGGAGGAGGAAGTCACTAATGCTGCTCTGGAGAGTTGAAGTCTGGAGCACTCTGGTGGAGCTGTTGCCCCCGCGACCCGACTACGGATAAGCGGTTGAAGATGGATGGATGGATGGATGGACATCGGCTATTTAAAAATAGCTGATCCGCAAGCTCACAACGCTTGCAGTTATTGGGGGGGGTCCTCAGCCAAATACATTTTCATTTGGGGGGTCATTTTGAATTGAAAAAAAGTTTGAGAACCACTGCTATACATAATAATGTCAAAGAACTGCAAGCAAGGAGGTTAAAATGGCAGAGAAAGAACAGGTGCCGTTTGTAATATGTATCATGCTGGGAGTGGGAGCCATGTGATTAGTGTCCTGGCCTGGAGGGGTGAGGCCGGGATAACTGTCTAATGACCAATCACAGCAATGTGTGACAGATCTGAAGGAGCCAATCATAGGGAAACTTAATAAAGAATAAAGAGACAAAGACATTGAGGGGGCACAAAACGAAACAAAGTGCATGCCAAAGACAGGCCATGCATGTATACTGTAACAGCCACCACCTCGGGGCCAGAATGTCAACGTCGCAAACGAGACTAATCTAATAGATTGCCTGATGAACCCTGCTGATTGTAGGTGACCCCATGTGCCCTTTCATCTGTAGGCAGCACCACCCTTAGGCCATAGGGGGCACTTTGCACCTTTTTTTAATGATCTGTTTCTATTTCACTTTAAAACTTTTGCCGTTCGGCGGTGACTATATATACAAGTCAGTGATTTGGTTGGTTGTTTTGGTCACTTTGGTTCAGTTTGGTATAGGGTGTAGCTGGATATGGAGCTTGTATTGTTTTTCTTAAATGAATTGCATTTTTATAGCGCTTTTCCAAGTGC
>NC_137882.1:32795171-33135171 GCF_963924005.1 Protomyctophum bolini
GTGTGCGCGTGTGTGTGTGTGTGTGTGTGTGTGTGTGTGTGTGTGTGTGTGCTATTAGTATCACTAATTCACTATACTGGTGAGGACCTTAATGTCCCTACAATTATAGTAGAATTGGAGACAGTTTTCCTGGTCCTCACAAGAGAAATGGAGACATTACAGATTAGGTTTATAGACTTCAGAGGTTTAAAGGTTTGAGTTATATGCCCGAGTTACGCTTACATTTAGTTGGGAGCTGAGCTGGTGTCGAACACTGAAACATTGGGGGGGGAAAAAGCTAAATCATCGCTAAAATGTCCTCAGAACAATAGTAGTGTAGTGTGCACATGCGTGTGTTGGGGAAGGAGGGAGGATGAGTGGAAAAGCGAATGGAACAAAAGGTGGAAGTCATCATACGTTGTGACTTGAATATCATGTCGGTTTGGACGCTACAATATCTGCCGTGTTCTAAAGAAACCTTGTTCTCCACGCCACGTGGAGACACAATACCGCTCTCTGTGACGGCGTTTCATTTATATGCCTTATCAAAAAGCCAACTCTTCCTCTTGTTACTCGCGTTGTCGTTGGGTTCGCCACCGTTGCCAATCAGCGGCGCTTCGCCGGGTTTGTCGGAAGGGGGGGACCGACCGCTATAGCGTCATGTCAGTCATACCGTGTTTTCCAATTACCATACGACGCCACCGCCATGTGATTGCTTGATTGGCAAGCGTTATACTTCCGTGGTAATTATTTTGATTCTGATTATGTCAATCACGTGACTGTCACTCCCATGCGAGCAATCAGACCATGATGAGCGGTGTGGCTGGAACTTCTGGCGTTGTCATTTCCACCTCCCGTATGACGACGACTGCTTGAGAGGTACGCTTCCGTGCTCCTTTAACCCATTCTGACCTGAGATCAGATTCATACGAGGTTTCCACTGGACACACACTGGTCTGATGAACCCATTCTGACCTGAGATCAGATTCTAAAATTGTCAGTCGTTCTTCGATTTTTCAAAAAATAGCAGAGTGGCGCGCTACGAGCTTGTAGATCTGCTATTTTTCACCAAAATGGGTTCCCGTTCAGAATGGGTTAACCCATTTTGGACTGAGGTCGATTAAAAAAAAAAGGCTTCTAAATCCTAATTTTATTCTGAAAAACCCTATTTTTTCCTATGTCAAGGACCCCCAGAATTATCTCTATTGGGCCACGGACCCCCCCATCTCAAAATATGTAGTTCCAGGGACCCCCCAGAAGCAAATATTTTAGTTAAATATGTTCGCTCTGAAATATATATTCAACGATTTGCGCCACATTTTAACGGTTTTTCAAAAATAGCAGACGTACAAGCTCGTAGCGCGCCACTCAGTGGCGCGCTATATGAGCTTGTAGATCTGCTATTTTTCAATAGCTAAATGATAACATAATGTTTAAAACACCAAAAAGGGGGTTCCCGCCCAGAATGGATTAAACAGTATAAGAAAAACTTTTTAAAAATTCATGCTCGCGCTCGCTCGCTGCCGGCGTTATTACCTTTGAGCTTGGTAGCTCTTTCCAAATTACCCTCAGCCCGTATATATCGGGGAGCCGGCCGTAATGATCATTTTCTCTGCTCCGTGTCAGTAATAATCGCGCGGGTATGGTTCTATTTTAGTGCAAGCTCAGGGCTTCTGGTTTTATCTGGGCGACTTCCTGTATTATTAATGCAGCCATCCGTGTGTCTTTGACTTTTCAGTGCAAACGGGGGGGCCTCCATTTAAAGTGCAATTATAACCACTATTACCCCCACCTCTCCACTAAAGCAGTATTAACCCATTCTGGCGGGCACCCATTTTGGTGTTAGCACTATGTTATGCTTTAGCTATTGAAAAATAGCAGATCTACAAGCTCATAGCGCGCCACCGAGTGGCGCGCTACGAGCTTGTAGGTCTGCTATTTTTGAAAAATCGAAGAACGACTTCGATTTTTAGAATCTGATCTCAGGTCAGAATGGGTTAATCAGACCAGTGTGTGTCCAGTGGAAACCTCGTATGAATCTGATCTCAGGTCAGAATGGGTTAAAAAGGGGGAGAAAAAAAAAAAAAAAAAAGTATTTTTTCTTCATTATCATCATCGTCATCACCACCACCACCGTCATCATCGTCTATTTACTACATGATTCAATTAGTGAGCTATCAGATAAAAGGTCAGAGGCATAATCAGACCCGTTGAGAGAACATGCTTCTTTTTCTGCCTCTTTTCTCGCCTTCTCCCATTCACTGTGGATGTGTCGCCCCCCCACACCCCCCCCCCCCCCCCCCCCCCCCCCCCCGGAGAGCTAATGACCTTGTTTTCCCATTTTGTGCCGCTGAGATGACTCCCCACGCCTGCACTTTTGAACTATAAACCGTGCCTGGTCGGTCTCCACAGCAACAGCTATATACGTTTGCCCCGGTGAGGCCGATGCAAGCCCGGGGCGGTGGGGCGGAAGGGGGGGGCCTTTTGTGGGGTGTGAGGTCAGTAATAATAACTCACCTGGACCAAATGGAAAGGGGAGCGCCTCACAGGGGCAAAGCCTATCTGCGATGAGGCCCCCGCCGCAGTATAACGGCACCCTTCATGATGAGGCCCTAACGGGGCCATATGAAGTAATTCAATAAAACGATGCATTTTAGTTCCTTAATCCTTCTATTGAATTGGACTGACTCAGCTATGCTCTATATACTGCTGCATGCAGGCCACATCTGTGGTTCAACGTATGGTTGGGATTCCAGGCATGGGCAGTTACTTTTATTTCCGACCGCCACAACAATGCAGCATAATGTCTTATTGGCAAAGCAAAAGTTCTTTGTTTATACCCAGGGAAGTGGACTAATGCTTGTTTATACAGCCACACCCTGCTCATATAGAACATTTCGTGGTATAGGCGTTCAATGCCTTGCTCAAGGGCACTTCTTCAGCGCGGTGGTAATTTAAACGTGCCGGTTCCGGGGATTTCGAACTGTCGACCTTCTCGGTATCAAGACCGCGCTCCGCAAACCCGTTCGGCCACCTGCTGCCTGTTGGCATCAGTGAAGCGTATATACACCGTTTGCACTGTGAAATGAACAATGAACAATATGAAATGCTGGAATTTCAATTTGTGTGCATAAACAGTTATGTTATAATCTGGCATTCTTATGCAAACAGTAAATATGTTATTACTTATTATACATTTTTGGAAATCATTTTTTTAACCCCATTAAGAACTGAGGACCCGATTCTATACAAATGTCTTCTTTAAAACTGTTTTCTGAAAAACGTACGTATTCTATTATCAGTGGTGCTCAAACTTTTTCATGTCACAGAACCCAAATATTATCTTTTTGTTATTTGTTATTTGAAAATATGTCGTTTCAGGGACCCCCCAAGAAGCAAAAGATTTGAGTTAAAACTTTCAATGTGAAATAATATACATACCGGTTATTCAAATAAATTAAGAATTGCACACATCTTCATCACACACCGAAGAACGACTGACATAGAAACATGGCTTTTTCAGAAAACTGTCAGGATGTTGAAGACATTTTTTTTAGAATCTGATCTCAGGTCAGAATGGGTCAAAAGCTAAGGTGACGGATGCGTTCCAGCTATAGGTCCGACTCATATTTTTGTCTAGATACTGTATATCTGAATCCGTTTCCCTATACCTTTAACCCTCTAACACCCGCATTCATTTCTACTTGCAAAAAATTGATTTCAACCTTACTACTACTTTGTACTACTAGGACTGACACTAAAAAATATGTTAAAAAAAATAAAAAAAATAAAGTTTGATGAAAATGTTATAATAATTATATAATAATATAATAAATTAATAATTTACATTTGGGGGATATCTTTCACAATAATGAATAAAACATGTTCTAGACATTCTAATGATCACAAAAAAAATTAAAAAAATGTACCTACTTTTATTAGGGTAAAGGTCAAAAGTCTTAGGTTAAAAAATGTTCAAAATCGCACAGAGTCCAGACATTTTTTATTTGTGTGAATTTCAGCCTCTGTGGGGGGTGTTTATATGCAAATATCATGACCAATGGCATTGAAATGGCATTGCAATGAACATCACTGATGACGTTTAGGTGAAAAAAGAACAGAAAAAAATATTAATAATTTAGTAATTAATTAAATTAAATTTGTTGCTAAAAAGCAACTCTGGGTGCTAGAGGGTTAACTCCGGTCATATGCATTGGACTTGTCTCTCCTGTGTGCTGTACACAGTATGTCTACTGTACTGCAATGCGGTCCATGTAAATAACAGTATAACACCACGAGGTAACAGCCCTGCTCAGCTACAGACAGCAGGTTTCGTCGTGTAACTTTTCCCCACCTTTACTCGCCTTAGAACCCTGTATAAGGCGGCTTCCAGCACTGACTGCCCTACTTCACAGTTCACTTTACACACATGAGCAGCTGGGAGCGTCCCAGTTGGACCGTGGCATATACCACTCAGCAGCTCCAGTGGAGCATTCGGGGGGTTAAAGGCCTGGCTAAAGGGCACCAAAACAGGAGCGGTAGGAGGAATGTTGCTCTTTCAACCAGGCGGATTCCCAGCTGGTCCACAGGTTTGAACAAACACACACACACACACAGTCAATCTTTTACGACAAGCACTTCGACAATCAACTTCTTCTAATGATGCATGTCACAGGTTTACAGGTGCAAAAAGAGTGGGTGAAATTATTTTCAGTACAAAGTTCCAATGATTTGCTTTTGCAAAATAGGAATAAGGAATTTAGAAAGGAAAGAAATGTAAAAGGTCAGATAACAGGACCGTAATATATATCAAAAAATGCAACAGCAATGGAGTGTATCCATAATCATACAGTATTATGTAACAATGCTGTGACTCTTCTGGTATCTCACGATTCGATTCCATTTAAAAATGAAATCAGTTTTATCATCATCATCATCATCATAAGTCTTATTTCGAATTCAAATCGATTTTTCCCCCCCACAGTCCTACAGGACATAATAGCACATCTTCAACAGCCTCTTCTTATACGTTTTCTTTTGTTTTATCGATTGCCTAGCCCAGTGCTTCTCCACGTGGGGTATATTTTGTAAAAACGTGTAAAAAGCTAGCGGCGCCATTATTGTGGGATTTAAAGTTTTAAACTCAGAATAGAGTGACGGTGGTCTGTTTTTGTAAACATTGAGCTTGTGTTCCTGGCGACAACACAGTGAGCCAACACCAGAATGTCAGGCTCGACATATACCTTACAAGCACCATTGTGAGATGTCAGTTTAGAACGGTTGCATGTGTCGTTTGTTGAACTCCCTCTGGTGTTTAAAAAGAAGAACGCACACGGATAGTCGCTCACTGTGTATAAAACAAACCAGACAATCCCAGAAGTATGGCGGCCGCTATACCACATAATTATGTTGACGGACGCCCGGCCCCTCGAGGAGATTTTGGTACGCTCTACTATACTATAGGGACCCCCCTGGCGTTCTTGAGGGGGTTTCAGGGGGTCCCCATGCTAAATGTGTCAATATAGCATTGACACTTCAACCACTTTGAACATGGATATATAGCGGCTATTTGAAAATAGTCGATCTATACAAGCACAAGCTTTCTGATGGGGGGTTCAGTGGCAAAATGATACACTTGGAGATCCTTGACATTCGAGAACTACTATGCCTAAGCCTGCCTATATGAGACGAGCGGCTCCTATATAGTGTGCCAGAGGTGGTACGTGAGTGTCCTTGATGATGTCGCTCAGCCTTGGCTATACGCATCTTTATTCATATATATTCTGGAGGGAGGGAAGCTCACCTGCAGGGCCGTCCTTTGGTAAATAATTAATAGTATACCGGTAAGTCTCATGCATGTCTCATAGTCTCATCATGACACACGTTGGCTATATAGTGAAGACCATTAGTCATGTTTCAGGTGACTGAAGCCACGATGCACTGATGTGAGGAGCTGTGATTATTATTGAATGACTCGCCGAAACTGACATATATCTGAATGTGAGCTGGCAAGCTATACCCCACCCCCTCTCTCCCCCTCCCTCTCTCTCTCTCTCCCCCTCCCCCTCTCCATCTCCCTCCCCCTCTCTCTCCCCCTCTCTCTCTCTCTCTCTCTCATTGAATACTTTAGTAGCAGTTTGCAAGGTCTGCCAAGAGGATTTGTTTCCATTGGGGTCCTTTGTACTCACTCGCTCACTCACTCACTCACTCACTCACTCACCCACCCACCCACCCACCCACCCACCCACCCACTCACTCACTCACTCACTCACCCACCCACCCACCCACCCACCCACTCACTCACTCACTCACTCACCCACCCACCCACCCACCCACTCACTCACTCACTCACTCACCCACCCACCCACCCACCCACTCACTCACCCACCCACCCACCCACCCACTCACTCACTCACTCACTCACTCACTCACAATCACTCTCATCAACATCATCACATCTCTTATTGCTCTATCTTGAACACGAATCTCCTGTCAGACTGCAGTCTGATCAAAGAGGGAAAGATGCAGGGCCCCCCTGGTGTGTGTGTGTGTGTGTGTGTGTGTGTGTGTGTGTGTGTGTGCCTGTGTGTGTGTGTGTGTCAGCCTGCTCTGTCAGCAGCACCCCCCGCCGGCCTAGGGAGGTCCACGCTGTATGCACTATGCACCACTATGCTGTATGGGCAAGAAAATCTCATCAACAACCCCAGGCAGACAGGCCTGCATGCAGGCAGGCAGGGTGGTGTGTGAGACTGGTGTGGCCCCGGCCTCCAACATATCATCATCATCACTTCATCAGCAGCAACCACCCACCCGGCAGCCAGCCTCCCCTCGGCCATGAACTTAAGACTATACACATTAACATGCTTACTGTCCACACTCATCCGGAAAGAATGTCCCCCACAACATTATACCCACGAGGAGGGTGTGTATTTTTTTTTTAATAGCTGGGTGAACGATTTGGAAGTGCTGCGGAGCTTGTTATTGAAAAAGTGGAATTTGATTTGATATGATATGATATGAATGCTATAAACACAACTAGAAAGCTCAAAGCTCTTGGGGCATTTAGTATCCGACTATTAGGCTTCATTAGTGAGTGTGTGTGTGTGTGTGTGTGTGTGTGTGTGTGTGTGTGTGTGTGTGTGTGTGTGTGTGTGTGTGTGTGTGTGTGTGTGTGTGTGTGTGTGCGTGCGTGCGTGTGCGCGTGTGTGTGTGTGTGTGTGTGTGTGTGTGTGTGTGTGTGCAATGCTTGCACAATTATACACATGTACAATTGTACATGCATTCGTGTTGCACATAGATGTATCAGTGACTCAGTGTGTGTGTGTGCGTGTTTGCCCAAGGACAGAGCTCTGCAGTATGTGTAACATACTCGTTTGATGGGGCAAGTGGCCTGCAGGGAGGCAGTTGGTGTAAATCACTGTCTGAGGCTAATTCCATGCAAACAAGTCAGAGATGCCACATTCATGTCCTTGCCCATATAGCCCACTGGGCGAATCTCAAAGCAAACCAATTAGCTAGACTGGGGTCTGTCAACCTCCCTGAAAAGTCTAACCAAAGTTCTCTCTCTCTCTCTCTCTCTCTCTCTCTCTCTCTCTCTCTCTCTCCCCTCAAGCCTTTTGAGTGACGGGGAAGAGTTATGGAGCTATATGCATTATAATAAGCCTGTATCTCTCGAACATGAAAGCCCGCTAAAACATCAAATACACAAGGCTTATAATCCGCCTTGCCAATTAGCCCAAATATAGATATTTAGACTTTTAAACTCTTCAAAAAAAAACAAAGTTGTGTCATCAAAATGTATACAAGTGTTATACTACAAACCATACAGCAGGTGGCCAATCACATGGCCAATCACATTACATACTCTGAGATATAACTAGTGGTGGAAAGTACTAAAAGTACTTTTATCCTTCTCTACACTGTGGTAGTACTACAGTACACCTTAACTTAACCATTATTATTATTATTATTATTATTTCTGTTGTCCTTCTCCGTTTTGTTTGTCTGTAAGTTTTTGTTTTGTTTTTTGTTTTGTTTTTGTCTTGTCTTGTCTTGTCTTTTTTTGTTTTGTTAGGTTTTGTTTTCTCTATGTTTTGTTTTGTTTTTGTTTTGTTGTATCTATTTTTCCTTTCTAAAGCTATAATATTGAATGAATATTAAAAAGGCTGGCACTCTAAGCTGAGGCTTCTGCCAAACACTGCCTTTTGGTCAAAAAAGAAAACCCTGAATACATTGTATAAGGTGTGTGTACTTTAAATGACCAATAAACTTGAACTTGAACTTGTTTTTCACATGGTGAAACAATGTACACACAGACCTGTCTGCACAAGCATCCAGGTAGCATGTGTTCCATTTCCTCAGTGACGTACAAAAATAATTACTACTTACAATAAACGGTTCAATTTCAGAAGGTCGTCTGGTACATTCTGTTCCTTTATACGGGTTATTTTGTAATCATCTACTATAGCCCTAGCGACAAGGCTTGAAGCCTTGAATTGAATTGAATATAATAATTGAACTGAATTGAATAAGTTATTGTCAATTCTTAAAAAAAGGACAAGAAAAATGTATAGCATTATGATTATTTCAGAAATAATATACCGGTAGTGAGAACATGATGCACGACTGATCAGTATCACTGTATCGCAACAAAAATAAGTTAAAGGGACACTTAACCCTTTTTGCAAAAAAATATATGTTAATGACGTTTATGAGCTTTAGAACACTTTCCTGGGGGTCTTTATGTGTGTAATATGTGGTTTTAGATATTTTAGATTGTAGCAGTGAGCCTGTTGTCTCTGATGTCATGGACACTGGGCTCACTTCCTTCCTGGACTACATGTTGTCTCAGTAAGACAGCTCTCCCCCTATCCACAAGGAGGAGCAGTGCACCAAAGAATTATGGGAATTGTAGTCCAGGAAGGTAGTGAGACCAGTGTCCATGACATCAGAGACAACAGGCTCACTGCTACAATCTAAAATATCTAAAACCACATATTACACACATAAATACCCCCAGGAAAGTGTTCTAAAGCTTCTAAACGTCATTAACATATATTTTTTTTGCAAAAAGGGTGAAGTGTCCCTTTAATAATGAATGCACGGCCTGCATGATAGTCAATAGATCCAGTCTTGTACAGCCTGTCGTTACAATCCACTGTGTGTGCTAAAAGTTTGGGAACAACCACAGCTCTAGTCGATAAGTCTGGTTATGCCAGGCTACAGTATATGAAGCTGACAGGAGATAAACTTGGACACAAGCTGTTCCCTAGCAACGCTATTTCACTGACAAGGTCTATAATCAAAGAGCTAACATTAGCCTGTCACATGTGGCTTGACAAAGGAGGACGTTGGCAGAGAGAAAAATAATATAAACTGTCATGAGTCATGATAACGTCATGATACAGTATGTATAAACTCACTGACTGCACTGAGACGCGGAGCGGCTCTAAACTGTATCTCCTTACAGTTGGTGTTTTACCAGATTTTGCTGTGTTTTAAATAACACCATACATTATAAACCGTCCGCCATTACCCATTTCATGCCACGGAACCACCGAGAGGATGTTCTAACCCAGGGGTGGGCAACCTGCGGCCCGGGGGCCACATGTGGCCCCCACCTTCACTTAATGCGGCCCTCAGGTTAATGTCAGAATACTGTTATAATATAATGTTGGTTTCAGCTTGTTTACAATTCCACAAACATGCAAACATGACCCACTTGAATTACTTCAGTCTAAATTAGTATAGCTCAATGCTTCAACACAAGTATAATTAAAAGGCATTTGAAATGACATGATGAAAATGTTAATTTTCAGGATTCCAATTCAAAAATAGCAAAAATTCTAAGATTTCAATTCGAACATGCAACGACAGCAATATATGGCCCTGTAGGCAGTTAGTGTGGAAATATAGTGGCCCTCTCCATCGTCAAAGTTGCCCCAACCCTGTTCTAACCTATACACTAATAGTCCATGGGCCATATGAGATGTGACAATACCGAAAGGTGGCAAAGGCTACTTATCATTTTTGAGAAGCTCTATGTCTGTAGATAATATTTTGGTATGATAACCCTTCCTAAGTGGTAGCTAAATTGGTGTTATCAGCTGATAAAGGTACCCTCCCCCATAAAAAAATGCCATTTTAGATACAGGTGCATATCGTGATATTGGCTCATTTTCAGGACATATGTCAATATGGTTTGCTATAGTGTTTGCAATCATTTTGAAGAGGACACTTTAAGCTTTCATTCAAGCCCTTTAGTGTGTATGTGGGACAAGTACAGTGGTTACCAGTGCTCTTCAAACTTAGAATAAAACATTTTTTACACAATATTTTCCTAAATCATATTCTTTCTTTTAGTTCTGTGCCATCAAGAAACATCAGTGACACAAAACACAGAATCTGGAATACTGATATGACTCTAAGGATTCAGGAAATGTATAATTTACCTTCAATATTTTGTTCTAGGGGGGTGATTTTCAGCTTTATATTAAGCAATCAGTTTTAATGTGATCAGACCATAATTGCAGCAGATTAAGTCAATATATCATAAGAATCGTTCACTTGATGATACAAGCACCAAATTTGGCACACAAGTGCTTCAGAACCTACTCTCTCAGAAAAGTACGTTGTCCACTTAAAAAAAACAAATGGCCACCATTTTTCAAGATGGCCGCCTTTCAAAATGGTTTTAAACAGTGTTTGAACTATAGTTTGATTGAATAATCCTATTGTGATGGCCTATACATCGAAATGTATGTTTCTGAGTATGAGAAATCCAATTCTGCATTTAGCATATCAAAATTATTTAATATTATGATGATACAATGGGAATTAAACGATAAAGTGGGGCAGATTAAGTCAATATTCCATAAGAATCTTTAACTTGGTGATACAAGCACCAAATTTGGAACACATGATGTCCAGGAGGTCCTTTCTATGAAAAGCACGTTATCCAGCTGCCAGTTTTCAAGATGGCCGCCTCGTCAAATGCAAAAAAACAAAACAATAAAAAGGTTTTCGAAGTAGAATTTAAATGTGTGAATGATCCAAGTATGGATCATTCATGAAAATGAATGTATTCTGACTGTAAGAACTCAATGGTGTTGGACTTCAATTCCAATATGGCCGCCAGTTTGCAAGATGCAGCTATTACGGGTCTCAAAATTAGCTTTTTCGGAAGCTGTCTGATCATAGATATTGTTGAAGCAGGTCAACATCATTTGTTGATCATGCATTGAAATGCTGTGATCAAGCTCTATTGGTTTGTAATGTTGTATATAAGAGTGATGTCAAAGCACAACCATGAGGACATACTGGTGACATCACTGCTGTGAGACTCAGCATGGGGTTCAGTGTCTGCTTGTAGCGTATTAGCTGTTGTAGTGTACTCACTGTAGTTTGTTGTATACTTTAGTGTCCTAAATGCTAATTAGCCCCTGTATATATCTCCACTAGAAGTTTAGTTAGTTGTAGTATTGTAGTTGATAGCCGCACCTGAATTGACAAGATGTGCCAGTGTGGCTTCAGTTACCTGGATGGTGTACAGATCCTACAGGACTTAAATGGCACTGGATGAACGGTCGTGCTAGGTGTAGGGCACCAGATGCTTGAACCTAGATCATGGTTCAAGGTTGGACTTTGTTACATCTTGTGTACAGGTACATAAGAGTAAAACTTATTTTTGTTTGGCTTCCTTACAGACAAAATGCAGTGGCATAGATAGAATAATATTCAAGCAACAAAGTAATAAGTAACATTACATATGTAGATGTGCATGTTTCCCTGTAGTAGCAAAGTTAGGTAAACTTTCTCCTTGGTTCTTATCAGTTCGTTCATGTATCTGATTGTTTGGGGAAAGAAGCTTATTTGCGTCTATTTCCAGTGGCTTCGAGACTGCGAAAACGTTTTCCATGAGGCAGCATCTCAATCAGCTGCTCTCTTAGTGGAATGCTGGAGTTTCAGTTGCTAAACATTTGCCCGAAATATTTTGTGATACTTTGTACTGTTTTGCCTCAATGTATCCTCACTGCCAGCCCACCTCCATCATCCAATCTGGATGAGTCTAACATGATGGGCAGCACAGGTGTATTGCCTGAAATACGGGAAGACTTCAACTTCAACTTTCGTATCTGTTTGACAGAGGAAACACTTCCTCCAATCAGTTTTAGTAGCGGAACATCTTGTGTTATACGGTTAAAGGCTGAGGGCTAGATCCTTTTACCACCCAACCGTAGAAAACATCAAAGCACATTGAAATATGGGATGCTTCTAGGTTGAAGCACCTGGTGCCCTACACCTAGCCTGACCATTCATCTGGTGCCCTACACCTATAGCCTGACCATTCATCTGGTGCCCTACACCTAGCCTGACCATTCATCTGGTGCCCTTCACCTAGCCTGACCATTCATCTGGTGCCCTACACCTAGCCTGACCATTCATCTGGTGCCCTACACCTATAGCCTGACCATTCATCTGGTGCCCTACACCTAGCCTGACCATTCATCTGGTGCCCTACACCTATAGCCTGACCATTCATCTGGTGCCCTACACCTAGCCTGACCATTCATCTGGTGCCCTACACCTATAGCCTGACCATTCATCTGGTGCCCTACACCTAGCCTGACCATTCATCTGGTGCCCTTCACCTAGCCTGACCATTCATCTGGTGCCCTACACCTAGCCTGACCATTCATCTGGTGCCCTACACCTATAGCCTGACCATTCATCTGGTGCCCTACACCTAGCCTGACCATTCATCTGGTGCCCTACACCTATAGCCTGACCATTCATCTGGTGCCCTACACCTATAGCCTGACCATTCATCTGGTGCCCTACACCTATAGCCTGACCATTCATCTGGTGCCCTACACCTAGCCTGACCATTCATCTGGTGCCCTACACCTAGCCTGACCATTCATCTGGTGCCCTACACCTAGCACGACCATTCATCTGGTGCCCTACACCTAGCACGACCGTTCATCCAGTTAACTGAATCCCTGTTATCCTTGTCTCAGCTCTCCCACACTGACACATCCTGTCAATTCAGGTGCGGCTATCTAACTACAATACTACAACTAACTAAACTTCTAGTTTATATGTATATACAGGGGCTTAATATTATTATTATTAATATTTAGACACTAAAGTATACTACAAACTACAGTGAGTACACCACTACAACAGTTAGTAAACCACAACTACAGCTAGTACGCTACAAGCAGACACTGGACCCCATGCTGAGTTTAAACCAAAACCAGGCTTGTTAAATCCTGTACAGCCTGGTTTATTCCGTTCCACTAAAGCCAAGCGAGGCTTAGAATGGGTGGATTTAGCGAGCCAGGATCACAATGATCTTGTCGAGTAACTTCGACAAGACTGGTGAACCGTGGGTCATGGGTTCAATAGTGGGTGAAACGTTAAAATGGTAATGTGTTGTAAAACAATGAGTAATGGTAATATTTATATATATAATATATTCTTAACCACTTGCACGACAGCAAACCTATTCTGGGGAACATTCACCAAAAGTAGCTGATCTACAAGCTCACAAGCTGTCATGAAGTTGTGTAGCCTATAGGTATATTTTGGTTCTTTGATTTTCTATAGTGCTTAAATTAGTCCTTTAATGCAGACCGATAAAAATAAGGCAACATAAACCCATAATAATTAAATAAGTGTGGAAAACATCATTGGTTTGTGATCAGATTGACTGCTTATAATGAACAGTAAAGACATCAGGATTAGGTTAAACCTGGCTGTTAGCCTGGTCCGGAGCAGGTTAAGTCCAAATAATTATTTTCCATGGGAACTAATGTGGCATTGCTTTCATGAAACCGAATCAAGCCTCAACATATCCAGGTTAACTGGCCAAGTTAATTTGGCAAGATTAACCAGTTTTCATGAAACCGGTTAATCGCTGATCCAGGCTATAATAAACCAGAATATCTGTTAAATCCGGGTTTAATCGCTAATCCAAGTTACGTGAAATAGGCCCCTGGTTGTGCTTTGACATCACTTTTATATACACAATTACAAACCAATAAAGCTTGATCACAGCATTTCAATGAATGGTGATGTTGCCTTTCAACAATATCTGTGATCGGACAGCTTCCGAAAACGCAAATTTTGAGTTGCATCTTAAAAACTGGCGGCCATATTGGAATTAAATTGACACCATTGAGTTCTTCCAGTCAGAATATATTCATGTTGATGTTTGGATCAATGTGTGGATCACACATTTCTGTTCATTAAAGTTCTACATTTGACGAGGTGGCCATCTTGTAAACTGGCGGCCATCTTGGATTTTCAGCTGGATAACGTACTTTTTTTAGGAAGTACATCCTGGACATCAATTGTGCCAAATCTGATGCTTGTACCACCACATGAAGGATTATTATGGAATATGGACTTAATCTGCCCCACTTTATCGTTTAATTCCCATTGTATCATCATAATATTAAATAATTTTGATTTGCTAAATGCAGAATTGGATTTCTCATACTCAGAAACATACATTTTGATGTATAGGCCATCAGAATAGGATTATTCAATCAAACTATAGTTCAAACACTGTTTAAAACCATTTTAAAAGGCGGCCATCTTGAAAAATGGTGGCCATTATTTTTTTAAGTGGACAACGTACTTTTCTGAGAGATTAGGTTCTGAAGCACTTGTGTGCCAAATTTGGTGCTTGTATCATCAAGTGAACGATTCTTATGATATATTGACTTAATCTGCTGCAATTATGGTCTGATCACATTAAAACTGATTGCTTAATATAAAGCTGAAAATCACCCCCCTAGAACAAAATATTGAAGGTAAATTATACATTTCCTGAATCCTTAGAGTCATATCAGTATTCCAGATTCTGTGTTTTGTGTCACTGATGTTTCTTGATGGCACAGAACTAAAAGAAAGAATATGATTTAGGAAAATATTGTGTAAAAAATGTTTTATTCTAAGTTTGAAGAGCACTGGTAACCACTGTACTTGTCCCACATACACACTAAAGGGCTTGAATGAAAGCTTAAAGTGTCCTCTTCAAAATGATTGCAAACACTATAGCAAACCATATTGACATATGTCCTGAAAATGAGCCAATATCACGATATGCACCTGTATCTAAAATGGTTTTTTTTTATGGGGGAGGGTACCTTTATCAGCTGATAACACCAATTTAGCTACCACTTAGGAAGGGTTATCATACCAAAATATTATCTACAGACATAGAGCTTCTCAAAAATGATAAGTAGCCTTTGCCACCTTTCGGTATTGTCACATCTCATATGGCCCATGGACTATAACTCTGATTATGAACCAGGGTGGGACCACCACCCTGTCCCTGACTGAGAATCAACCAGGCGACCACTCGTTGTGTTGGGAGGGGGGGATATGGGTGTGGGGTGGGGAAAAATGTACCTTCCATATTAAACTCATGTTGCTGACACGTGCGATTGATTATGGGGCTATAGGGATGCACTGAAAAGGAAATTATTGGCTGAAACCGAATACCGAATATAGGAAACAACTTAAATAATAATCACTATTATGGGTCCATATAAAACATTTATTCAGCTCTTTTGAATGCATTCATTGCATACACTATTCTGTGATATATTTTCTGCCTATTCGGGCCGAAAACCGAATAGGCCGAAAATGCATTTTTTGCCATTTTCTGCAATCCGGTATACAGTTTCCCTTGAGATTCTAACTCTTGGCGTTCATGACGTCCGACTTCCCAGTAGCAACATGGACGCGGCGTCATCATAAGTCACCAGGTCATTTATACTGCATTGTTTCTCAACTTGTGGTCAATACAATAAATTAAAATACAAATATTCACTTTCCTACATTATACTAAATGCAACACGGACCACCAGTTGAAAACCCATGCACTAACTAATGTATATCATAATGTATTCAGACTATATAATAGTATATGTCAGACTGTATTAGAACACCAAACAAACTGTACTGCAAATGCCATGTCAGTGACATCAATGTAACCAAATTAAGCATATGATATAGGCTACAATCAAATAAATAAATTAACCCTATACCTGAGACTGTTTCTTTTGTGTGTGTTGTTGTTATTGCTGCTTTTTTTGTAATCTTCTGCCTGATTTTTCTATTTATTTATCTGTTTAAGTGTATTTTCTTCTGCTGTGAGTTGTACAGAGTAGACCCCTTGGGGTGGGTGGTGATGCACCAAAACAAATAAAACTGATAAAACATACACAATTAATTGAAGCTTATTCCTGCCTTTTGCTCCTGCACAATGATTAAAGAAACACTGCTTTTTGCATATAGCTTCTCTAAGGACATTCTTGCATCCATAGATTATTATAAAAAATAGAGGCCTCACTGGCCGTAACGTTGCAGTTCATTGGAGCAACAATGTATCCCAATGAAGGCAGGGATAAGTCAAGCGGAAGTGCAGTTCTGAAGGCTTTTTTTACATTACAATTAACACAACAATACAACGTCAGAGCCAGGGATAGATTACTAAATGAAAACATTAAAGAGTGAACAGTTGCACACAATGCAACAGTTCTCCACATCTTTCATATTTGGAAGCGCTGAAGGCATTTTGCTGAAGGCACGTACTGCGTCGCCCATGTGACTATATTGGCCAATCACAGCGCGTCTTTTCCGGGACGCAACGCGGAAGCTGCTCATTGAAGGCAAATGCTTTGCAAGGAATCTCGGGGGAAATTGTGCCTTCAATCAATTGTGACACGCACCTCAGAGCGAGTCACAATTGAGAGTTGAGAAATGTTGTATAGTTTGGACAGGAGTGCACCCCCTGCTCATGCTGTCTCATGGTGGTACTGTATATGTTTGTCCATTTCTCTAGGTATAGCTTGTTGATTATCATCGACGGTTTTCACATATACAGTAAATGGCTATACACATTATCTCATGTGATCAAGATGTATCAGGAACATTCTTTTCATATTCCATTCCGATTGGCTACGATTATGTTTTCACGCCCGTGAGAGAGAGAGAGAGAGAGAGAGAGAGAGAGAGAGAGAGAGATAGAGAAAAAGATGGCCATGAGGAATAGGCCTACATAGACAGGTCTTGCCACCAAGCAGGGCTGGACTGGGACAAAAATTCGGCCCAGTCATTTTCGCGTGAATTTGGCCCAGACCGGTCCAGCACAACCAGCGCGCAGATAACTCTACCGCCCTCTCCGCTGAGGCACACACAAACATAACTATAGCCCTAATAATACCACCACTTTTACAGAACAACATAAATGATACAAACCAACAGACAACTAACTACACAACCCTTTTGTAGAGGGTTTATTTGTCACTCACTGATCCAGGTACAGTGAAATTATCAGCATGATGGCACTGGCAGAATATGGCAGCACGCCCGGACCTTTCATGGTGGCCTGCCTGCCGCCTATTGGCCTGCCTGTCCGGCCTGCCTAGTGTCCGGGCATATTCCCCACCGGGAATGGCCAGTTCAGCCCTGCCACCAAGCCAGTCATGAACCAACCGCAGCCACAACACCTACACAGTCAGTCTTCAATTCCAAATGAACAACAAATGGCTGTTATGTCGTATAAGGTCAAAACCTCTATAGCTTAAACTGAAACGTAAATAGTGAACTCACTCATTGCATAACTGAAGTGACCAAAAGCCACATATACACATGTACGGTTCCCCTGTTAAACAGCATGTTTCACTGGCACCCTGTCATTGGGTCTCAAAATGACAGCAATAGTACGATAATTAGTATGCACACAGCATACAACACAAGCAGAAGCAGCACAAAAAACAGGTTCTTACCTTGAGCCGTCTTCTACTTGACGACATCAGGATGGCCAGGGTCAAACATTGGTACGCATGTAGAGAGATAGAGCCCGCCATATTCTCTAGTAGTTCATCGGAGGAGGAGGAGGCCTCCAGCCACGTCTCCAGTAATCTCAATCCAACATAAAGCTGGCTATAGCTCAATAGTACTTTCCCAGTGGTCAGGGACAGGGACTTGTTTGGAGCATGGGCTTCAGGGTCCAGCATTCACAGCCGTATAGGAGAACAGACTCTATACAGGACCGAGAAGAAGTTGGGCTCGATGTGGTGGAGGGTTTGGACATCAATACACTGGCCATATGCCCTTCATGAAAGCAACAGCCCTGCCAGCCAGAATGTCAAACTCATCTCTGCTGCCGCCCATGGGTGTCATCACTTTGGCTGTTGTATAGGCCCAGTATGTTGGGAGGGACACCATACGTCTTCTTGAGTGTCTGAAAGAAAGCAAGAACGAAAGAAAGACCATTTTTAAACATGCAGAGTGCAGACAGACATACACCTAGAAATGTGACTGGTATGCCATGCCTAAATAAATTGAAAGAAATCTAGTAAATCAGGCTGTAACACTTGCTTGATCCAATATCACTTTCAATTAAACCATCATTGGTAATCAGTGATGGCTTAATTTACTGAAACACTGACACCAGGCAGCAGGGAGTCAGCTCTCTGGGTTTGTGTAAACACAAACATTGAAGATAAAAGTGAAGACGGAATAGGATGAGGATGCAAATTGTGATGGCCAGATTGAGATAATGCATGATGACAACTAGCGCCCCTCACTTCACACGGGTGTGATTTTTGTATCAAAAGTCCCTAAAAGGCCAATCTAAATGACTTCCTGTGAATGCAAATGCACTGCATGATGACATAGACGGACTCTTATGAATATAAATGAGCCTTGCTTTCATTCACCCATTTTCTCCCATAGCTCATGTTCCTCCAAACACACCTGATTTTAATTACAGAGCCACTCCGTTTTTTAATCGCATTCAAGATGACGTCCATCAGGTACGGTGTATTACTAATTTTAATCAGCACACTAAACTGTATCTAAAAACATTATAGGTTTAGAAATGAAGAAATACTGTCACGGCGCGACTCAAGAATAATATGGGACGCAAAATACTGAACAGACAGGCAGGAGCAGAGAACGTCAAATCAAAGTATTTATTATACTGAAAACACTATAGGTGAACATAACGGGAACAGAGCACCATAACAACATCTATAGTCAGGGAACATAAGGAACTGAGGGTTTAAGTAGACACAGGGATCACAATACACAGGTGAACAGAACAGACAATCAACACTGGGATTGGCTAGGAGACTAACAGGACACAGGTGGACAAAACTAGTAATCACAAGGAGGTAAGACAAGACAGGCAAACATAACTAGGCAGAACAGGAACCACTAGGGAATCACTACATCATAAAAGTACACAATATACAGATTATAGTTAATGACAATACAGTTTGTGACATACGGTACACTCCTCAATGTCAATCAGTTTCATTTCATGACAAAGATGAAGAAGCCCTGCAGTACAAAGAAACAACCACAGAAAAACATTAACTAAAATAAGCAGGCTATAGTTCTCACAAGAAAATGTATGAAAGCAAACAAATCCTCACATAGGTGTAAACAAAAGAAAGTATCAAAAACTACACCATAGTTCCATATAACCATAATATGAACAAACGTATACAGTTATCTGCTGAGCCCGAGGGGGAAAGGATCTCTGGAGGTTGCATCAGTGGCATGGTTGCTCTTGCCTGGCAGGTGCGCGATGTCAAAGCGCCATGGGAGGGTACGCTGCTTGAGCTTGAACAGGCATGAGTTTGTTATCTCATCTCGATTTGACCCCCCCAATCCAACCCTTTGATGCCGAGCGTCAAGCAGGGAGGCACTGGGTCCCGTTTTTGCAGTCTTTGGTAATAATGACCCGGCCAGGGATCGAACCCCGACCTCCCAGTTTCAGGACGGACACTCTAACCACAAGGCCACTGAGCTTTAGTATACCAAAGACAATCTTGAAAAAGAGTGACTGGCTGGTCATGGAATTTTCTGTACACCTATATGCCAAACATTCCCCTTTCACATCAGTTTATTAATATCTTGAACAGGCATAGGATGGAGGGTGAACCCCTAAGGAGCTGCACTGCCCCTAAGGGCCGCTATAGCAAAGCTTTTGGACTATTATTAGCATTTTAGAAGCATATCTCACAAAAATGTAAAAA
This sequence comes from Protomyctophum bolini, assembly GCF_963924005.1. NCBI lineage: Eukaryota > Metazoa > Chordata > Actinopteri > Myctophiformes > Myctophidae > Protomyctophum > Protomyctophum bolini. Next base: position 32,815,220 of record NC_137882.1, read on the forward strand.
TAACCACCGCTGAAAAAACTTAAGTGAGGTGCTGGAGCCACAAAGGGAACATGAGAAAAATAAAGGGAAGCTCCGCACACTCAGATCTGTTGCACAATCAATGTATTTATTTAGCAAGCTTTCGGTCTACTTGACCTTCTACTTGACCTTCTACTGGCATACCTCACAAAATCAAGCTCTCCAGAGGGTGGGCCTATATAGCAGCTATAATGGGTGGGCCCCGGCCAGTAGTGTGTGTATATTATACATATCTCATTTTAATGGACGCATTAACGTGCCAGCGATTCTTTGTTGAAAATGTGCGCCCGGGCCTCGTCGCTATACCCAATTTATATTCACGAAAGAAAAGAAAAAAACGAGACCAGTGCCTCTCTATAGTTTACGAGTGGAGCCTTCGACGACGGTGTGCATTGGCAGTAGTTCGACTGTGGTAGTAGATAATTGGATGGTAATTAATGGAACGGAGAGCGATAAATAACTAGTTGAGTTTGGCTTGTCGAGGACAAGGACACAGAGGTGAGTGTGAGGGAGTTTGAGGAAGAGAATGGAGTGAGAGACCGTGCATGGGAGGGGAAGATGGAGAGAAAGTGATATTTTCTTCATCCTGTCCGCTATAATCCTCATCATCACTGCTTCATCGTCCCTTTCCTTCCTAAATACCTCCCCCCCCCAAAAAACCCTTCCTTCTCTCTATTTCCCCTCTCCAGATAACCCCCCTTTTCCCCCTAAAAAAAGAAAAAGAAAACCCCACTGCGCCTCATCTTCCAGCAGGCTGCTTGAAGTTATAACTTGTTTCCATGGAAACTAAGACAAAGTGCGAAAGAACATAGATGAAATTAAAGATTTGATGTACCACACGACACAAAGACGATAACATAGCATGAAATCTCTTGCCGAAGACCTGAGGGAGTTGAGTGCACACTAGCGTTGAGTCGGTCGGATAAGAGGTGGTCAGACTACAAACTGCGCACGCATCGGTGAGGACTCGAGACAGATACAGGGATCGTCCGTCCGTCCGTCTGTCCGCCCGTCTCACACATACATACACACACACACGTGTGTGTGATTACTTATTCGTCATGACTTATTAACCAGGTAATGATGTTTTAATCAACGTTGACTCCTTTGTTCAGGTAAAGGTCGACAACGTTGTAATGAGTGACATTGGAGAAAATGTAAACAAAGTCAAAGTGGGGTCCCCCAGGGGTCCTTGAGGAGGTTCCAGGCGGTCCCAGCTAATAGTTAGGATTAGGAACCAAATGGACCCTTTCCAGATCTGTAACTCGGAGAGTGTGCAAATGGACCCTTGTGGGCCCATTACGTAGGTTCCATTTGTTCTCTTTGGGCCTAATGACTATCAAAACTAGAGTTCTTATATAAATTAAAAGAACCACTGCTTTTATAACCACATGAACCCTTGTGTCCCTATATGCTGGAGGAAACAATAATATGAACTGTGTGTTCAAAAGAGTGGAGCCTATAGCAGCTTGACTCATATGGATATGAAGCATCAACTGATTTTTCGACAGAAACAGACTGCATCAAATATATGAGTGACTGACGACACACAGAGCCACCACCTCCCTGTCAATAGCCCGCGGGACAATTTGTTTATTGTACCACAACGATTCTAAGATGACCCAATTACTTCTGTGACCCAGGGGAGGATGAACGTGTGACGTCAGGACTCCGGTATACAGAGCCCCTGGGGGACCCCGGGACAACTAAGTATACAGGCTTTAACCCATTCTGAACGGGAACCCATTTTGGCGTTAGCATCATGTCGTGCTTTAGCTATTGAAAAATAGCAGATCTACAAGCTCATAGCGCGCCACTCTACGAGCTTGTAGGTCTGCTATTTTTGAAAAATCGAAGAACGACTGACATTTTTTTAAATCTGATCTCAGGTCAGAATGGGTTAATCAGACCAGTGTGTGTCCGGTGGAAACCTCGTATGAATCTGATCTCAGGTCAGAATGGGTTAAGTGGTTACGCAGGGGAGACGTGCAGGAAGACAGGCAGCAGGTATAGGGGCTTTTACCGAGGACTGATCCGCCATGTCCCTCCTTCACACATGGATGACTTCTCAAGGAGATGAAAGCATGTGTGCTACATGACCAAAGGACACGCACACACACACAGACGCACGCACGCACACATGCACACACACAAACACACACACACACAGTATAATATCGTTGCTGTCAGGCACCCACCTCGTATCTCCATATTTCAACGTTTTCCTTTTTTAATAAATAAATGCCCTCTATTGTCGCACTGAGCAATGAGCATGAAGGGATGACACGGTTCTAGACACATAGGCTACTGTACATGGTTTCCACCTGAAAGCAAACAATATGCTGTGTGTCTACTGTATGTGTGAGTTTGTATCACGCACGCACACACACACAGACACACACACACACACACACACGCACACACGCACACACAGACACACACACACACACACACACACACACACACAGTGACAGTGGCAGCTTAGTCCCAGGAGGCGTTTAAAAGTGAGGACAGAGTCATGGAGGATTTGGCCAGCCAGGCATGCTCCAGTGGTGCACAAGGAGAACCAGTTCAATAGAACCAGTGTACCTTGCCTCCCACTTGTCACTGCTGCTTCTGTGGCTTTTCATCTCCTCGAACAATGTATTTATTGTACTTTTTCTATCTTTCCCTATTCCCTGCGGTGTGAACTGTGAAGAAAGAGTCATGCAAAGCTCTAGTAGATAGCATTCAATACATGCACATTCATTTTAATGCGGAGAGATACACTTTTTTCTGTTCTTTTCTTTATGCCATGTGTTAACCAGGGTTTTACAAGTTGTGTCACCTTAATGTGCCTCTATTGTACTGCGCTGTCTAATGCAGTAACAGTGTGCTTCAGGGGAAAGGGATTTTAACCCATTCTGACCTGAGATCAGATTCATACGAGGTTTCCACTGGGCACACACTGGTCTGATTAACCCATTCTGACCTGAGATCAGATTCTAAAAATGTCAGTCGTTCTTCGATTTTTCAAAAATAGCAGACCTACAAGCTCGTAGCGCGCCACTCGGTGGCGCGCTATGAGCTTGTAGATCTGCTATTTTCCAATAGCTAAAGCATAACATGATGCTAACACCAAAATGGGTGCCCGGTCAGAATGGGTTAACTGATTGGGTTGCATTATTCTCTGTCTAAGCTGCTCCCTACAGCAGTACAGTGCTGCCACCCAACTGAGTATGATTTATGGAGGTACACAGTTCACCAAATTACACCTAATGAAAGGTATTGCTTCTGATTGAATTCAACACCCGCCGTTTCTTTGACTGCGTCCGTTAAACACGGGTTAACTACCCCAGGATATACTGATCAATGGTGCTGTGAATTGTAGGGTTAATGAGTAAGCAGTTACACGAGAGAGAGAGAGAGAGAGAGAGAGAGAGAGAGAGAGAGAGAGAGAGAGAGAGAGGGAAAAGGGTTATAGAAAACAGGAAAGAATGATTTACTCTTTTCATAATTGGGATTTATGTCGTACATTTTCACACCGGGCCCTAAAGATTAACCCTGCCAATGCGTGCTACACTCTCCTGCTTCTGTGGGGGTGTATGGGTTCATCATATTAACATTCCATACGTCCGGTTTTCCCTATACCTCCCCTGAGGATTATGGGTAAACAAACAGAACCTGGCTGCGCATCTGTCTGACCTGATGTACCTCTGGATCGCGACAGACATGTTGCGGCGGCTGGCTTTGTGATTGAGGGAGTAAATTTTAGTTTCAGTGCCGACATGCCTTCACCTTCAAACCATACCGAAAGCACCGAGGAGCCAAGCCGGGGGGACCGGGGGGAGGGGAGGAGGACGAGGAGGAGGAGGAGGAGGAGGGGGTCGGCCTCCCGTAAATATCCCCAGCTCTTGTTAACGTGTCACGGCTTTTTAATGCATCGACAGACAGCCCACCTGGGACTCGTGGGGGTGGGGGGGGGGGGCGGAGAGAGAAAAAAGACAGGGGGAATAAAAAGCGGAACACAGCCCGTCCGCTTCCCCTCGTTATTTTTACACGTCTTTATGACTCAATTTAGCGGGCGGGAAATAAAACAACCAGGGTGTCGGAGCTCCAGGGGCTCCGGTTGAGTTACCGAGGGCTCCGTGAGCTGTCAGACAGAGAGAGAGAGAGAGAGAGGAGAGAGAGAGAGAGGCCGGCACAGTGGCGGCATGGAGTGGTGTGGTGGGTGGTGGGGGGTTGGGGATTGGGTTATGGAGGACAAAAGGGAGAGATGGCAGAGAGAGATCAGCACTAATCAAGCAGGTTTATTTGGTATCAGAGTCGACCTTTTTAGATTCACGTGTCGGCCTAACTCAAAGCTTAAGAAAGTAAACATGGAAAAGAACCACCATCTGTAAGGGCATGGAGGGTATGCACGACGTGACATCATTATCACACCCAGAAGTTATGCGGGGAACGCATAACTTCTTCCTGGCCCTTGACAGCTATATACTGTACTTCCTGGCCTTGACAGCCCATATACATCCATACAGAAAAGTCCTATCTGATTGCATTCAACGATTGCCACTCTCGATTTGCCACTCAACTTTATGAATGCGCCCCGCCCTCTATATTCTTCCCAAATGGCACCAGCCTATCCACACTTTTCCTGGGCTGTGTGTGCTCCAGTTCCTGTCGATTTGATCCAATAAAAGCCAATGAAACTGGTCAGATGACCAATGATATCCAATGAAATCAACAGGAACTGGAGCACACACAGCCCAGGAAAAGTGTGGATAGCGTTAATAAAAACTAAACTAAGCAAGACCCGGTAAAAAAGCTATATAGTTTAAGGCTGGCCCATGTTTTAAAAACGCTGAATTTAAGGCTTTTAATTGTATAAAACGATACAGGAAGGTGTTCAGGTTTTCACCTTGGAGGTTTGGTTATATGCCATTTTAATACATCATCCTTCCCAGGCTTACTGGAACCAAGCCGGCATGAGGCAATGTGGTATACAGCAGCACCCAGGGAAAAATAACCCCAGAACCCCCACATGGGATTTCACACATGAAACATGTCATACTGTCGGCTATACTTAAAACCGCAGTGTGCAGTTAAAGCACGTTGGTTTAATTAGGTTAGAACGTTACTGTCCACAAACAATGAAACAATGGCAAATAAACAGGTTACAGTCATGAGGCTCCAAGTGCTGCAGGTGCCAGATGCAGAGGAGAATTGATCTATCCTGTGCATTCACGCACGCACGCACACACACGCGCACACACGCACACGCACGCACGCACACACACACAGCACAGCACATGCACTCACATACACACACACACACACACACACACACACACACACACACACACACACACACACACACACACACCTGTCTGCTGTCTGAGTCTATGAATCAGGTTGTGACCTCACAGGTTTACTACAGTATTTAAAAAAATAAATAATAATAAGTGGGTGATATTTGAAATGTTGTGAAAGCTGCATCATTTTGTAGTTTTCAGGAAAGGAAAAAAGGATGGGGGAAATTTAAAATAAATATGTCAAAAGAAAATATACACATAGCAAAAACCTGCACAGTATGTAAAGGCTACACAAGGTTACATTTACAGTGCAGAAAAGCACCCTTTGGTGCCCTATAGAGACTTTGCGCTGTGGGCAATTGCCTTATTTGCCTATATAGTTATATAGGCTATAACAATAATAATCTTTATTTTTAGGGCACCAGCACCTTTCAGACATAAAGGAAGTTCAAAGTGCTCTACATTGTAAAATGTAAAAATAAATTAAAAACAAATAAAACATGCAACACTTAATGCTGAGCACAGCAGAGGCAAGAGAGGACTGTGCCTGCACAAGTTCATCTAAACTTATGAAATCATAATATGGGCACAAAACTCACTACAGGAGCCATATCCACCATTATAGTGGGGTCCCTAGACACGCCGTCATTTACAACTCATGTAAAAGTTTACCTTTCACTTCTAATTTGTATAGATAATGGACGATTTTAGTTCGTGTGGCCACCAAAATCGTTCTATAGACCCTCACCTTCAAATTAGTATGTGAAAGTGAAACTTTTAAAGTAACTAAATTTAACATTGAGACGGAACCCCACTATTATGAATTTAAGGATGTCTGGCAGAAATTAGTTTATTCTATACACAAAAACAACGGCATTGGTGAAATGCACTTGATTTATATCTGCTCTCTCTCTCTCTCTCTCTCTCTCTCTCTCTCTCTGGACCAGAGGCAATATATGCAATTACAAACTATCCAAACCGACAATAATTGTTTGGTATTGCTGTGGGTGTTATAATTTATTTTTGTGTTTTTTTTTTTTTTCATTTACTATAAACTCCTTTTGCATTGGATTGATAAGATTACGCTAGGTGTAATTCTTTACTGGCACACTGTGCTCACCAAGATTCACACAGTATCATTCTGCAGTATATTTAGCGTGGTGGTGGTCCGGACACCCATAATACGCTGCATTTCAATGCCAGCCAGATAACATGTCTTGGGCTTGAATCCCGATAACCGACGACCTTTGCTGCGTGTCACTCCCCAATCTCTCTCCCCATTTCCTGTCAGTCTACTGTCCTATTGAAAGGCATTATAAAAGCTCCCAAAAGTCTTCAGGGTAAAGAAAAAAGGGTGACATTTCCACATGAAAACAAGAGGTTTAGGTGCATGCTAACACTCGGTGGCAAGCTTTCAATATGCCAGACAGGACAGCCCTCCTCCAAGAAAATTATTGGTGTATTCTTTTTGAGTGGTGCAACCACTCCTATATACAGCTATGTGTGTCCCTGCCATGGGTTCCCATGGGTCTGTCCCTGTAGGGTCCCTGGGTATGTCCGAACACGAAAATAGCGTTATAGCGTTTGTTCACCACCAAGTGTCACTGTTGCAGCCTAAGAGACACACACACACACACACACACACACACACACACACGCACACACACACACACACACACACACACACACACACACACACACACACACACACACCTATTGCCGTTGTATCATGAGCTACGTCAAAAGGTATTTAACAGATGTCAAAATATAGATCTGATGTGGTTAAGTGATGCAGAGCGACTGAGATGGATTTTCGAACAAAAGATATTTGCATTAGCTGAATATATAGAGAAAGCTTGGGACATACGTACAAAGAAAACTTATATGTGATGTATTTTATTTTATTTTATGATAATGCTTATTTCTGTTTTTGTTTTGATCAAACACTTTGTGTGACTTCTGTGTGGGAGGTGAAACGTGATATTGTTTATTTATGTTGTTGGTGTCTTATAATCCCGTAAGGGATGGGTCTTAATGACAAGACACGAAAATAAAAATGCATTCATTCAAATTCATTCATTCATTCATTCATTCTCTCACACACACACACACACACACACACACACACACGCACACACACACACACACACACACACACACACACACACACACACACACACACACACACACACACACACACACACACACACACACACAAAGGCCAGGGATGAGTGCTTGTGCAGTAGGCTACTTACAGCACAAGTAGTACTACAACACCACTCATTTCAGACGAGTCAGATTCTTTCTCTCTTTATGTTGTTGATGCTCAAATACACCTCTTTTATACAGCATGCTCTGATAGCTGTAGGCCTACCTTATGGCGCTCGTCTCTTCCCTTCAAAAAAAAGGCCTCATCTCTGTCTCTCTTCTATTTCTTTCTTTTTAACGCTGGTTTTTTTTTCCAGACGATTTGGGAGCGCACGCCTGGGGAAGGGAGGAGAGAGAGAGAGAGGGGTGGGGGGGGGGGGGGGGGGGGGGGGGGGGGGGGCGGGGGGGTGGGTTCCAGTAATTAAAATTCTGTTCAGCATGACAACGCTGTTTCATGCCTCATTCTTTTCCAACACGTGGGATGAATGCCGGATAAGCGAGGAGAATTTAATGGGTAAATAGACACTGACAGTGTGTGAGCCTCAAGTACATGCCGTGCTACGTCGAGCACACACCACACACAGGTGGAAAATATATAGCATTTGGCAGCTTATCAGTTATACAGGCGGAAAAGGTGTGTTATAGTGTCGAGTATATAGCTAGTAGCCAGCGCTTTAATGTTTAATGTGCATTGACAAAAAGGAATACAGATTTGTATTCATCCACTCTCTGGCTGAAGACCAAAACACTATACCAACGGAAGCATGTGTGCATCTGTAATGTGGGCACATGCAAGCCTATATTATGAACAAAGGAGTGAGAGAGAGAGAGAGAGAGAGAGAGAGAGAGAGAGAGAGTGTGTGTGTGTGTGTGTGTGTGTGTGTGTGCGTGTGCGTGTGCGTGTGTGTGTGCGCGTTGTGCGCGCATGCATGACTGTGTGCGTGTTTGTGTGTGCATGCGCGCGTGTGTGTGTGTGCATGTGTCCGTGTGTCTGCTTATACCTGCGCATGCAGGGGAACACATGCGGGTTCACGCGTGCCTATTTGTGGCGTTCACGCTCGCAAACATGCATGCCTATGCCCTTGCACGTATTCCATTGTGCACCTGCTTGCGTGTGCTGTTTCTGTGATGTGTTTACACGTTCCAGGGGGCGGGCGTGGGGGGGGGGGGTTGGGGGCTCCCCTGGGACGGTGTCCGCCAGGCTTGTCAACTACTGTCAGTCAGTCATCAATCCACCCCCAACCACGCAAGCATCCTGCACGGTCTCTATCGGCCTCCAGTCCATCCCCAATGCAACACAAAAATGCAAGCAGAAGCAAGTGGCGAAAAGTAACTAAGTGCATTTGCTCTCAAGTATATACTGTACTTGTTGTACTTATACTTTGCAGATATTCTATACTTTATACTTACTCCACTTCATGTCAGAGAGGGCCTCTGACAGAGTCACGTGTTGTAGTTTTTACTTTAGTTACAAGTTACTTCGTAGACGTATATCTTTATTACAAAACACAACCTATTCACAACGTGAGCCCTGACTGAACTGTGTATAGCTGATCTACAAGCTCACAACGTATCACATCGCGACATGTTGTGAGCTTGTATAGATCTGCTATTTTGGAAAAGGTTCAAATGAGCAGCAAATGACAAATAAGCAGGCCTATATACTTTCCTTTTGGTACTTAATATTCTGATGGTGGCAATACTTTGGTACTTATTTTGCTCAAGTAATGTTTTAAATGCATGCAGGACTCTTTACCTGTTAAGGTGTAAAAGTTAAGATGCATACCGTACATACTCCAGTTTTAGGTAATTAGTTGTCACCTTTTGATAACTTATCACCTAAAACGGTGATAAGCTATATATTCAAACTGGAGTATATGAAGAGGCCTTTACTCTACATTTTGGTGCTGCTACATTTACTTAACCCATTCTGAACGGGCACCCATTTTGGTGTTAGCATCATGTTATGCTTTATCTATTGAAAAATAGCAGATCTACAAGCTCATAGCGCGCCACCGAGTGGCGCGCTACGAGCTTGTAGGTCTGCTATTTTTTGAAAAATCGAAGAACGACTGTGACTTTTTTAAATCTGATCTCAGGTCAGAATGGGTTAATCAGACCAGTGTGTGTCCGGTGGAAACCTCGTTATGAATCTGATCTCAGGTCAGAATGGGTTAAGTATACATCCGATCACTTCTTCCACCAGTGAGCAAAAGCAACCATAGGGACAGTCGCTCCGACAGTATTTAACCTCTTTGCAGCACTCCTGCCTACGGCATCTCTCTCTCTCTCTCTCTCTCTCTCTCTCTCTGGGTCTATCTATATCCCTCTATCCATGTCTTGCTCCCTATCTCTCTCTCTCTTTCCACACCCCCACTCATTTTGCCCCCTTATCAAAGCCTTTATTCTTGCTGTTTTGTTTCCCCGACTACTCCGTGGAGAGTTATTACTCGTGACAACAATCACGGTCGTTTATTTTCCCTCCACATGCTGCTGGCCTGTGTGTGTGTGTGTGTGTGTGTGTGTGTGTGTGTGTGTGTGTGTGTGTGTGTGTGTGTGTGTGTGTGTGTGTGTGTGCGTGTGTGTGTGTGTGTGCATGTGTGTGCGCGCGTGTGTGTGCGTGCGTGCACGGTAGGCTAGTATTACCCTATGATATTCAAGAGCTCCCTATTAAATATGCATGAACCCAGGAGATGAAAATTCATTTTGGGAATGCTCTTCTCTCTCTCTCTCTCTCTCTCTCTTTTCTTTCTCCCTCTCTCACTCTTTCCCTCCCGCGTTCTCTCTTTGAAAGTCCAAATAATACGCCTTCATCTGCCTTTGTATCAAACCCTTAATTTATTATTAATTTTGGTTAATTTGCATGGTTACTAATGTAATGCAACAGCATGGGAGGAAACAATATTATCGACCCCCCCCAATAACAAGAATTTAAAAAATAAAACAATTGACGCCCCCCAAAAAATGTCTGAACAAGTTTGTGCCCTGAGACCTGGCATCCATTGCCATCCATGAATATTTAGGGCCGTAAAAAAAATGGGAAATATTAAATTGAATTATGTATGTATGAAGGGATGTAAATCTGTAATAGCAGCACACTGCACAGTTGTTCTCCTCGTTGTCTCTCGCTTTGTCGGCGACATGATCCTATTCTTCCCATGCTATATCCATCCCTGCTCAGTTACACACAGCGCACGCGTGACCTCTGACCCCCCCCCCCATGCTGCAACACATGCATGTGCGGGTGTGCATGAAATCATGGACTGTGATGCAGGGTATAAGTAATGATTCGTCTGCAAAGAACCAGCGCCAGGACCAAGCATGAAAGGCATCATAGATACAGTATACAAGACACTAGACTTGTTGTGTGGGAGGTGAAGTCAATACAATCTGAGGAATAAAACACCACGACTACAGTAAGCTGTATTGATGCATTTAGGAATGTATGTAAGTAGCAAACGCAATAAAAACCGGGCCCCGTGCCATTATTAGTCAGACGGGCCCACTGTTTCTGAACTGAAGTATGACTGGTCGGAATTATAGCTATATAACACAAACTCTGACTCTTCTGACATCAGAATAATGGGCTGTGGTGGGACCAAAATAATGTGCAGCCCCTGTTAAATCTGAAGTGTTAACCATGCGCTTAAATCCATTTCCCCCATGTACATTTTGACAAATGGCTTCTATTTATGAGGGAAAGTGTCTTAAATAAATAAATAAGTAAATAAATAAACACTTTAGAATAATTTTGAACATTTTTCCACAACGGAGACAACCGGCCATATCTCCATAACATGGTTAATTAAACTCGCACACCTGATTTATAGTTGAGTGGCGGTGTCAGGAAAAAAATAAAAAAATGCACCCGTCTGGAAACAAACGATTTGTTTGTCATTTTAAGTGCGCGCCCTCATCCTAAAGTGTGCGTCTCCTCTTGTACTGTATATGCACTGTCTGTGCATTAAAGAGAGGATCGAATAAATAACAACATGCAAGGAGCTATGATGAAGTGCATGTGCTTGATTATGTATTCCACTGGGTTTTACTAAAGCTGCATGCAATTTGCAAAGGGTTGGCTTTGTGCGGAATTCCCCCTTGTCTCTAAAAAAAAGACAGTGCAAATGAGTGCATATGGGGGGCAGGCCTATATTAACCACTTTAAACGTGGGCAACTTTATTTTGGGGGCATGTCATTATACGTGTGTTGCACTGTTGAAACAATTAATGCCAAAGGGTACTGGCACGGCTCACTTGACAGCATACTGTACACAGACAATGACATACATCTAAATAGATGGTTTATAATAACCTAGTGGGAGTGAGACACTTGCTCAAAGCATTCGCTGCAAATATCACACACACATTCTGTATATCAGCATCGGGAAAGAAATAGTAGGATCTATAAACTCACACGACGCTCCACAACACGACACATTGTGAGCTATAGTTATACGATAGTAGATCGACTATTATACCGGCGAAGAGATTTGATGTTGAGGGAGAAAAGGATATGGGGACTCAGTACAGAGCCCTGGGGGACTCCCTATATAGTCAATATGAAGTGAATAGGGTTTAAGTGCTTTACAGTATATTGCTATCTTTAAGTTTTATGTCAGAGAGAAGTATAGCTGAAACCATGTCCAAACTATACAATAAAGATAGCAGTGTGTATACATATACAGTATAGTGGACAATCCATGCAGTGCAGTCTTTGCTTCAAATAACTTTATTGACATTGCCAATGTCGTGACACCGGGGAGCTGCTGTGAGCTTATCCCATTCTGACCGGGCACCCATTTTGGTGTTGGCATCATGTTATGCTTTAGCTATTGAAAAATAGCAGATCTACAAGCTCATAGCGCGCCACCGAGTGGCGCGATACGAGCTTGTAGGTCTGCTATTTTTGAAAAATTCGAAGAACGACTGACATTTTTAGAATCTGATCTCAGGTCAGAATGGGTTCATCAGACCAGTGTGTGTCCAGTGGAAACCTCGTATGAATCTGATCTCAGGTCAGAATGGGTTATTGATCGGCTACTTTTGGCAAAGAGATTTGTAGAGACGGACACAATCGCTGTAATTGAGGCCCCGTTTCACGACGAACGGAGGCTTTAAGTGGAATTATGTCCCAGATTGTGGCTTTAATTAATCAATTTAAGTGTCACTGAAATGCCTTTTTGTTCCTGAGCTGATGGTATAAGAAGGCTTCACGTTGCACCAGTCCACTGCACCTTTCCTTTAAACTCTGCTTCAAATGCAGAATGGAAGTAGAGAACGGTCCCATGCACTGATACTAATCCCAGGGGGGCATAAGGCTGGCACTCACTCACACCCACACACACACACACACACACACACACACACACACACACACACACACACACACACACACACACACACACACACCTATTTGCATAACTGCATCTTTCATGAGCTGTAGTCAATGCCCGATCCATATTGTAGAGGTATATGTGCTTGTGTGTGTGTGTGTGTGTGTGTGTGTGTGTGTCACAGTGTGTGTGCGTGTGTGTGTGTGTGTGTGTGCGTGCGAGAGAGAGAGGGAGAGAGAGAGAGCATCATTAACCTTTTACATTACATGTGCAGGTTCTGCAGTGGGAATTGATGTAACTGTAAGTCCAGCAAATCAAGTGAATGCATGTTTAGTGTTTTTGTTCCACTATGTCTTATATCGATGCCAGTGCTAAGAAATTAATGTTTGTTAATGTGTGTGTGTGTGTGTGTGTGTGTGTGTGTGCGTATAAATATGTGCGTGCGTGTGTACCTGCATTACTATATTTGTGATGGCCACATGTCGACACAAGGATTTGTGAAATGTGAAAGGTCCTTACAAGATGTATTTTTTAAGGTTAGGTTACGACATTTAGAGGTTTGGTTTAAGGCACAGACTTATGCCTGAAGTGAAATCACAGATCTACTATCTGTATCTTACAAAAAGAAATGCTACTCTGAAATATTCAGGTCCTCACAACAAAAGTCATAAAAATGTGTGTGTATGTGTGTGCGTGCGTGCGCGTGTATCGCACTGACCATGCTCTCGCCTCGCCTCTGCAGTCTGCACACACTCATGCGCACGCATGCTGCAGTCCCAACAACACATTTCCGCGCGGCATGCACAACAAATGGCGGGGGCCTGCCTCTGCAGTCATTGAGCATGTCCCTTCTCCACCCCTAACAAGAATTAGCGGAGCCCGTTTTCTGTCTCTTCATCACCTTCATGGTCCCCGCTGCTGCCATGGCACCTTGTTTAGGCTCTGGTCAATAACAGCAGGAGAAGGATGGGCCACGCTGGTGGGTGGTATACGCCTCCCCCCCACCGCTCTTATCAGGTAAAGTGGTTTTTGATTAGTGTTAATGGCAGGGACTTAATGGCCCTCCGCTCTTTTATACGCACGAACACACCACACACAAACACAAAACATGTTTGCTTGTGTGTGTGCGTGTGTGTGTGTGTGCGCATGTGCGTGCGTATTATAGGCCTGTTGGGTGGTGGCTGCTTGAGTGCATGTGTGTGTGTGTGTGTTGGGAGTATAGGCCTGTTGGGTGGTGGTGGCTGACTGTGAATCGGTGTGTTTGGCCACTTGAACCCCAGCATCCCAATTCTACGGGGGAAGAAGGGATTGAATGTAAAGTGGAAATAGTTGCAATTATGTGTGCGTGTGGTGGGCGTGTGTGAGGCTGTGCGCGTGCGCATCTTAGTGGGCGGGCAGTTCTTTTCGGTGAGCTTGCGTGTGTGCTGTCTGTGTTTGTGCGTATATAAGGAAAGAGCTTGCGTGCGTTTTTCCTCAAGGGCATGCCGGCAATGCATCACGTATGGAACGGGTGGCCTGCCTGGAAGCTCTGTGCAGTTGATGGATCGGAGCTCGTTTTACCCCCAAACCTGCTCTTTAACCCATTCTGACCGGGAACCCGTTTTGGTGTTAGCATTATGTCGTGCTTTAGCTATTGAAAAATAGCAGATCTACAAGCTCATAGCGCGCCACCGAGTGGCGCGCTACGAGCTTGTAGGTCTGCTATTTTTGAAAAATCGAAGAACGACTGACATTTTTTAGAATCAGGTCAGAACGGGATAATCAGACCAGTGTGTGTCCAGTGGAAACCTCGTATGAATCTGATCTCAGGTCAGAAACGGTTAACCGTTACATAAAAAGCTACTGTCGCTTTTAGCTATCTGCAGAATGCTGCATGATGGTGACTGTGTTGCAATCCATCCAGCCATGGGGGAAGGTTCACCATCATAACTGCAGGGGGGACAGTAGTTGAGTACATTTACTCGAGTATACTGTATACCTATAATAAGTGCAATTTTGTACTTAATAATTAATTTTACTTGAGTATGTCAATGTTTTGATATACGTTACACTTCTACTCCACTATACAGTATCTCAGAGACAACTCATTCATCGCTTCTAAGGGGTGCCAAAAAGTCCCTAAGCGCCAGTTTCTATACATTTTTTTTTTTTTAATTTTGTTATATATATTTTATTTTTTATTTATTTTTTCGCCCAATGTTATACACGTTTGAAAAATACGTAAAAGGCGTCGTTGGCGCTGTGGGAGTTGCTAAAAAATCTGTTAATTAAAGGTAGAGTAAGTGATTTCACTCAAAAAACCTTAGGTTTCGTTTTTGGCTGTGGGACCTAAGCCTTCGTCCAATCAGGATAGAGAATCAAAAACGAAACCTAAGGTTTTTTGACCCCCAGGGGTTAACTGGGGACAGGGAGGAACTCCTTATATGGTCAGCACACTCTATAGTAGGGAGGATTATCACAACAAAACAAAGAAATAAGTGATATTTGAATTAAGTGAAATCACTGACTCTACCTTTAAGTCCTTGGCAGACATTGAGTAACATTTTACTTATGCAAGACCTATACTTGCAGATTTAGATTATTGTTACAAAACGTACATCAAGTCTTGTAGTATAGGCTATGTGATACTTTTTGTCTAGTCAAAATAATCGGCTATTTTCAAGAGCTTTGGACAAATATTTAAAACATTGATTAAAAACGTGTGAATAGGGATGATCAGCATGAGATCTATATAGCAACTCAGAACGCTAACAAGCCTTTCCAAACTGAGACACACAGAAATATTATCGCTGCACAGAGTTTATTAATGAAAAAATAAAGGGAGGCTCCGCACTCAATACAATGTGTGCATCATCGGGTATTTCTTATTGCAAAGGACCAATTCTTCAGGCCCTTTATTTTCTCATTTCTAAACATTTGTGACTCCAGCACCTCACCTAAATCTATATCGGCAGAAGACTGGTGTCTTTTTGAAATACTTTGAAAGAAAGTCGCTCATAGCTTTCATGACAGTCGGATTTTCTTTTCCGAATCAAAGGAACATAACCCATAAGCAGTCCGTGGATGTGTAATATTGGCGAGTTTATCGCCTGTTCAATACAATCCCCCTTTATTATTTCTACATTAAGGTATTCCACCAGTGTCTAGTGTTATACTTGCCATCCCTCCGGCCAGGGGAAGGTTCAGTATGCTAGTAAGCACGGCACAGTTCATGGCCTTAAAGAGCAAGAATGAGGCTTTTCTTGTTGTTGCATAGCTCCTGGGTGTAGCAACTCATGCTCCAGACGCCGGCTTTTCCAAAATGCTCGGCATCTGTTGCGACAGACAGACCGCCTGGCATGTTAATGCAGAGTTAATATTATTCTTATGAACTACTACGAGCGACTTCAAATGTTAGCGGGCGCTTGTGTCAAATTAGCGTCAGCTCCATTAATGCCACCGTCTATTTCCTGTCATGCTCACACATTCACTGCACTCACACATGCTTATGGTCGCAAACTGTCATGCACGTATAGGCTATTGCCCACATGTACATGAGGCGTGACATGTGCACCCGCACACACACACACACACCTTCTGTACAATGAGAGTCACATATGCAACCGTTCACACCCCCACAAGATCAAACAAACACACACACTTGGAGTATGTGTGTGACTGTGACTCACACATACCACGCACGCACAGACGGACGGACGGACAGACAGACATGTGCAATGTGCAGACAGACAGACATGTGCAATGTGCAGACATGGGCAGACGGACAGACATGTGCAGGCAGACAGACAGGCATGTGCAGGCAGACAGACAGACAGACATGTGCAGGCAGACAGACATGTACAGACAGACAGACATGTGCAGACTGACAGACATGTACAGACAGACAGACAGACAGACAGACTACACACATGCGCAACTTCAGAATCTTCCACAGAGAGGCGGAGGAGGGGAGGAAAATGAATGTCCTCAGTCATTTATCACAGAGCGCCCCAAAAGTACAGATGAATCCAGTGATGAAAATCTGTCCTGAGAAATGTCAGGAAGATATTAACTTCAATACATCAAAGCAGAGCGGCCGTCTCTATAAGCTGACTGCCGGTGCTCCTAGCTAGCCTCCTATACCCTTCTGGTTAAATTGGTGGAGCAAGCATGGCCGGCCCCAACGGCAGCCATGTAACGTCCCCCCGGCTCTGCACATTTGTCACATGCGGGAAAACGAGTAAATAAAAGACACAAGTCACACTTTCATGTAAAAGATTAACATCGGAAATCACGCAGAGCGAATTTCATTAGCGCTCAAATACCATTCTTTAGATCTGTCTGATCCCAATGAAGTGTGGGGGGGAAGAAGCGGGAATTGGGGGGGATTGGGGGTGGTGGGGAGTGTGTCTGTGTGTGTGTGTGCATGTGGGGAGGGGGGGTTCTTTTCATGTAGATTTCACTAATCGCTTCCCCAAACAAAATACTGCCGACTTGTAGTAATAAGGAAGTTAAGGCTCAGTGGACAGATAGAGGGGAGAGAGTGGAGAGGCTAATGGAATAGGGAGCTTTCCATGCCTCCCTGACTGGCTTAATTGCCATGGGGAAGATTCTCCACAGATGAGAATTGGAGAATTCTGAGCTTGTCCGGTGGGTTGTGTGGGAATCCTAAATTGGTGTGCGACTCGGCCCCACTTTAAGCCGGGCCTCGTCTTGTTGTGTGTGCGAGCATGCGAGCATTCGTGTGTTGTTCTTGTATCACTATTGTCAGGGCCAAAGGCGGAGTATAGCCAGTAGAAGTTCCCAGTTCGAACCCGGGCTCCCCCCAGAGTTAGCGTCAAAGTGTCCTTGAACAAGAGGCTGAACCCCTAATTGCAGGTTGCTGACTTGAATGGTTTCCTCTGCCTGCATTGGTGTATGAATGTGTGTGTGTGAATGGGTGAATGTAATGCACAATATATATATAAAGTGCTTTGGATAAAAAAAGCACTATATGAATGCACCATTTACCCCCCCAATATAATAGAATTTGAGAATTTACATTGTGTGGACCATTTTCTTGCAGGTCCTCACAGGAGAGATGGTTTGTTTTATGGTTAAAAGGGGGAATAAGGCTTATACAATATGGAGAACATTCAGGCTGGGGTTATGGTTAGGATTAAGGCATTTATAGGTTAAGCTTATAGCAGTTGAGGTTGGAGTTATGATTTGTGCTATAGGCCTACATACACCGCTGTAATGTACATGTATAGTAACACAAACACGCGTGTGCGTGTGTAAGGGTGTGTGTGTGTGTGGAGCATCCAATCCCCTGGACAATGTGTGGAAATGTGCTCCTGTGATTCAGTAGTATTTCTTTGTCAACCAACACCAAACCGGAGTGTGTTTTCAAAGCTGCCAATAGGGAATGAAGCAGGGAACCTATTCACGTCGGAAAAATCCATAAGTTCTGCTATACTCTGTCACCTCACCCTGAAATGTATTATAAGCTCGTTTATTTTTGCATGGATTTTATTCGCTCATAAATATTCAGCGCAGCTACCTGTCACGTATATATAGGCCTGCACAATTCATTTGGAGTAAAAAAAAAAGAAATAAATTAACAGTTTTTTCAATAACACCAAGCTGGGGATTTATTGGCTCTCATTACTATTGTTATCACAAAACCTTTATGGCAATCTATTTTAGTACCAAGGCCAGCCTATATATGCTATTTACAGCACGGGCAAATTGTTCATCTGTGTTTAGAGTGCCAGAGTGTCGAGTCAGAGTCGGCGAGGGAGAGAGAGAGATATGGTGAATGTGCTTTTAATCTAAAAAGGGTCAATTTGCAAGAGGCCATTTCAGAGATTCAGTGCGAGCCTGTAATTGGGGGCCTTGTCTGAAGACAATGTAGAAGTAAATGAAGACAAAGTTACCGAGTGTGAGTCGGGGCAGCTAACGTAACACCCTTCATTTTCAACCTTTAATCACGCCGAGGAGATCAAACAGTGCATGCGATTTCTGAAGGGGGGGATGAAAGAGCGAGACGAAGAGAGAGAGAGAGGGAGAGAAATGAAATGCTAATTAGTATTGATTACCTATGTATATATGACCCCCCACGGGTTCCGCCTCGCATTCTTAAATCAGCCCCAAATTATTGGATTTTGTTAATTTCCTTTGCTCAGGGAGAGGGAGGAGGACGCCAGCAAAATGCAGGCGAATGGCCTCGGCCACGATCCACATGCCCGCTGGGGTCCGGAGAAATTATGGTGACATTATAGTGACAGGAAACTATGCATCTTTTGTGGGCCGAGGCGTGGGTGTATAAAGAGCTTGAATTAGCCACACGTATAGCAGATGATAATTACGAAAAGGAGAAGCTGTGTGGGGAATCTTGTGTCATTCAGGTGGCTTTTTTTTTTGGTACGCATTTCATGTGACTGCGCTGTCACTTAGCAATGGCGACAGACAGTCTTGCCATGTCTGCGTGTAATTGCTTATGGACAACGACAGGGAAAAAAGGTAGATCCATTTAAGCGGGAAGTATAGAGCCCAATTACATATACACATATTTAATACACCCATGGGAAATTGAAATTTCCTTTCAAATGATAAGATTAATTAATTAAAAATAATCCTAATTATGGCTGTGCATTCTCTCTCTATCACACAGCGACACAAACACACGCATGCGAACGCGCGCGCGCGCACACACACACACACACACGCACACGCACACACACACACACACACACACACACACACACACACACACAATAATTTAATCAACTTTAACGACATAAACCATACACTCGGGTACCCCAGGGGCCAGGGGTCTGTTCTATTTTCTCTCTGCACCAAATCTCTTTGCTATAAAAAAAAAAATAGCCAATCTACAGATAACAGATCACATGGCCACAGTATAGTTTGTGAGCTTGTAGATCTGCTATTTCCACGTTAATGTTGGCCTATTTTTTGCCAGATGTAAACTTGTCTAATAAGGCATGCCTATAGAAGGGGGATGCTATCGTTTGTGTGGTTAACCCATTCTGAACGGGAACCCATTTTGGTGTTAGCATCATGTTATGCTTTAGCTATTGAAAAATAGCAGATCTACAAGCTCATAGCGCGCCACCGAGTGGCGCGCTACGAGCTTGTAGGTCTGCTATTTTTGAAAAATCAAAGAACGACTGACATTTTTTAATCTGATCTCGGGTCAGAATGGGTTAATCAGACCAGTGTGTGTCCAGTGGAAACCTCGTATGAATCTGATCTCAGGTCAGAATGGGTTAATAATAAGCCATGTATTGAGGTAGTCCAGAGCTGCATTGGGCTGCAGCAACTAGTCTCTCAAGGAAAGGAGGGCACTGTTTTGTTTTGTCTTTATGTTTGGGTTCTCAGATTGGGCAGCAAACTGACACTGAATCACAAATTCACAATGGACTTGATGAACCCACCGAGCAGCAAGGAGAGCAAAGTGCTTTGGCGCCACCTGCTGCTTCCTCGGTGCACATGCATGCACTATCAACCACTATAACTATACCAAACAACTCATCTTTTTGTCATTTCCTGACAACTGTTTTGGACATTGAAGGTTTCTGCTTTGTTAGCGACAAAATTAAGAATAGAATAATTTTTAAGAAGGGTTAAAACGGTGAAGACACGAGGCCCACACAACCATTGGCCAAAGGGTGGAGCTTTAGCACTAAAATAAATATGAGTCTCCTCATGCCAAACTTGTGTGTTCTGACTCTGACCTTTAGATCACCCACTATTTAGAATTTAAGAATAATTTCTTATGTCAGCTCCAGGCCAAACTGTGCAGTTGTTTTGCCAAATTATGCAGCATATGGTAGAGGGCTAGTAGTCACCCTGCTTAGACACGAAGCCCACAACCATTGGCCAAAGGGTGGCGCTACAGCGATCAATTGAAAATGCAAACTTTGAATAGGCATAGCAGCTCATGAACCGTTTGACTGTCAGTAATAAAACTTCAATACATCTCATCACGTGAAGCAAATGTGGTATGGGGACCTGTGACCCTTAGATCTCCCACCATTTTGAATTACAAGAAAAACAACTGTGAGAAAGAAGCACATCAACACATTCATAAAAAACAAATGACAAATAATTGACTCACTGACCTTACTTTATGTCAATGATTCAACAGCTGCTGGATGAAAGAACAGGCACTCTGTGTAAAAGGATCGAGGAAACAGCTTAGTTATTAGTACAAGGCAAAAGCCAACATGTTTTCATCTATGAACGCAAAAACAAAACAAACAAAAAACAAACAAACAAAAACAGCCTGTTTACTCAAATCTGGAGAGCCAGAGACCGCTGTTACTGAACAAACACTATATATCTGTCTAGAAAAAATGTTTTAGTATAGAAAGAGACTTGAAAGAATTAGTGGACTTCAGTCTTCAACTTCAAACTATGGCATAACATTAGCCGCAATTTGCAACTCTAGATTTTTTTACAATTGGTTGAATCTAGAGTTGCAATAACCTCCATCGACTTCCTATGCATGTTTTTTGGTTTGTGACCTCCTGGTCTTAAATTACGTTAAACTCACCAACATTGCAGCTGTAGTCCAAGCTTGAATTATCCTCTTTCGATCTGGTGTCGCTTGTTTATCATAAAAGTCCCCATAAAAAAAGTTATGAGCTACTTTCTGTCCAAAATATTCCACAACTATTATTCCGAGCCGCCATCTTGGATTTTTTCAACGTGCCATAAAACAAGACGTGAGGGGGAGCGCTTGTTTAATAGAATCTTACCTGCGCAGGTAAGACACCCAAAGAAGAGGCCGACACCCTAGGGAGGGAGGGACACTATTAAACAAGCGCTCCTCCTCACGTCTTGTTTTATGGCACGTTGAAAAAATCCAAGATGGCGGCTCGGAATAATAGTTGTGGAATATTTTGGACAGAAAGTAGCTCATAACTTTTTTTATGGGGACTTTTATGATAGACAAGCGACACCAGATCGAAAGAGGATAATTCAAGCTTGGACTACAGCTGCAATGTTGGTGAGTTTAACGTAATTTAAGACCAGGAGGTCACAAACCAAAAAACATGCATAGGAAGTCGATGGAGGTTATTGCAACTCTAGATTCAACCAATTGTAAAAAAATCTAGAGTTGCAAATTGCGGCTAGCATAACATGTAATCTTTGAAGAGTCTAGTCTACTTACCGATGAGGACACACACAGGAGTCGGAGGTTTGTCATGTTGTCAGATCAAAGACGAACAAACTGATACGTCCTGCTTCAAATCATGCTCTTATACACTGTATATAGTCCTTCTTTAAGATAACTACAATTGACATGCACTAAATACAATACTATTAATTTGAGCTCAAACTGTCGGCACCTGCAAACTCAATATTTGAGTTTCTATGCAACATTTGCCACGGATGAAAAGGTCATTTACATAGATGCCCTGTGCCAAAAAAAGGTTGAGAACATTTAACACACTGTATGTATGTATGTATTTACAGTACACTCTTCAGGCTAAA
Source organism: Protomyctophum bolini (assembly GCF_963924005.1). NCBI lineage: Eukaryota > Metazoa > Chordata > Actinopteri > Myctophiformes > Myctophidae > Protomyctophum > Protomyctophum bolini. The sequence goes on from NC_137882.1 coordinate 32,837,493, forward strand.
CCTTGACACACAAGGCCCTGTAGTAACTCTCCCTCAGGAATGTTACCTGTGTTGCCTACACATCTCACTTCCTAGTCTGTTCTTCTTTGGGGTTTACTGGCTGGTTGCAACCAATTCCTTTCAGGTGTATACCGCCACCTACTGTACCGGAGTGTATGGTTCGACTCCATGCACCTTATTCCTTACATGTTATATTATACTAGTGTGAAAAGTTACAGTCTGTCGTAATAACCTCTATTTACGACTATGGGGCGGCAGTGGCTCAGGGGTAGAGTGGCTGGATGGCAACCTCAAGGTTGCCAGTTCGAACCCGGGCTCCCCCAGAGTTAGTGTCGAAGTGTCCTTGAGCAAGACACTGAACCCCTTAAATTGCTCCCGATGTGCTGGTTGGTGCCTTGCATGGTTTCCGCTGCCATCGGTGTATGAATGGGTGAATGTAATGCACAATCTATGTAAAGCGCATTGGAGAAAGGCGCTATATTATAATTATATATAATTATATAGTTTTTACGACTATAACTATATGTATAACTATAACTCACTCACAACGTACAGTAGGCTACTTCATGTGCTCAGAGGATCACCCTTTTCTATAGTTAATGTATGACGGCAGGGTCTATATGTTTTTTTTTAATCATCAAATACATGAATTAATTCTCCATGTGACCACAAGACTTGATCACACCGTCTGATCCATCTCACCACATTAAGGCTGCATCACCTCAGGTGTGTTTTATGGCCGGCTATACATTGTGATAGCAAACATGTACACCTTTGTTGTAGCGTGACTGTATGGTTATTGAATCTATACTCATTAAGAATAATGACATGGCATTATTTATGATTGTTGAATTTTCCCTCAGGAACATCATGAACTCAGCAACAATAAGCTCACATGAATCATCTCGTTCCTTTTAGTTTATATGCCCCCATAGACTCTGGAACCGCGCCTCCAAGCAGAAAAGTAGTACCCATACGATAGTATGCAACTTTTAAGATTTTTTTGTGTGGCTTTTCTGCCTTTATTGATAGTATCAAGTGAAGATGGACAGAGACAGAAGGGGAGAGACATGCAGCAAGGGTCATCATGAACGGGACTCGAACACGCAATGCGCTGTCAGGCCAAAGCCTATATATGTGGCATGTGCCTGGACCACTTGGCCAGCGGGCGCCAGATAGTATGGAACTTTATTGTCCATACGCAGTGGAAAAATTTACTTATTATTATTCTTATAACACCAAGTCATTTTCCCAAATTTTTTTAAGGCTACTGCACTTAATAATAGTTGGTTAAAATTACAATCATACAATCTCTCTCTCTCTCTCTCCCCTATTTTTCTGGTTGTGATAAAGGTAAAAAAAAACGTACAAGGTATAACAAAGAATTCAAAGACATGGGGACATTTTGTATAACGGATGTTTATTTTGGTGGGAAACATCAGCTGTTGCTTTTACACATTTAAATTACCTATAACTTAGTACAGCAGTGCCTAAATTAAATATGTTACATCCATGAGTTTCGAGCAAAAAAAAAACCAATGAAGAGTATTAAAAAGTAAAACCTTTCCTGAAATGTAAAGCTCATCAGGCAGTATGCGCTCCACCTGCTGCAGCAAGCAGTCGAGTCCTCGTCTCTATAACTAGGAGGTTGCTTTGTGCCTCGTCCGTGTTGTCGGCCTGTGACCGACCTATCTCCACGAACAACGAACGGATTGACGGTTCTGGTGACCCTGGTGAACCTTTCCCTTTAGCGTCACCATCCGGCCAAACTTTCAGTTTAGGCCTTGGAGGACTGCAGCACTCTACTGAGCGTAGTTGTGTACGGTGTTGCGTCGGCCTCACATTAATACGCTGCAGAGCCTCACACTGGCCCTATAGGCAAATATATATAGATATATACCGTATATACACACACAGAAAGGTTCTACAGAAGAATTTATACCGTCATAGCCTACTTAAAGAGGTTCAGAAACAGAGAAAGTGCAATTTTTAGAAATGACGGCGACAAACAAACAACCAGGGCAACAAAGATACACACGTTGAACAGTCAGTGGTTGTTATGTCATGGCATGGGGGTGTTCTGTGTGTGTCTACACATTTTGACTTTGAATATTCTTTTTCAAAGTTCAGGAGCACTGCAGAGCTTTAGGTTAAAATTCCTAGTAACTATACCTTAAACGATGGATTACACGGATTGGGAAAACAGACCCTTCTGTGTGTGTGGTGTTGTCAGAACATGATGCACACTTTGCTAGGCGAGAGCTCCAAGAGGCTTAATCAATACTTTTGTCACACGGTCGCATCGCTCTACACAATTCAAGTATGTTTTCAACTTAACCACCTAAACCCTCTAGTCTCAGTGAAACGGACTTGAGTTACTGGGACCGTTTTTTTTTCTCCCGCCGGTCTACACCAAATCTCTTCAACAAAAATAGCCGACATACAAGCTCAAACAATTGCTGCAACGCGAGCTTGTAAATCTTCAATTTCTGCTGAAGGTCCCCCCCCCCCCCCCCCCCCCGAATAGGCCTCCTGGGGGTTCAAGTGCTTAACACATAATTGTCTCAGCCTATTTAGACCAGGAACCCCCTATTCGCTGTTATATACCTTTCAATTCGGGAACCCCTTTTTGTAACATTAGCTGTTGCTATATACTGTAATGTAATATAGCAACAGCTATATACTGTTGCTTATACTGTATATAGCAACATATATATTAATATTTTGAATAAGAAATCTGACGTTTTTCAGAAAACTCGGGTCAGGATTTAGAAGGCGCTTTGTAGAATCGGCCTCAGGTCTAAACGTTATACAACCCCTGCAGTAACACAGCCGCGCGACGAAGTATAAATTGAGTCTGAACAGAGAGATGTTTAAACTGGCACTCTTTTTTTTTCTTTTTACAACGCAACGATACGCTGACTGCCTGACAGACTGAGGGGTGGTGGTGATGGTGGGGTGGGGGGGTATAGGTACAGTAGGTACAGTAGGAATTGGGGGACGATGACACACAGTGGTCCACTCCTGGCAGGCCCCCCGGGCCCCGGGGGGCCTCCTCCTCCTCCACATCCCATAAGCTCACATGGTGACGGTGGCAGCTCCGTCGGAGTCTCTGGGCCGGTTGCGGACCACGTGCTCAAGCTGGCCGGCGTCCGACACGTCGTAGCTGGTCTTGTACTTGGCCAGGATCTTCATCAGCGGACGCAGCTTCAACCACCACTGTTCCTTGGGGATCCGGTGGCTGCAAGACAAGACAGACAGAAGCACATCGTCATCCATTAAAATGATTATTAACGGATGTTTTGGATGTTCTTTTCAAAAAAAAAGAAAGACAAATAAATCCATCTGGAAACCAATAGAGCGCCGCAGTCCCGCCCCCTCTCAGAAAAACGAGTGGCCCAGGAAATGAAACCCCAATGCATTCTCCCATCGGCACTTCTAATATAATTTATTTAAAGACGGTTACGCCGCGGACAAAGCCAATTCGGATCGTGATAAATCATGACAATGAACACAATGTTTTGGGCCGATCAAATCATTAGAAAGAAGAAAATAAATAATAATAAAAAATAATAATAAATGCTCTATAGGGGAGGCATGTTAGGCCGTGCACACATAGACATCAAAGGGGGTTTCAGCCCCTGCCCTTTTACCCAACTGCCCTTTCCACGAATGCCGCGTTTACTACATGGTGAAAGAAATGCAAAATGCGACTCCTTTCCATGTCATATATATACCGGAAGGCAGCATTTTGAAAACTAATTTGTTTCGAAATCCATGTCCGTACATGTCCGCATCTCCAGTAGATAAGAAGTGCTGGGCTGCGACATATTGAGAGCTTGTAGATCTTCTATTTTCGCCATTTAGCTATTTTTGTCTTTTAGGAGATTTCAGCCCCTGCCTCTCCAACACTCTCTGCACGTCTCTGATGTTTGCCCATCTCTTTTGTACATATACAGTAGTCTAGTGTTTGTATTTGTTGTATTTCTTGAAGGGAAGACCTCCGCACACTCGACTTACTATTATGACAACAGGTGACAAGGCAGCAGACTGCAGACATTTGTTGTATGACATTAATTTGCTGGATGTAATGGAAACAAGTCCCCAGCATTTGTATTGTTATCCTTTTAGCTTCAACGTCTACTGTACCACATGCTGTTTACATTTCAGACTAAAAGTTAGTAAAAATAAATTCCAACACGATCAGTTTAAACTACTGTATACAAAAACTGTATTTGAACAGAAGTATATTTTGGATTTTACATCATAACAGTAAAACAACAAAGGAAGTATAATAGGAATTATCATCACAATATGATTTAATGTATGATGCCCAGTCATATAGGTTAATAAGTACACAAGAGTAACCAGGCAAAGCTACTGTATGCATACACAAATGTACTAGTTGTACAACATGATAATGTAACGGTAATACATACACAAAGTCAGTCTCCGGTTTGAGCTGTAGGACAGGTTGAAACACCAGGGCTCTACGGCGCATTCCCAGTAAGCAGCACGAGTCCTCCGTGTTAGCGAACACTCGGCCTACACAGGACAACACACACAGCAGTGAGCGGTGGAATACATACTGTATATAATGGCTGTCGACACTGGGGCTGGGCCATATTGACAAAGAAATCAAATAGCGCCACATTTTTAACCCAATACCTCAATTTGAAAAATGTGACAAACATTTTGGGGATTGTTCATTGGTGATTTTTCTTGACATTTTTTAGGAGAGATTGTAACGTGGATATGATGACCAATCAGGTAGAGAGGCGTTTGTTGTTCATTTCAAGTTCAGATCATCCTGTAATTTTAACTGCAGCCGGTTCTCAAAAGTGTGGTTCTCCAGGGTTCCTTGTGGGCGTTCCAATTGGAGCCTTAAAAAGGTCCGTAACTCTGAGTGTACAAATGGAACCAACATTTGGTTCCATTTGAGAACCACTGGTTAACAGCAATGCAACCTTTAAAGACAAATAATCAGAATTTGTTTATTGGTGAGGTATGTTCACATAATGAGGGATTTGACTGGGTTGCATTGGTTTTATAACAAACAACATAATCCCAGATTATATTTCTATAGTCTCATACTGATATATTGCCCAGCTCTAGTCGACACCACCTACAGAACAGTGTTTTCCAGCAATTAGTGGCTTTAGTTCTTTGCTAGTGATGTGTTTTGGGTTAAAATACGTATAATAGCTCTATATTCCCATAGCAATTATTGCCAGCGTGTTTGTTCAATAACAGGAGTCTCCGCATATCTCCACTTATATAATAAACGGAAAATACATGTGAACACCAATTTCATCCAATCAGGAGGGAGACCTGCAGGACAAATGATACACAAGTCAAATGGAAGTGATGAAACAAATAAATGAGCAAGATTGGAACTGGAACACAAGCTGATATAAATTATCTTTATGGGGTTCTCTCTCCTGACTGGATGAAATATGTAGCCATTCTGAAAACGTATTTTCTGTTCATTAAAGAGCTGGCGAGACGGTAAGACGGTAAAACAATGTAAAGCAATGATACCCATCACAATATAGATATTTAACTTTTTCTCCAAAAATGTTTTATCCCACAATTTTGTAACCCATTGTTTCACCCCTGTGTCACCCCTGTATTTAACTTTTTAAACATAGTTTTTTGTTTAAAATGTTTAAACAAACAAACAAAAAATAAACTATCACTTACAGCACCTTTAAATATTAGGGTATTCTAAATGAATGCTCTGTGCAGTGAAAGCGTGCATGGCAACAAAGACAGGATGGATGTGAGGGCTGAGGTGATATGCGACACAGGACCACTGATACTGTGTGAACCGAGTACTGAAGAACTGAGGTCGGGGTGCACACACAGATCCGACACACCAAAGGTCGGAAGCGCGGGGACATGCGATGCGATGCGAAAATGCGATGGTCCGACATGCGCTGCTCCCGTGCTTGCGGTTATGATTAGGTTAGGGATTGAGGTTTCGGATCAATAGTATGTCGGAACTAAAGCCTGCACCCCCTGAGGTCAAAGCCACATCCCCAGGGTCATAAGGAAATGTTCCCAATGAAAAGTCCCATTGACTTTGTATATACATTTCACTTAATATAACCCCCTAGGGCTGTCAAGATGATGAATTTCTACTTTTGCGGATTAATCGCCACTCAAATAATTGTGAAATTGGTAAATTGAGTTTTGGGGCTTTAAACACTGGCACATAAACGCAACAATAACATTTCCGTTTTTGGCTTTTAGGCTTCGTATAAACAAAAAATTGGCAGACATGACACATAAATTCAATATACAAACAAACAACCGACTACAAAAAGAAGAGCCCAGTGGAAATCTACTAGAATTATTTTCTGTTCCTACTGTACAAATCATATACTGCATCATATAACTACATACTGTACTACCCCGATCAGCTTAGTAATCAGTAATATCGCTGACAACGCACAATATCGCTGACTTTGTGACATGCTGATGATCAGCATGTTCAGGTTACGGAAGTCACCGTTGGCCGGGTTATTGCGAGGGTGCCATAAGCTCTCTCTCCCTCTCTCTCTCATGCTTATTGAGCTCTCCCGGGTGCAGTACTTAGTTTAGACAGTTTTTGGTTTAGACTAGTCATTGGTTAGACCAGTCATTAGTCCTACAACTACAACCTATCTCAAACCCTCACCCTATAAACCTAACCTCCCACGGGGCAGCACACCTAAACCTAACCTTAACCCATGTCTAACCAATGACTAGTCTAAACTAAGTATGCACCCCAGCTCTCCCTATACTCACCCCCCGCACCCACTCCCTATAGTAGATAAACAATACTAGAATACCTGAATACAATTTATATTCTTATTTTTTGGAGCACAGTTCTTACAGAGGGTATGTGTGTGTGACATCATCACATCCATAAGTTATGCAGGGACACCTACTGAGTGTCAAAAAAACACATTTCTGGCCTTGACAGCCCATACTGTACATCCAAACAGAAGTCGAATGCAATGTGATTGCATTAAACTACGTTACACGATGTTAAACTCACTTTGCCACTCCACTATATGCATGCGCATACCCTCTATTAACCCATTCTGACCTGAGATCAGATTCATGCGAGGACACACACTGGTCTGATTAACCCATTCTGACCTGAGATCAGATTCTATAAAAATGTCAGTCGTTCTTCGATTTTTCAAAAATAGCAGACCTACAAGCTCATAGCGCGCCACTCGGTGGCGCGCTATGAGCTTGTAGATCTGCTATTTTTCAATAGCTAAAGCATAACATGATGCCAACACCAAAATGGGTTTCCGTTCAGAATGGGTTAAGTGATTTCATGGTTGATGGTGATTTTGATTGGAAACATTTCTTTACAGTATGTACAGGATAACTGGTCAGGATTTTGAATAAAATGATGAAATAACACAAGCTGTTCTAAGCAGTTCTAAACATTGACGGTGACATGAAGCTCTACAGACGACACAAGGACAGGTGAGACGATTGGGGGGGGGGGGGGGGGGGAGGGGTTGGCGAGGGCTTCCAAAAATATAAAAAATATTATATTCAATATTATTAAATAATAATAATATTTAAGCATGAGGCATGAGTCGAAGCAGCAGCACTACAAAGCCAAGGAACAGAGCTGAATGAACAGACAGATGGTCATGGAGTCAGGAAACAAGACAAGTGATTTACCTTCATCTTATGTCATCCATGTTGTGCACCACAAATAGACAGGAAAGAACAGGACAAGAGTTCCAACTTTAACTTTTAGCCTTTTTAGGTATAAGATACACTGCAGTGTGGTTTTTTCAACAGAATAGTTCATTTGCAATCAGTGAAATGAACCACTTAAACTGTAGATTTATAGTCATACAAACCTGGTGTGTGTGTGTGTGTGAGTACATTTGCAGGGGATCTCCTTTGAAAACAAAACACCTGCGGTTTCTGAAGCTACACTTGCAGTTGCTAAATATATTTAAAAACGGGGGGGGGGGGGGGGGGGGAGATAAACACTTTTGATTCAAGTAACATTCACATAATAATACAAATCCATAACCACTTAATTAAATTCACATTAATGACTCCATGACAGATCCAAGGTAAAAGATATCACACACACACACACACACCACACATCTGAAGGGAGAATCTACTTGTACACGACACGACACGGCACAGCAAGTTACAAGCTTCTATATCCAACGCCACGGCTGTTTTCTATACTTGGCAAAACGTACCGTGTCTGTATGTCTCCTGCAGCTTCTTGGAGATCCACTGCATCGCCTTTGCCGAGATCTTGGTCCCGAAGTTGCGGTCGAACGGAGAAGGCGCCCCGCCCTTTCAAAAGCAACCAAGCTAAAATTACTTGTAAGGCAGTGCATGGCGCTCAAAGTGGGGTCTGGTTGAGACCCACCAGGGGGTCATTGAGGAGGTGCCAGGGGGGTCTCCATGCAGCAAAATAAGTTCATAACATCAAAGTCACTTTAACCTATACATCAGCCAATCTACAGGCCCACAACGGACGCTTGTGCCATTTTCAATCATCTGTCTCTACTAATGAATACATTTCCTGCTTGTGTGCTGCAGGCTGATACAGTCACTGCCATTATCCTCTTCAATTTTAGAATGCCTAGTCATACTGTAAACTATTACACTTTGAAAGCAACTTGCCCAACACTGCTCGAGGGCACCGTATCAGGGCGGATGCAGGGATTTGAACCCCTGGTCTTCCAGATGCCAGGTGGTTTCTCTATACCACTGCACTGCCCTGCTGTGTCTGTGCACATTTTCTGTTATTCTCGGTCTTATGAGGTTGCACAGGAGAAACCTTAGTGTTAATCTATTATCTAGACTCCTAGAGTGCATAATATACTGTATGGATATATATACTGTATATAACCTGTACTGGTCCTGGTTCCATTTCTGTCTGGTTTCAATAGTGCACAGAGTAAACACCGCTCAGGACTTTGGGGTGTCAACTAGAGATACCCCGATACTGTATCGATATAGGGAAAAGTCTCGGATCGGCCCCTTATTTGTCATAATCGGGTCATATCGGTATCGGCGAATATGCCAGTCTAACCAGCGATCCCACACAGGGCTAAGTGGTTGACACTATGGCAGGTAAATAAAATGCTGGGACATGTGGAGTTTGCTTTGGAGTTTTCCCCAAACTGCAAGGGCACATTTGAGTGAGGAGTCTGCTATAAACACGAGATATATAGCTAGGTAGCTCTAAACACAACACGAGATATATAGCTAGATAGCTATCACAACACAAGATATATAGCTATAAACACAACATGAGATCACAACACTGGTATCGGCTAACACAGAAATGTAGGTAGCGAAGAAAGTGTATCGGGACATCCCTAGTGTCAACAGTAATGTGCGTGCAGAACAGACCACACATACCTGCTGCATGTGTCCCAGCACATTCTTCCTGCAGTCAAACACTCCCTTGCCTTCCTCAGAGTACAGCTGGTAGATGAAGTCAGTTGTGTAGTTCTCGTTACTGTTCTCGTTCCTAAACACACATGCAAGATTCATCTATGAGCGTATTGCTGCTTACCATTTGCCCTCACGGGCCCATGTTCTTTCACTTTCAGAGTGAAACCAGGCCTGAAATTCATTTTTTAAAATGGCACGGAAATCAATTGCCCCCAATTTCCCCAAATATGATTCACTTAAGCGGGGAATTGTACACTTTGGTGGGATACTACTACAGGTCATAGACATTTACCGTTTCGTGCAATTCGTCGCTCTGCTCCAATTTAAGGAAAGTGTGTGTGTGCGAGAGTGAAAAAGAACACACAGAGAGAGGAAAGTAGGGGATGAGATGGACAGAAACTGTAGTAGCCCACAGATTCAATATTGATTTAGACCAGTAGAATTAAAGGTAGAGCTAGTGAACTTTTTGTTAAAAAAAGTTTGTTAAAAAGTAAAATCACTATATTCTGATAGTAATCATTGCTATATTATGTTTTTTCGACAATAGGGGGTCTCCCTGTGTCACCAGCTCTTTAGGAAACAAACAGAAAATACATTTTGTTTAACAACAAGGTGGAGACATGGAGACTCCTTTTACTGAACAAACACTACTATAGCAACGAGTACTACCACAATATAGAACTTTTTTAACACTTATTTTAACCAAAGAAAATCACTGGATTTTCTAAATCTTAAATGATCATCATGCAAACAAGAGTTTAAACATGCACACAGTACAAGATCGTAAAATACTGGGGCATCACAGACTGCAGGACTGAATTAGTGATCACATGCAGAAGCTGTATAGCTAATGTAAGGACAAACTTGATGTGATGCTGGGTGAACAGTTGTGATACGCCTGGGAACTTTCTCTCTATCGTGTACAGTAGTGATCATCCAGATAAATATCATACTGTACATGAATATTATCAGGATGGGGACGTTTAGGATCGGATCTTTGAAACGAGAATCTTGCCCGATATTTGCTCCCGATTTAGCTTGGGATGCCAATTTTCGGGAGGGCCGTTCCCAAACCCCAAATGTCTCTGATGATCTTGTAATGTGAGTTAGGCAGGCTTAGGCAATAGGCAGGCTAGGTATGAAGTCTATTATGCACTTCTGTACCTACTACCTACAGTACATGTCTCCTTGCTGTGCGTTCTATGCACTAATCCTTGGAAAAACCAGAATACACGAGGGACAAAGATGCAATGTTCATAAAAATGCAACAAGGACAGTCGGCAGGCAATAGAGCGTTGCAGTCCCGCCCCCTCGAGAGACCCGGAAAATAAATCCCTGTTCATTTTCATCATAGACTTTTCAGAAAGTATTTATTTAAAGACGTTTACGCCGCGGACAAAGCAGACTCTTGTCATGACCAATCATGACGACAAACACAATGTTTTGGGCCAAACAAAGAAACGGCAGGTTACAACACTTGTTGTTTTTCTTCTTTGTAATTATTTGTTTGGTCCAAAATATTGTGTGTGTCGTCATTTGTCACGACAAGAGTTGGCTTCGTACAACGCTTAAAAGGTCTTTATTAAATAAATAAATACGTTTTGAAATGTCTATGGGGAAAAATGCATTGGGATTCATTTCCTGGGCCTGGCCGTCGTCATGAAAAGGGGAAAACGGGACTGCGACGCTCTATAAGTAGGAGGAGGAAGAACAACGACGGAGCAGAGCAATTTGGAGAAGAGGCAAGAAAAGTAGAAACGTTTGCACTAGTATTCACGTTGGCTCTGATTATATGTCATTAACATAGGTGTAAATGTGTGCGTCCCGCATTACAACAAGTGCTAAATTTGGGAAATCTATTAAAAATATGCCTGAAATTCAGGACCTGGAAACTCTCCCGCTATGCCATGAGATGTGAAGGCCAGAGAGGCTGAGCAGAGGAAACTCTCCCGCTATGCCATTAGATGTGGAGGGAGGGCAGAATCCATTTTGACCGGCCGGCCCGTCGGCCAGTAAACAGCGTCGGCCGGTATTTTTAAGGGCCGGCCCAAATGGATTCTGCCCTTCCTGGAGGTGTGAGGCCAGAGAGGCTGAGCAGACCGCTACCTGAGCACCAGTCCCCTCTGGATGCTGGTCTTCATCTTCTCCGTCAGGTGCTCAACGTTGGCCTGCAGAGATCACAATCACTTTATTAAGATATATATAAGGTACGGTATGGAACGTGACTCAGTGATAACCTCCAGAATTACAAACGCAAAACCTGATGAAATGATTAATAATGGAAGAAAGAAATACTTGTAAAGAAACATGTAAAAAAAAAAGACCTCTTCTGTACAGTAAGCATATAACGGAAGCATATACTGGTCTACCATTTGAACTTTTCAGTTGGAAAATAGAACCCTTTTTTGTCAGGTGAGGCAGTGGTCGGGCAAATAAATAAATAATAATCTACAATCTACAAGCTAACAACAATCAACAAGCAGTGTGAGCTTGCAGATTGGCTATTATTGTCATTGTTCAAACACTTTGAAACTTAAGCAAATGGATTTGATTCATAATCAATGAAATCGATGTGTTCGCTGCACCCCTAGACTACAGCATAAATTAAGTCAAATGTTGTATTGTGTGACATAAGACGTTGTTATAGGGATAGCATAACAGGCAACAGCACGATAACCCATTTTGTTAAACTATTATGCAAGTTACTTCATACCTGCAGGTCTCTGATGTCAAAGGGCTCTTCAAAGATGTAGGCAGCGTCCGCCCCGGCAGCCAAGCCCCCCACGCTGGCCAGGTAGCCACAGTATCCCCCCATGGTCTCGATAATGAACACGCGGCGCTTGGTGCCACTGGCCGACTGCTTGATGCGGTCACAGGTCTGTTATTATGCAACACAGAGACACACGTTAACTACTATACATTATGTGACTCTAAAATCACGCACACACACACACACACACGCGCACACTGTCGCACACACACGCACTGTCTCTCTCACACACACACACACACACACACACACACACACACACACACACACACACACACACACACACACACACACCTTAAAACATACCTTTCTCCTGGCAAGAGTAATTTATGGGTGTTTTAGTTATATGGTTAGTTGTAATGTGAAGAGTTTCATTAGTTCATGTTAGGAATATGTTTTGTTACATTATAAGACCACCATAACATTACATTCAAGTGCATCAAGTTCCAAAGCTCAATCATGCTCATTTATAAAATAAGGTGACAATAAGACAAAATTAGGCACATTCAGGGCTACGTATAATGCAGCTGGAAAACATTTGAACCGTGCAAGAGCACAAAATGCCATAATTTCATAACAACAAGCCCTAATGTCAGTGAAGTGGAAACAGCGCTGGACACAATATGTTTGCATCAATTTGCAAAAAGCTTCGTTAATTATGACTATTAAATAAGAAAATTGGCGGTTCAAATCTCGGGTAGAACATGTCATGAAAGTTACGGAGCGGAGCTTTGAGTTCATAATCAGTAACTGAAATATATGCATCGTATTTGACTCTCTAGAATGCTGTCCAGCACTAGGGCAACCAGTGACCACTGCACTGAACACGGAATAAGTAGAAAAGCTATCGGCACTTATATATCAAGGTCATCGATTCACTGCTAGAGCATCTGAAGCAGGTCAAGCTGTGGCAGACAGACGGCGGCAGTCGGTCGGACAACCCTTACCTCCACGATGGCATTGAGGGCCGTGTCCGCCCCGATACTAAGGTCAGTGCCGGGCACATTGTTACTAATGGTGGCGGGCAGCATACACATCGGGATGCAAAACTCCTCGTACGTGGCCCGAGCCTCATACATCTGCAGCAGACACTCAAAGGCCTGAAGTACGGCAGTATACGGGACAACACAGTGAACGGGTTAGATTAGAAGGACCTAGCGGCTGACGGCCTGCGCTGAGAGAGAGACGCACCGCGCCCTCTCCCAGGGTTCTGGAGCGTACCCTTGCCTTTCAGACTCCCTTCCGTGTGATAGAGGCTAGATTAGCTTCCCTTTGGCAGAAAGCGGGGGTAGTGAGGGGAGAATCGGAGAGAGGGGGGACAGACGTTGGCCAGTGCGAGGAATGGAGTTGGAAACATGGAAGAGCTAGAGCCGAGAGAAGACTGGAAACATGGAGGAGAAGAGAAGAGGAACAGGGCAGGGGACAGGATAATAAGAGAGAAGAAAGGAAAGGAATAGAAAAGGGGAAAAAAAGAAAGGAAACAATGGAAAGCAGATGACCAGGAAGATAAAGGTATAACAGAATGAAGATCTAGAGATGGGAGGAGATTAGGAAAGTGTGAAAGAGGAGAAAATAGGGCAGGGTGTGTTCGTTTTTTTTGTGAGTGAGTGAGTGAGCGCGACGCGCGTGCACGCATCGTCAATACAATGCAGCGATGCTTGTACGTGGAGACTGGCCTTAAAGGATCGGCTGTACAATGGGAACAGGGTAGGAAGGCTAGACTGAGGGAAGACAGGAACCATTCAGTCCACAGGAGGATTATTATAAGGTGATACATTTGGGAAGATGAAGCTGGTCCAGCAATTACTTGGGGCTGGTCGTCATGGGTCTTCATATCACTGGCTATACTACCTTGTCAACGGTCTGCCTCCTCTTGATGGGAAGGGGGAAGGAAGTCCCCAGAGAACAACATCCCGAGATGATTGGTCTTTTTTCGCTCCGACTCGGTTGTTGCCACACAACAGACATGATGGGGATGCTATAGCACACATTTGAACTCGGCTGCGATGGTCTCTCCAGTGAAAGCTTCTGGACATTCTATACAAGAGAACTCTTGTGTAATGTTCCATCACGTTGATGCTGGCGCTCTTTAATTATTGTCCAGGTTTTGGCACCTTAAAGGACTGAAAATGTTGATGTTGGTGTTGTTAATGTCCTTTATATTAGCTGATGAAGTAGTTTCTGCTGCTGACTGCAAAATGCCTACGGTATATACATGCCTTGAAACTGTAGCATTTAATGATAATTACTTTGATGGTTATGCTACAGTATGTATATATTATAGATTTTTTTTTTCTACTTGATTTCCTTTCTCTCCCTCTCCTCCACTTAACAAAAACTAATTTCACCCACTACTTTATACCTGTAAATCTTTGAAATTAAGTTATTCTGAATCCGACGATAATTTAATTAATTATAATAACAACAACAATATGAATTGCGACTGCATGTTACCAGCCAGCTGCATACTAGAAAAAGACACATTGACAAACCTCTGAATTTCTTCAGAAATCCGTCACAAAATCATATTTAAGTTAGTATTCTTAGCATGGTACTATAGAATTAAACGAGTGGTATAATACTTCTATCTACTTTTCCATTAGCCTATAGAGTGTGTTAGCCTGGTTAGTACAAGCTACACTACAATGCTGTGCCTTCACCACACTAGTCGCGATGTTAATGATCTCACACACACACACACACACACACACACACACACACACACACACACACACACCGTCACACACACACACACACACACACACACACACACACACACACACACATCAGGAAGAGGGGCACAGGTGGAGCAAACATGGCAGCACGACACATTTGCACATAACAGCATGCCTCCATGTTGTCACTCACCTACCTGATCGACAGACCGCGGTGAGCAGGTGCAGGTGTGAGTGTGTGTGTGTGTGTGTGTGTGTGTGCGTGCGCGTGCATGCACATGCATGTACTGTAGATGCATGTGCGATCTCTCGGTATATAAGCCACAGGGCCCGCGATCACTTACGCTAGTGATGGCGTTCAGTGCCGTGTCAGCGCCAATGCTGAGGTCTGACCCTGGCACATTGTTGGACACTGTGGCGGGAACCATGACCATGGGCAGGCACAGCTCCACGTATTTCCCGCGCAAATCCAACAATTCCAGCAGTGAGAGGAAGGCCTACACAGAGCAGAGCCAAGGGCTTTAGTGTCCGGAGAGGGTGCACTCATGGTGGGTGGGTGGGTGGAGAGGTGCTACTATATAGCCAGGGGGGGAAGAGAGGGGGGAAGACATGAGGAGGTTGGCAGGCAGGCGGGCGCCTCGGGGAAGAACCACGTCTATCACAACGGACAGCAGCGTGAAACAGACAGGTTACCACCAGTACTCCACATAAAATGTTATATCACATCAAGAGAGAAGAGATAAATCCACCCAAAGCTGGTGAGGGTTCTAAAAACAGGAGGAGAGAGAGCGTGAAATGGTTGGAGAAAAGCAAGCTGTATATACTCGGTTTTCCAAATTGAGGCCAAATCAAGTGCAGCGGAAGCGGTTTCACTTCCAGTGTTTTTGGTTCACTTTTTTGTTTCAACAGCTTCAATGGCCCAACACACAGCATGGGATCTAGGTTCAGTAGGCTATGACTCAGATTAAGTGTCAGATTAAGACTCAGATTAAGTGTCATTGTTATGACACCCTACCAAAATGCCTGTAACGCATGGTTTACAGACATTTCTGGAAAATAAGTTAATAAGAAATTGTAATAATATTGCACGACTGAGTGTACATTAGGGATATGCATGAATAAGCATGTAAAGGTGAACATAAAATGGCAGAAAGGTATGAATTTAACATATAATACAGCACATTCATTAACAACTGGCAAAATTAGCAATGCATTAAGAGAACTAATTCATACATTTTATATTTTAGTAACCATTTTCAGACTCATAAAACTCATAGAGCATACGTTATGCGTTAGCGTTACTGTGCAAGTTTTCAAAACTCGAGAGCTGATATGCTTATGGATAAAAATCAATCATATATAGCTGACATCGTCAGTAAAATTAAAAGGGGAAAAAAAGAAAAGGGTACCTCAAATCCACCAATAATTAGCAGCGCATTTATGTTATGTGCTTGAATTTGCTCGGCAATTTTGTCAGCATGCTTTGCAGGGAGTGTCCTGGAAAGAACAGAAAGAAACATTACATGAGTCATTTATGCTGTGAAAAAGTATTTCACTAATTTACTGAAAGGTCTGAAGGATCTAACACATGAGTAGGGCTGTCATGACTCATGATCATGAAACTTTACTTTACTATCAAGTGTCATACAGACAATTGCGATTAATTATTTAATGTGGTTTTGGTATTGGAACATAATTGGAAGGAACATACGTATAAATACAAATTACATACCTAAATGTAAATAAAGATTGCACAGAGGGTACATACTGTATATGACAGATAACTTACAAATAATTGACTGAACAATGATGGTATATCAATAATAAAATATATATACTGTAGTACTATTCGGGTGAAATCAGGTGTAAATGGCAGATCTACAAGCTCACACCCTTTCGATTCGCGATGCGGTTTCATGTTGATCTGACCCCCCCCCCCATGCCAAAGCGCCAGCGCTCGCCCAGCAGTCTGCCGTCATTGAGGCGGATGCGTGCACACGACCTCACCCTTTAGGCATCTTAACTGGTTATTATTTGAGGACTTTTACCTTTTGGTTCCCAGCAGGGATCCACCTTGGCCTGTCCATCCTCCTACATCGGACCATTTGATCTCCTTGATCTGAGGGTCGAAAAGGAACAATGCATGAGACATAATATGAGGAGAGAGGAAGGGCGACTGGGGGGTTATCGAGTGGCAGTCTAGTTTCTAAGAGATGTCTAGTTTCATTAGACCCTCAAAGTTTTCATTTTAATATCTAGACTAATGTTAATTAACTATAATATTTGGTGACTATACCCAAGATGCTGCCTAGTAGCAACAGTAAACACAGTCATTGGGTGTGTGTGTGTGTGTGTGTGTGTGTGTGTGCGTGCGACGCGCATGTATGTCTAAGAGATGCGTGAAGTTGCACGTCCAAGGCCACTGGAGTATAAAAATATCCATGGCCACGGCTACTGTAATCTTGTTAGGGTGAGTTACCAGGAGGGTAGCAAACCCTAGAATGCTGATGGTGATCTGAGTTTTTGACACAAGATACCTGCTGTGAGCCTGCTGTGACACATTACAAAACATGTTATGTAACGTAGTGCCTGGTCCTTTAACATTAATTCAAAATGATCCAAGACCATGGGGGACATTGGGCCCTTGTGGACATTTAGAATAGAATGTGAAAGGGCAATGAGAACAAAGGAAAAGACAAGGCAAGAGAAACCAGTTTGCCATGGGTCAGATTACAGTTGAGAAGGACATAATGCAGGCTTTCAGTTGCAGGTTACTTGTTTCACATTCAAACACTATACAGGCCAGTGGTTCTCAAACCTTATCATCTCATAAGCGTTCGCTAAACTTCGCGGTCCACCCATCTTGTTAAGCGATTAGATGGGTGGGCCGTGTGCATTTTCAGGGCATGCTATTTTAATGATCGATCAATCAAATCGATTGTGTTTTACGGCTTGGATCAATATACTTTTAAGTTCCTAAGTTTTAAAGAAAAGATACCATGATTATTTTTTTGTATTATTGCTTTTTATGTTATGATGTTTTATTAATGTTATATTATCATATTATCGTAGTATTTTGCAAATTATTTGGGGGTCCCATTTGCAATATCCTCATGCCCCACAGCCAGGCTGTCTCTAAATCATAGACATATAATTATAATTATGGTCTACAGTCTGTGAGTCTGCTATGATTTCTGAAATTATTTTAATTCATGATGTGAATGTACGTACAGTAGCCTATCAATGCTTGTAAGCTCTGCAACATGATGTTGGCATGTTTATTATTTTTAAGTGAACTGTACATTTTAGCACCCAAATGCACACAAACATGCAAATTGCAATGCAAAGAGTAAAGACTATGGGCAATACAAACAAATATCTGTTGTCATTAATATGGGCTATGGAACATATTATTTTGTGAACAATAGTTTACCTGCTACTTGGGAGTTACAAAACAAATGGCGAGTCATGAACATTACTGACTATATGGTGAACCTGGCAAACTTGAAATCGTGCAAAGACACCCGACTTCAGAGGGCAATGCAAAACGTTTGTTTTCTCATGCCAATAAAGCTCCTTTGTGTTGAATTGATAAGTCCCGGAAAATAAGTGCTGTGATTGGCCACTTGAGTGGCTGCGACGCATCGTGCCTTCCGCACTTCCGCTTGACTTCCTCCTACACACACATGGCTTTTTTCCTAGATCTATCTATGGTCCTAGTACCCACCTGTCCCTTAGAGAATCCCTCAAAGCCGTCACTGACGGCGAACATCCTGTGGCCCTCGGAGATGCCCACTCTGACGGCAGAGCGAACGGCAGCGTTCATGCCGGCGGCGGGCGCGCCCACGTTCAGCACGGCCACGTTGAAGCCGGTCTGAGCAGAGACGACACACACAGGAAGGTTATAAGGTTATAGCTGTGCCAGTGGTTTTCGAACCCGTTCCATATCAAGGCCATAGCACTTACCCCACCCCCTTAGATAGCAATTCTGTAGACTTAGATAGCATTTGATACAGACTTATAGCATGTTATGTAGACAGCATAAGTGCATTGTATGTAGTCATAGCACGTCATAGTACATATGTGTAGCATAGTAGTATAGATGTATAGCTTATATGTATAGTTTCATTATAGATATTCCACTGTTACTTTCTTAGCTTACGCATGTTTCATGATAAATGTCTTTATGTGATGTATTCCCATGCTTTTTGTTCTTGCTTAATGTAAGTCGCTCTGGATTAAGAGCGTCTGCTAAATGCCTAAATTGTAAATTGTAAATTGTAAGGCCATCATTATGTATTGGGCATTTGAGCCACTGAGCACCATTTGATGACATTTAGCCTCTCAGACAACAAAACAAAAGAATATTAATTTGTTGTCTTTGGACAAGATTTGTGTCCACGAGTCCATGCTATATTGATGTTGGAGACATTGGAGAGATGACAGGCAAACGTTGAATTGTGTAGACTTATAAATTAAGTCATGTTTTAACAATAATTGCACTCTTGAGTGCATAAAATGAAACTTCATTTTACACTCTCAAGAGTTAATGATCTACAAGCTGGTCCATTTCCATTTGGTTACCAACTCTCCATCATTTAGCTGGAGACCACCTGGAACCACCTGGAACCCCCTTAACCCATTCTGACCGGGCACCCATTTTGGTGTTGGCATCATGTTATGCTTTAGCTATTGAAAAATAGCAGATCTACAAGCTCATATCGCGCCACCGAGTGGCGCGATACGAGCTTGTAGGTCTGCTATTTTTGAAAAATTCGAAGAACGACTGACATTTTTAGAATCTGATCTCAGGTCAGAATGGGTTAATCAGACCAGTGTGTGTCCCGTGGAAACCTCGTATGAATCTGATCTCAGGTCAGAATGGGTTAAGGACCACTGGTTGAAAACCACTGTGCTAGTACATGCTCAATGAATGACCAAGAGAATGTCAACATTGGTGGGGCCACCAGGGGTCGCCGATTGGAAAGGAGAGTACAGGAGAAAAGGAGAAATAAAGAAATGTTCTAAAGAAATGTATATGTATAATACACCAATGATAAATAAATCTATTTCAAATATTATTGTGCCAATTTAAACCACTTTCAACCCTATTTTGTCATCGTTATCAAAATCTTTCAAAATTGATAAAAAGAAAGTTGTGAGCTTGTGCAGCAGAGGCTACAGCAATTTGGTTGCCCCTTTTCGCGTAACTATTTAACTCAAAACATGCATAACTTATGTATTTGGTCCCCAGAGATACAGTACATTTTGACAAAATGTACACGACATGTCACATAACTGAAATGACTGCCACGCATGGTGTGTCTTTCGAGGAGAGGTAGATTGAAAAAAACACGCGAGAGAAAAGTAATTCAACCGACAGGAGGATCGATAGCTATGGTTTCTGCTCCGTTTGTGGCCTCACGCTGGGGCCCTGCTGTGATTCATTAACTGTGATGGAAGGGAGAGAACAGCAACACAGCATGGAGCCTGGGCCAGGTTGTTTCTGCTCTTTCGGTCAACGATAGCTCAGACTCCTGAAGCACGGCAGCAGGCTAACAGAGCTTCCAGAGAGGTTGAGCAGTCACCCCCATGGTGCAGCGCCAGGTGTTACTGTATACCTCGTCAATGCAGGACAAATCTACTACTGCTGAACTAGTCTCGCGTAGCCAGACAACTAGTCCACAATCTCCGAATGCTATATATATATAGAGTCTGGAACTACACCTCCCGAATGTAAATATATTTTTAATTATCTTTAGAGCTATTTTTTTATATTCCTTTTCTGCTAAGCAGTAAGCTATATACGCTTAGATGATTTTTTATTTATATTAGTATAAATTTGCGCGACTGTAAAGACGACACAGAAGTGGGGAGGAGGCTCCATGACTTCCGCTTTATATTTTACTCATGATAGCTCCAGACTGTTGCTCCAGACTGTTGCTCCAACAGTCTGGCGACGCGAGACTACTGCTGCTGAATAGAACATGTCTTAAAACAAGCGATCAGCCACTGCATCTTCAGGTCGAGGTTGGCATACCGGAACTGGAGGAGGCAAATTCCAGGACAATTTGAGGCGATACAGTGGGCAGGAAAATAATTGGTGTTCTGCAAGGCGAGCATTCATACCTTATATGTATATTATAACCCGTCTCAGCTTTCCTACTGTCCCTCAGTTAACCAATTATTAAGCCTGATGTATACTGTATACTTCATCATACGACACACAACTGCGACTTCGTTGTGTCTTGTACAAAACAAAACTGAAATCACAGCAGGAACTAAACTACTCTGCTCTTGAGGAAACAATTAGTGCATTATTTCCGCACACAACACAAGGTTATGTTAAAACCACTAGTGAGGGATGAAGGCTGCAGGCCTGATACTGCCGTCTGTTCATAATATTAGAGGCTGCTGTAGCTGAGCAACCCCAAGACACTATTTTCTGTGATGTTGTTTGTAAGGATGAGGGGGCGGGTGAGGCTAATGGTATTCTAAAGTCATTCTGCATGACAAAAGGTGGTATAGTGTGAAATACTGTACACAATTCCAAGTCACTGTCTGTAGATATATACACTATGTGTACAGTACAGTATATGATCATTGCTGTCGGGTGGAAACGTCATTATGTTAGAAACTGTTACTTTTCAGGATTCAAATTCAACAGCAGCAAAAAAAGAAAACAGATCTACAAGTTCAAAACATGTCGTGATGCAACACGTTTTGAGCTTGTACTGTAGAAAGGCAATTTTTTTGAATTTTGTGTGACATCATTTAAGTGTGCGTGCGTGCGTGCACACGCACACACACGCACACACACACACACACACACACACACACACACACACACACACACACACACACACACACACACACACACAGTGTTACTGTACTTACGCTGACAATCTCTGATGACGGTTTGTTGTGGGCCAGTAGCTTGTATGTCCTCAGGTTGTTTTCAAAGCTCCTGCAATAACACACCAAACACATCCAATATGTTACACACCTATTGGGGTTTCATACAATCAATGGCTATGCATTCAGGCAAAGGTTCATGATTAAATGATTAAATGACTAAATGTTGTACAAAAATGTTCGAATGTCCCCCCCCCCCCCCCCCCCCGTCAAAAATAGCTATGAAAAAACACCCATCTTTTACTTTCTTTAATAACAAACCTAAAACATGAACCTTGGTTGGGAAAAAACTAAAGTTGACCTTCTCTTTGCAGCTATGTACACGTTGTCCAGAGTAAGTTAATTCATCCAGGCTGCAACGTTATTATCTTTATCGGACAAAGGAACCGATGGCTAAAAGGAACCTAAATGGAATCAAGACCGCAAGGACTTTTTGTGCTATATCCCTCTTAGACTAAGTGCTTGACTGTACTCTATTTTTACATTTATGTCTAATAAACTATTCAATCAATCCTGTCTGGTGACTGACTATCTCCACGTCCTCAAGAGACCCCATGATGGTATCATTGCTCATAAATTCTACCACCAGGATGCAAATCTCCACCGTAATCTGAAGACTCACCCCGTCAAGACTCCACCTCGGCCCATAGCACTTTACTCTCCCCATACCTCCTTCCTGACACCTTTTGCTCGACTAATGCTAGCGAGTATATTGTTTAGAGTAATGCAACGTTCTTGGTTTACCTGTGATCCTATAGTTTACTGAGGCACTAGACTGTCTCTCTGCATTTGATGTATGCGATTACCGTGCTTATTGTAAGTCACTAAATTCCCTAAATTGTAATTGTAATTGCACCCACCTTGAGTGCTCGTCATTCTAGCTCCGTGGTTCTCAACCTGTGGGCCGTGAGGATATTAAAAGTGGCCCCCCAAATAATTGGCAAAACACTATGATTTGAATGACAATATAACTGAAAATGTAATATCTTTTTTCTTGAAAACCATGAAAAGTCAATTGTCATTGTGATACCGCTGAATAGGAAGTTAAGTATACTATATGTTGGTTATATTAATGCAAGACGGAACACAATCCGGGGTCTTGTTCACGAGTGAGGGGAGGATGAAGAAGGAGGATCGGAGCGGCAGGGGCGGTTATTGCAGTCGCTGTACCGCAAGAGAGCTAAGGCAAAGCTCTACCGAGCAATCTTCGTTCCTATACTCTCACCCAAGGCCCTACGAGGGTGTTCCCAGACTCCTCACCATGTACAAATCCTTATTATAGTAGGTATAGCAATAAACGAGGAATCAAAGATTCCTGGGAGGACTATAACTAGAGATCATCCAAGGCCAGGGTATAATACCACTGCATCGTAACATAACCAGTCATCATACCTTCCACGGAGCTTGACAGCCTCCTCAAACTTCTTCTCGTCCATGGCCTTCTGCACCTCTTGAGTCTACAGAGGAGAGAAAGAACAGGTGAGGATATATACACAGTAGCAATGCTCGTTATTGTCAAATGTATGAAGGTTTATTCACTTTGTAACATAAACCTCCAGCCCCTCACTCACTTCCCACAGTGCCGCAAATCCTGGTTCACTCTTTCGTCACCTCCCGCTTGGACTACTGTAATTCGCCTTCTTTTTGGTCTCCCCCACAAACTCCTCCATAAACTCCAACTGGCCCAGAACGCTGCTGCCCGTATCATCACCAGAACCCCTGTCATCAGTCACATCACCCCTGTACTACATCAACTACTCCACTAGCTTCCCATCAAACACCGCATCGACTACAAGATCCTCCTCCATACATTCAAAGCCATTCATATGAATGAACGATTATCTTAAAACAATAGAACGTGTGAAAATAGACACAGCCAAGAAACAGCCAGCCTTAGTACAGAGCCTCTTTGTGCATGAGGCAGCCTAACATGACATCACTGCTGTGCACAGGCGGAGTTCACCCACTCTGCCAAATGCTTTGGATAATCGTTAACCAACTACATCTATCACACAACAATACATCTCTCTCTCTCTCTCTCTCTCTCTCTCTCTGTCTCTTTCTGAGGATAATTTTGAACCCAACAGGCCGTTTGTTGGCTGTCGTCCTTATTGTAATTCTTCCTGCCCCACCCATTTCCTCTAAGAGTCAGCCAGCCAGTCATCACTGCGTGCATGTATGTGCGTGTGCATGTGTGTGTGTGTGTGTGTGTGTGCGTGAGTGTTTGCATGTATGTTTGAGTGTGTGTGCATAGTACATATACACCAGTGGAACTAAGAGAGCAGTGTGAAGTTGCACGCCCAAAGGCAGCTGCAGTATAAACATCCGTTCCCACTGCTGCTTGTAATCTCGTTAGTGTCACTTACCCTAGGAAGCTAGCAGACAACAGTGTGAACACTGTGGAGGTCGAGATGCTAAGCTAACCGGTGATAAGAGTTTTATTGGAGTGCACGTACGTGTGTGCAGGTGTGTAGAACGGTAAGCCTATACAGTACCTACCATCTGAACACACTCCATGAGGGGCAGACGCACAGACTGGTTTCCGGATAGAGACACCACACATGCTGGAGTGTTGGCTGTTGTCTCCAGGAGCGCTAGCACAGCCTCCACACCCATACGACTGGCCTAAAAAACACACACACACACACACACACACACACACACACGCAAGTGCACACACACACACACACACACACACACACACACACACACACACAAGTGCACACACACACACACACACACACACACACACACACACACACACACACACACACACACACACACACGCAAGTGCACACACACCCACACAAACAAACAAATTATTCCAAGGAGTACTAAAGAAACTACTAAAACAAATGATGCAGGGAATTATTTGGGGTCATTCTGATTCTGGTTTGGGGATTCCTGTCTGATACAAACCAGACTACAACATGGCGTAAGATATCATCCGCTCCCGACCAGATCATAAACCCAAAATGGTACAGTATACCTCCCAGGCTTAGCCTGGCTAAAGCCCAGATGTGAATCAGTGTTTTGAGTCTGGCTTGTTATTAGCCAGTCTATCCAAGGCTAGCGCAATGATAGTTGCTGGTGCTTGACAACAGCTTTGGCAACACTGCGTCACCCAGATTATTCATGCTGTTTATTGCTGTATCGATACAGCGACCTCTCGATCGATTCACCTATAACCCGGATTTCAATCGATATATTGCCATATCGATTAATTTAATGCATCACTATGGCCTATAGGGCACGGCTCCGCAGATTTCTCTATCGAGGTATGCGGGTGACATTCGATTCATATTCTGATGAAGACACTGTGTCGAAACAAAAATATAAAATATCTAAACACACTGAATCAAGCAACTTAAAAACTGTCTGGGGCTCTCACAAAAGCCCAAGTAGATGTTAAAATAACCCCACACATGTCTGAATGTAAAATATCCCTTTGCGATATTATGTAATTTAGAACGAAAACCAAGTATAAAGCCCAAGAGAACCGAGTGAACTGTCCATGGCATGATGGAGACAGCCACGTGAGCTGAGGAATAAATCTCTTAATGAACTTAACCTAGAAGCAGTGACCGACTGGCCGTGTTCTCCTCTTTAGACTTCCATGACTAACAGGATTACACACGACCGGCGTGCTACTAGTGAGCTAACAACAACAACAGAGGTGACGAGTGGTGTCAACAACACCCACATGCATTCATGAATCTATGTTAGGGAAGGATATGGCCGTATAGCTTTTACATTGACTGTGGACTGCTTCCATAATGTTTGGCTGTGTGAAATACAATTATGTGGCTAAGACATATGGACAAACGCTGTTACAGTTTATTCTGTCTTAATGAACTGCAGCTTTTACATTGACTGTGGACTGCTTCCATACTGTTTGGCTGTGTGAAATACAATTATGTGGCTAAGACATATGGACAAACGCTGTTACAGTTTATTCTGTCTTAATGAACTGCAGCTTTTACATTGACTGTGGACTGCTTCCATACTGTTTGGCTGTGTGAAATACAATTATGTGGCTAAGACATAATGGACAAACGCTGTTACAGTTTATTCTAGTCTTAATGAACTGCAGCCACATATGATGATATGATACGATGTATTATTTCTTTCTAAATCAACTTAATAATGAACTTAAAGCAGCACTATGTAACTTTCCTCTTCAAACCCTGAATTTGAATCCGGTTTCCTGTACAAGTGCTGACATTTCTTACTGCTGAGCTAATAGAGCCTTGCCTTCTCTCTCAGGGAATATTAAGGTTCAACGTCCTTTATTATTTGTCTCCCGAGGAATACATTTGTCTTAGACAAAGGGCCCGCATCTTGGGCCAGGCACAAAAAAAGCTCTCCTCCCACGCATACCATGGATAGGGATGAGCTGCGCGGCGGGACGGGAGGAAAAAAAAAGAGAACCCAGCTGAAGCGTATAGCCCTTAATTATGTCCATGTCGCCGCAGTGCAGCGCCAATATATATTTAATCTTTTGTCAGATGCCGTGTCTAGGTAAGACTTTCAATTTTAGAGTTTTTATTGAGCATAGAATAAGGATATGGACAGGAAAGAATTTAGTACATATGGCATGCTTCTTTTTCTATTTTTTACATACAAATACAGAGAACAGACAGGGAACAGGACAGTTCTGATATTACATGGACAGAATTGTTTTTGAGTTGGTTTGAGTGGTCACAAAACTGAAACTGAAACAAAACAAAAATTTGACTAAACGAAACGGAACGAGAGACAAGACGAGTAACGACCCCCCCACCCTCCCACTTGGAACTTTGACACCTTTTTCTATCTATCTATCTAGGTAAGACTTTGACACCATCCCCAAATGTCTCACTTCTATTCATAAACAAATGTTACATAATGACACTTAATAATTGAAACACAGTGGAATTCCTTCATTACTATTATAGCTACTGTATGAATGTACCAACCAGGATGCGGTCGAAAGCGGATGGGGTCCCTCCTCTCTGGACGTGGCCGAGGATTGTCACCCGCGTGTCGAAGCCCAGGCATTTCACTACAAGCTGGGAGAAAAAAAAGATCAGCTCTTAGCAAACTTTATGCTTTAACAAAAAACTACATTAAAGGATACTGTACTTTGCTAAATGACAAATACACACATTCACACATGTACTCACAACACAACCACAGACCACAGACTAATTAATAGTAATAATAATAATAACTAAATAATAACATAACAAATTATACAACAAGTTGTTTCGAGGAAGCAATCAGTTTGGTTGAAATAGCCATCTAGCCGTGCTTAATCGAGCATGATGGAACGCCTAATCAATACATACAAATCAGCTGTGCTGAGTCTTGCTGCTCTCCCAGAGCGGAGCCGACTGGGTTGCTACTAGGCTAGACCTTTTCTTGGGACATTTTTGGTCGTAGTGGCTACATCTGTCATAAAATGTAATTGTATATTTTTAGCGAATATCTTAGTTAAAATGAAATTGAGTTGACATGGGTTTTCTTAAAGGGTATAACTGTTGTATAATCGCAATATTACACTTGAGGGCTGTGCTTTACCGTCATTAATGGCACTTCTGCACTGCCTACGGAACTCACCAATTGGCTCGTTCCTGCAGCAACGCAGGCATGCCATCAATGACGGCGAAACACACCCTGTCGCGTAATACCGCTTAAACAAAACATGTAGACACGCACACAAACACAAACACAGAGCAGCTGAAGAGAAAGGGAGATAGCGCATAACATGCACACATTCCTTCTTATCTGGCACTCATGTTAGTGGGATTGCTTTTTAGTTTGAATGTCAGTTGTTAAGTTGATCCCAAGCCAGAGACATCTAACTCAAGAATGAAATATCCCATAAGGCCCAAAACTAAACCTCACCTAAGAGTTGTACAGGACAGAAAAGGACAGGAAAGTAGTGCCATGTCATGGTTGATATATATATATATATATATAAGGATAATAATTCAAATGAAGAGGGGTTATTACTAAGCTATGATAGATTTTCTCTATAGATACAGTATTTATTTCTCCTTCCTACAGTACACATGAAGCATTTCTGCCTTCGATATAACTATTGTATCCATTGCAACGTCAACCATGCTCCTAATTGGACATTGTGCATTTGATGTTGACTTTGTGCCTTCCTGTTTTTTTCTTGTTGTTGCCTATAGCCTGTTAGTTTATTTTCCTTTTCTCTCTATAATATTCCAACTCTTCCTTGACACTTCAAAATGTTAGTTACTTTAGTTGGTTACATAAAAAAAAAAGATCCACCACCCAGTGACCCACTCTTTGACCTCTATAATCATGTGATGAGACTGAATTGTAAGCAGCACAGCTACAGTACATTACATTGAGCTACATCGAGTGTGGAAGCCACCTTACCAAAGCTAACAGTATAGCATTCCAGAAGGCACAGTGACAAGTGAGTCAAAGAAGCCACGCCAGGGCAATGCGCTGTACGGTTACAGTTACAGTAGTAGAAGATGCAGGAGGCAGTACACTACAGCACAGTAGTAGAGTGATGCAGGAGGCAGTCAAGAGCTGTGCTGTTAATAGTTGGGGCCGCGCTGCCATTCTTCTATAGCAGCTGTACTTACATTCTTAATATATTCACTGGTAATGGGCTTGTTGTAATGATCAATCGCCCCTTCGGCTACAATTATGATATTGAGCCTTTTCATCCCGGCTCGGTTCTACATGGGAGGGGTTGGTGGAAAAACGATAAAAAACAGACACATTTCAAACAGCAGTTTTTTTGTTTTTTTTTGTAACGCAGGGATTCAGAAGCATGGAGCCTGCATGGGAGCACAAGAGCCTGTTGATTCGTAATGAAGTCGAGAAATGTCTTCCAACTCACGCACGTAGTCAGCAATATTCTGCTGTCTACCTTATTATAATGCATTATCATTGCTTTTATTGCCTGAATGGCGAGAGTTCCTTCCTTGTGGCAATATTGGCCTCACATTTTCTTTTATGAAAACATTCATTGATGTTTGTAATGGCATTCGTAAAAAGCCATGGCTATGGGGCCCTTGTGGCTCCTATATCAGGCCTTGTCCTTGCTTCTGGCTTCCCCCGTTTTTCCAGAGATTTCAGTGTACTCACATCCTTCACTATACTAGAGGTAATAGACTGGCCGTGCTTGTCAATGGCTCCTTCAGCGACTATGATAATGTTCAGTCTGGTACCCCTGGAGCGGGTCTGAAGACCACAGAAGGACAAATACGTTCATGTACAGTAAGCCGGTATATCAAGCCTAGGGCTGGGATCCTTTAGGATTCCGGTTCCTTAACGATTGCCTCTTCACGGTTCTCTCTCTTAAAATGAGGCCCAGGAACCCTCTGGGTTACTTGAAGCGGTTCCAAATGAACCCTTGCAGTTCTGTAACCCTGAGAGGAACCAAAGTCCCATTTGGTTTAATTTTACACTCTCAAGAGTTACATAATTAAAATGTTTGAGAACCACCGGTACTGTAATTTGTAAAGAAGATGTGAAGTCCACATACAGTACCGGTTCTGGAAACGTTTCCACATGTGATGGAAGCGATTCCGGGTTCCTGAATGTTGGATCCGGTTCCTCCGGTTCCAGATCCCAGCCCTAATCAAGCCATTAACGGGATAATCAACCATATAGCCATGCGGTAATCGGAAAATAATGCATAATGCAAAAGGCTAATTAATTACTTCTGCAACGTGCATTATGTTTCGAAAACCACACATTTTGATTATCCCACTATCTGAAAAATAATGCATATACCGTATGGCCAAGGTGAAATTATTGTCCTCAGTTGGCCACGGTATAATTGACAGTAACAACCACCCAGAAGAAAGACTCACTGTTTCTAAAAAACATGATTGTTTAACAGGTAAAGACAAATTAACAACAGACAAGTGACAAAAGAAAGACCACCCAAGACGGACCAGACAAGCCAGGAAGGCTTGTCTGCCTGGGTTGGGTTTGTTTATACAAGAAAGACGACATTACCGCAGACAGTTACTGTATATAAGGAGAAAGACCACATTACCGCAGAGACAGTTACTGTATATAAGGAGAAAGACCACATTACCGCAGACAGTTACTGTATATAAGGAGAAAGACCACATTACCGCAGACAGTTACTGTATATAAGGAGAAAGACCACATTACCGCAGAGACAGTTACTGTATATAAGGAGAAAGACCACATTACCGCAGACAGTTACTGTATATAAGGATAAAGACCACATTACCGCAGACAGTTACTGTATATAAGGAGAAAGACCACATTACCGCAGACAGTTACTGTATATAAGGAGAAAGACCACATTACCGCAGACAGTTACTGTATATAAGGAGAAAGACCACATTACCGCAGACAGTTACTGTATATAAGGAGAAAGACCACATTACCGCAGACAGTTACTGTATATATAAGGAGAAAGACCACATTACCGCAGACAGTTACTGTATATATAAGGAGAAAGACCACATTACCGCATACAGTTACTGTATATAAGGAGAAAGACCACATTACCGCAGACAGTTACTGTATATATAAGGAGAAAGACCACATTACCGCAGACAGTTACTGTATATAAGGAGAAAGACCACATTACCGCAGACAGTTTCTGACACATCTTGTCCTCCCAGCCATCCTCTGGCGGCATTTCAGGAATCAGCACCCAATCTGCGCCGCACGCCAGGGCACTGACCAAGGCCAGGTAACTGCACGACACACACACACACACACACACACACACACACACACACACACACACACACACACACACACACACACACACACACACACAATGTAGTCGATTACTGCGGTCTACTTACAATGCGTTTGTGAATGTACTGTGAAGTTCCTTCTTACCCACAGTGTCTGCCCATGACCTCCAAGACAAACGTCCTCTGGTGACTGCAAAGACAAATACAAAGTCACACGTATTATTCCATTCTACTTCTCATTCAGAGGCGGCCATTTGGAAGACTACCCCTCTATGGAACAGAGAGATACCTGTATGCTGAGTCATGTTATCATTCTCAGTATGCCACCTGTATCCACAGAAGTGGACTACCGGTATATTTAATTTTGTATCTACTGTCCTGATGTGGGGAGATAGTACCACAGAACACAAAACAGTCTAAGTCCAAATTTCATTCTGACCCCTCCACGAAAAGGCCTTGTTGTCCTGAACCCTTATCTATCATTTATACATTATGGATCAATAGTGTTTTTCGTCTGTGGCATTCATATATGGAGAAAGAATATATACCTGTGTAATTCTCCGCTAATTGCAGAAATGTCTGTGCTAAATACATAAAAGCCAAGGACACTGGCACTGTGGCACATGCTCATACTGTAAGTCACACTATGTTTACATTAGATGTTGACATCCTGGGAGTGAGAGGCACAGGTCACTTTAGGGCTTCGGCATGCTTCTGCTTGCTCATTATGTTTAGTTGTTCTTAGCACACAACACAACTGTAGTTCAAACACTGTAAGCACCAGGACAATGGACAAATCTCTTGTGTATACACATTAATGTGTATATATACGCTCATTTAAATAATAAAACAATATAATACAAAAATATATATACATTACAATTACATATTAGGGTGTTTTATTATTATATTTTTATTTTATTCTTAGCATTAACTATTCTGCTACAATGCCTGAGGAGCCGAACAAAAATAAATTGTACTCATGGACCCGTACAGAATATCTAACAATAAGGATAACCCTTTTAATTTATGTTGATTCATAACATGAATCAACATCCACATACTGTAGCCCTCTGTTCCATGATAGCATTTTATGTTACTAGTCCTTACCCGTTGTGAGATATTGCCCCCCCCCCCCCCCCCATAAATATCTTTAATTGCCGTTCATTTTAACTTGTATAATATATACGTGTGTTTTTTTTAATGAATAAAAACAGCACTATAAAATGAAAGTATTCGTACAAATGCATGGTAGGGAAATATGTTCATGGCAAGGACCGCAACATTTACACTTATTAGCCCACAGACCCCCATTTGTATGAAGTATGAAGGCCCCCAGTTTGACCACAGAAACTATGGAGATACTCCCAAATGTATTTTGTGAGTCGCACAGATGAAGTTGTATAGGTGCATTTGCGTCCTGCAAAATGTGCCCCCCTAAAAATATTCCCTCAGCCTTTCTCCGCAGGACGCGTGCACGGCTCAGCATGATGACGCCACCTTACAGTGCCACGCCATCCTCCTCACCTCTGCGCGGTGGTCATGATGGCGTCCACCACCTCGATGATTCTGTGCAGGGCCGAGTCGGTGCCGATTGTCATGTCCGTTCCGCAGAAGTCGTTGTCGATGGAGCCCACCATGCCCACGATGTGCAGGGCATCGTACATCTGAACCGCCTCTGCGTCGATCAGACCTGACAGGAGGAGGAGGAGGAGGAGGAGGGAGGGGAGACAAAGCAGGGATGAGGGCTGACCATAGAGTTATTATACAATAGAGAAGACACCCAGAGGAAATCCTGAAGCGCAATGGACGTAGTGGCCGAAGAAGGTATTGCAGTTTGGTAAGGTTTGGTCCTCAAACACATGAACGCGCACTAGGCTCCGTCCACTCCGCCGGTCGTTCATGTGTTTGAGGACAATCCATCCAGAATGCACACTGTTCCTAAACCGGAAGGAGGAGTGGATGCGCTTCTGAGCAACTCAATGCAAGTGGACGGGAGGAGAACTTGGGTGTCTTCTCTATTGTATATATACTCTAAGGGGCTGACACACTGGTCTGTACTCTGTATACCAGGTCGCATGCCATCCACATCAGCGCTTCTCAACCTTTTCTGGATTATTAGGCCTAGCCCTATACCATTCCCTTTGGAGAAGTCACCTTCAGCTTAATTTTAGACACACGCTCTTAACTATAGCACTGGTAAACGTTACATGCTCTGACAAGTGTGGATTTTAGTTTGGCTATTTCAAGATGACAACAGCAAAGCTTTGTTACAATGTTAGTAGGTGCTGTTGTGGTGGGTGTGAGGGGGTGAGTGGAGGAATGCAACTGGATTCACTGATAAGCGTGTTTTTGGGGGGGATTTTCACTATACAGTACATAAATATTGCACATATACTATTGTTAATACAGTGAAATATCTTTTTTTTTTTAGATATTATAAAATGGGGTTTTGTATTTTTTACATTTTGACAACTAGGGATTATGTCCATGGAACCTTAATGTGCAAAAACACTGAGGGTTTATTTGACTGAAAGTACGTCTCTCTCAAATGAGGGCTGCTATGATAGTGTCTTGTGTTGCTTTGTTGCCAACTGTAATATTTACCTCTAAGCTCACCGGTGTGTTATTAGCGTCATCAAAACCTGAGCAGCTTGACTCTGTGAGTCATGCAAACAGATGAGGTCAGCTCTGTGTACTGGGAGAACCATCTTGTAAAAGTTTTGGTTTGGAATGAAATCAAAACCACATTACCGTAAATCCTTCATCCTTTGAGAGATTGTTTAGTTTAGTTTTAATCTAGTCACAACACTGATACAGAACAATAGAAGCCTGGGGGGAAGGACTATGTCCTGTAACAGGAAGGCAGCATGTTCAAGTTTACTTCTTTTTTTTCTCACCATGTTAAACAGTTTCATCGTCCATATAAAGTGCTACGGCTGTCTCAAATACCTTTTTTCAAGCTTTGGATATTCAGGTTATTTTTCAAGTTGTTCTAAATGTATTAGCCAATAAATAAAATCAAGGGGCTTTGTGGAGAATTAAGCATGTCGTGCAAGTTGCACTGTAGTTGATCTCGTATTTCTTTTTGTAATTAAGATATTTGATAAGAATTTATAAAAAATGTAATGCCATATGTAGCCAGTACAAACGCAAATCCAAATGATTAGCCTAACCTGCTAGCCTACGAAGCCTAGTAGCCAGTTCATTTCCAGGCTGTTTGCACCGTGATGTACAGTAACATAATGATATTTTCGGGGCGTGTCATTGGACCTTTAATGATGGAGAATTCTGACCTGCCCCCCTATGCTCTTTATTATGTATACAAAAGGTCGCAGGACTTCTCAAGAGGTCAGTGATCTTGTGACATTCTCTGATGACCTTGCCGTCACTCCAATAAAGGCTCAGAGTCGGATCATGGTTCTCCTTCTCAAAATGGTGTGATGGTGGTACTGTAAATTCCAGGACCATAAACATATTAAAAACTAAGGAATGATATACTTCAGACATAATGCATTATCTTATTCAGGGTCTGATTGTCTAGGGCTAGGCCGTGGCCCAGTTTAGCAACTACTGTCAGTGGCTCTGTGGTGACAAAGCCACTTCCCAGTTCCTTTTTTTAAACATCTGAATTTCTGAAACAGTGTGTGGTTGGGAATGGCTCGGATCTTCCATATAGCCGGCTTGCAAGCTTTTCTGGCCCAATGTCTGTCATATAGAATATATTCATGGCATGGCATGAAGCTTGTATCCGGTGATGAGCTTGAGGCTGTTTGCGTGACCTTCTGCATTGCTTTGCGGTTGAGACCAGTACAGTTATATAAGCATCCACGAGAAATCTCAGCTCAAATCTGATGTGAAGACGGTTGTCAAGACTGGACAACAAAAAAATCACCTAAAGCTTAACACTTTGTGTCTGTGAGAATATTTATGTATATCCCCATTCTTTTAACTTAATATTGCTGGCTTAATGGGCCGTCTGTGATGGACAATAATAGCCTAAATACGTAGCATTGTCTGCTCAAGGATAATCAGAGCCCAGCAACGAGACTTGCGCTCTCTTTGGGAGAAACTTGTGGCACAGAAAGCAAAAGGAATTATCATCTGATATCATGTAATGTCCAGTGAATCCACTGTAATGTCCTCCTACTTAGCTCGACTTTGCAGCCGTGCCAGCTTCCTTGGCTGTGAGTGCCTGGCTGTGACATACTCACAGGCACTCACACACAATCTCTAATGCGCCATGGCATGGCAGGCTATAAATATACATAACTGATTGCCAAAACTTCATATTTTTGCAAAACAAAATATGACACATACACACTATGGGCAGCAACTTGGTCCCGGAAGTGTAAATTACACAGGCCCAAAATTCCCTCTACAGATGAAGAGAACACTGCTGACCAAACAGAAATCGATGCTGAATTTGACAGAGAATTCACTGCCCAGCTCGATGGACGATTTATTGCTGGCACCGACCCTGGAGGAAGCAGAGACTGCTTTTAATGCTGGTCAAATATGCCACGAGGAAGAGAATAGACATTAGCCACAACAGGCTAAGTTATGTACCCGTCTGTGGTGCCTACCTTGACCCAGCAGCTCGGCCAGCAGCCCGCTCCACTCCTCCCTGAAGAGGTTGGCTCCGGTCAAACTGCCATCTCCACCGATCACACACAGGTTGGTGATGCCGCGCTGCACCAGGTTGTGGGCGGCCTTCAGGCGGCCCTCGTGGGAGCGGAACTCTTTGCAGCGGGCGCTCCCGATAACTGTGCCACCCTGACGATGGCACAGCCAATATTCAGATATAGTTATTGCAAAGAAACACAATTGATACTGTATTTTACTGGAGAACAGCAAGCAAATTTCTAAATTAGCTTTTGAGCTACAGGTACAGTACGGTTAAAGTGTTTTAGATTATTTCAAAAGGCTACTTCTATATGGACTTGTTCTCTTTAGACGTGAGCATCTAGTAGCTCTTGGCAATGTTGGCATGCATATTGGAGCTATCGCTATCTGTATTATGATATGATTCACAGGATCATTACTCACCACTTGTAGCATGCTGGAAACACTTTCCCAAGTGGCTTCCTTTATATTGTCCCCACCATCGACCATACCCTGATATCCCTGCGAAGGAAAGAACAGAACAGAACAGAACGGAATTGACTCCACATTATACTCGTACACAATATATGGAACTGAAAATATAACCTTCACACCTGCTAACGTGGAGTGTTCAATATGGAATAATATTTTTTTAGAACCAGAGGTTTGACTATATGAAACCCTCGTTCAGGGGAAAGCATTGTACATGATGATGTAGCATGGGACAATACAGATATTATGGAATAATGCTCACAACAAGTGGGATTTGTCAGCCTATAGTCAACATCTGTGTAAACACAAACCCTGGCACTGGAAAAACCTAGTGAAATAAATTGGATGGATTTCAAGCTTTGGCCATGAGCAGCATCCTGATCCTGAGCTGGTGATACAGAGGTACCTGCATGAGAGGGGACTTTCATGTGGGGGATATACACCTGCTAAAGCCTCATGTCTGTTATGTAAGATCTCTCTATGCCACGCTGCACAGCTGGCCTGCGGATAAGCACCTCGCTCTTCACATCCTAGAACGAGCATACATCTGCATACAGACCATAAGCATGGTGGTTTTGTAAGCCTATACACACAGCAAAGAGCAAAGGAGCATTAACATTGCAAATGTAGCATTATAGGAATCATTTGTTCAACTGCTGTCCACTGAAACCACAGTGGGCTGCAACGATTAATCGTAAATCGAATCGATTATTCAATTCGTTGTCAACTAATTTAGTAATTGATTAATCGAATCGACAACTAATCGCTAGAGTTTTTTGCAATTTATCATAGGTTATTTCCCACTTAACCATCGTTTTTCCAGTGTTAAGTGTAACTAAACTAAAGAGGAGTGAGCCATCTCTCTTCCCTTACAATCTGATGATAGTTGCACAGTAGCGACAGCTGCAAAGCAAAATATGACATAACGACGTAATGATGTTATGACAAAACACATGGCTTGGATATTTATTTTTAAATGACCTATTTGAGTTCAGAAGAGACTGACACATGTGTAGCTATTCTTTAATTATTTAATCCTAAATCCCAAAGCCTATAAAGACAGCATGAGTTGCTTTAATTAATTTTAATTTAGTTTGTCTTTTATTTGAATAGCAGCCTAATCAGCAGCTAATCAAATGGCGATAGCTAAATAAGTGTCATAATCAGATTAATCGATTAATCGTTTTAAATAATCGGCCGATGAATCGATTATGAAAATAATCGTTAGTTGCAGCCTTCACAGTTATTCTCTACCTTCCTTCACCCAACTATACAAGCTCACAATTAAATGCTACAATTTAGCAGATTGCCACGTATCATCTCCGGTGATGTCAGGCATTTTTAATCAGGACGATGGCAGGAAGGCGTTAAAGTGTTGCAGGAAGGACATCAGAAGTCATACATGGAGCACAGCACTGACACTTTGTGGCAGAACTTACCTCACGAATGAAGTACACTTTGGCTCCCACGTATATTCCCATTCGAACCACGGCACGCACGGCAGCGTTCATCCCTATGCAGGAGAAAATACATAACCAAAGCAATAAGTAACATGTTTTTGGGGCAAGTTAAGTTGTATTCATTCAAGGAATGCGACACAAACTAAAATTCTCCATGAATCCATATAGTTTCACAGTGCAAGTAACAAAACTGGGTATTCCTTGAAGATGCACGGGACATTATTTCAACACGGACAATGGTCCCAGCTCCAAAACCCCCCATTTCTCCTCTCTCAAAACATACAGGCCTACTACAGTATGCATGTGTTATATATTCAATTGGCGGCCCGCGGGCCACATGTGGCCCGCGGAGCGCCTCCTTGTGGCCCCTGGAAGAATTTTGGAAAAAAAAACAAAAAACATTTTTTTTTTTTTTTAATCTTCATATAATAGGTCCTCACTAATAATCATGATACTCGGTCTGTGTCACATAGGAGGGCTGTGGGCAGTTCAGAAACCCACCCAACAGTGACATCAATGGAGAATCCAAGCTAATAGAAACTGCAGGCTTTCTAGTCCTGAAAAGTTACGAAAATGGAAGCCATCATTCTCACAATAATAAACCCTGTTAGGGTCCATTTGGTTCCATTTGTACACTCTCAGAGTTACAGACCCGTAATGGTCCATTTGATTCCAAACCATTTCCCTGGGGACCCCCTGGAACTGCCTCAAGGACCCTGGGGGTCCCCGGACCCCAAACCCCACTTTGGAATCACTGCTCTATGTAATGTTTGTGTGTGTGTGTGTGTGTGTGTGTGTGTGTGTGTGTGTGTGTGTGTGTGTGTGTCCGTCCAGCTGATGGTCGTTAATGTCAAAGCAATGCTGTTTATGCACTGTCAAATAGGTCTAGGCCTACATCTATTCTAAGGTGGCATATACCTGTATAGACATATTACCCTGCTCATTACTGTGCGGAAATATACATAAATCTTCGTGTTTGAGCACAAAAAGCATTTTGAGAACCCACAAATTTCCGCGCTTCGCGCGCACACTGTGCGGCCCCCCACACACAATCATTCTACAGTTGTGGCCCCCGGCCTAATCTAATTGAATACCCCTGTAAGTAGGTGCCGGTATATTGTGCACACACCATACTGTATGTGCAAGGGTGTACAGTATTGATGTGCACTGTGGCTGTTCGTTTTTACACTGTCTGTCTGTGGGTTCTAGCTGGGACAATTTATTTTCTCTCCCCCACAGTGAAATTGCAATGCTATGTTTGGTCAAAACCTGTACCTAGCTCCTCCCACAGGCTCCCTAGTGTAACAGTTACTCAGTAGCACAGCGAGAGATCTTTCACTGCGACAACAGTTGTTCTGTGCCTTGAGGTTGGAACTTGGCTGACTGAGGGAGAGGAGCAGAGAAGTGGACAAAGCCCCCTCACCTCACCATGCCAACACTACAGCGCTAATGGTAGCTCGTTGTACCGTAGCAGACCTGTTGCCAAGCAACATAAGCGGTATAGCCTATTTATTTGGCTTTAAGGATGCTGAACAGAAAGAGGCTAGAGGAGGTGGAATGATAAGAGAAGAACACAGTGTGGTTCTCAAACTTATTAGTATGTGTTTTGCCATCTGAAAATACTGTATGTTGTGCCCGAGACCTCCATGAATTATTTGTGTTGTTAAAATGTTTAAACGACATTAAAGAATGTTTGAAAATAGCAGATCTACTTGAAAATAGCAGATCTACAAGTAGATCGGCTTTACTTTACTTTACCCCTCATTTTGCTAGTGACCCCCTGGAACCACCTCAGGTACCCCTGGGTATCCCCTGGACCACACTTTGAGAGCCACTGGTGTAAAAGCCTAGAAAGACCAGTGGACTGTAACTTCGTCATAACAATGGTTGCTGTAGGGCCATCTGAGTGGGATCAGCTGCAGCATACTCATCACCTTCCAATCCGACAGCCTTTGGTCCGTGCCATGAGTTACATAACCATGAACCACATGAATGGCCTAGTGTTATTTACATCGAGTGAGGAACAGAGAGAGAGAGAGAGGGAGAGACACAGAGAGAGAGCAGCCAGTTCAATCCTGGGCTCCCCCAGAGTTAGTGTCGAAGTGTCCTGGAGCGAGACACTGAACCCCTAATTGCTCCCGATGTGCAGGTTGGTGCCTTTACTTGCATGGTTTCCTCTGCCATCGGTGTGTGAATGGGTGAATGTAATGCACAATCTATATGTAAAGTGCCTTGGATAAAGTCACTAGATAAATGCACCATTTAGGATACCATTTTACCATTTAGAGAGAGAGAGAGAGAGATGGGGGCGTAAAAACAATGAACACTTTGGCAAAGCTGCTGGCGTCAACTTATGCAACTAACCATAGGGCTTGCAAATCTAAATCATGGCAGACTTATACATGTTCATGATGACACTCTGACTTTCCAGGCACACCTCATACAAGAAGAGCAAGTAAAATAAGTTTACACGAGGCTTACTGACACCGACAGGTCGGCCATCCCTCACGCATGCCATGGTTTCACTTTGTTTTGGGGACATGAATGGATGCACGCTCTCTGTGGGTGTGAGCGGTGGGCGTGCAATCTGTGCATGCATGCGTGAGCTAGCAAGCGTGTGAGACACAGGCAGACAGAGAAAGGGGTGAGAGGGAGCAGAGTAATCTGTTTGTGGGTCTCTCTCTCTCTCTGTGTGTGTGTGTGTGTGTGTGTGTGTGTGTGTGTGTGTGTGTGTGTGTGTGTGTGTGTGTGTGTGTGTGTGTGTGTGTGTGTGTGTGTGTGTGTGTGTGTGTGTGGTACAAATAGTATAGCCTTACAGGCACAGCCAAATAACATTGAACTGGCTTTCTAAAGCCTCCCACACAACATCAATATCAATCCATTTCCCTTAATCTGAAGTGGAGAATAATGATAATCTAACTGCAGCAATGGGTAAAGTAATGTATAAATAACAGAGAGAGAGAGAGAGAGAGAGAGAGAGAGAGAGAGAGAGAGAGAGAGAGAGAGAGAGAGAGAGAGAGAGAGAGAATTCATTTTGCAGTGTTTGGAATGTGGGTCTCTGTCTTGCCTATGTCTATCCATCTATTTTTTGCTCTTTCAATGAAAATGCAGTATTACGTATATGTCTTGTAATGCTGCAACATACTTTTGCTGGTTGTACCTATGACTCTCAATTGAACCTTACCTATTTTTGAGGGGCTAATATAATGCTCCTAAAAAAATAAACAAGTAAGGTTTTATTTGAGAGCCCCTGGCTCCTATGTCCAGCTTTGAGGGTGTGTGTAAACACAAACATTGTCTCAACACAAAAATGAAATGCCATTGATAATGCATGTACAGTTTTGTGTGTTTGTGTAAACAAACATTGAGTCAGTAAACACAAACATTGAAGATAAAGGTGAGGAGGACGCAAATTATCATCGGCCGGAATGAGATGATGTATTACGATGTATGATGATAACAGCGCCCCTTACTTCACACGGGTGTGATTTATTTGTATTTGTATCTACAGTGGCCACTGAAGTTATTTTCTGTATCTATCTATAGGCTCCCACATTATGTGCTAATGGATAAGGAAGCTGGCAGCGTGTCTGTCCACACAGTGACACAGCAGCACACACACCCTCTCTTGGATAAGCAGTTAGGTAAAACAATTGTATAACTGAATTGTTTAGAGATGATGTAATACTTAAGAGGCCATTATGCCATATCCATAACACAAGACATGCTATACTGTACATTTTCCATAGCTCTTTGAGTAATGCAGCAGGATGGGGAGGGGGGGGCAGAGCCATATGGGCAGAGGGTTTCCTTTCTGACGCAATGAACGAATGCCGTTGATCACGTACAGTGTACGTGCTCAACTGCATTCCCTAGCCGTTCGTGTGGATGATGAGCACCAGAGCATCCCTCATTTAGCTTGCGGCACTCTCATCTTTTGACTGTTGCCAATACCAATTAGCAGCACCGCATACACCCCCCTATACATAACTATTACTTATAGTTGTGACCGCATGCACGTTTTTTTTTATAGGCAATCGTTTTTATTTCCCGGCAACTTCCTGATTGGCCATTCGTCTGGAATACCATGCACCAGCATGCCAGGTGCACGTAAAATACTTTCATTTGCTTCATAATTCATGAATGAACCGTATGTAAATAATATAAAACACTTAGGCGATTGTTGTGACAGAATGTATGTACAGTACACCTGCAATGCAGTGGATCGATATACAGAATACCGTCTTTCAGCGTCACGAATCTCCTCCATTGAATAAAGATCATGAACAGTGTAAGATCAAGGTACAGTATATCATATACATCAATGTAAATTTTGTTTTATTTTTTAATCGTTGCCCCCCAAAAACTGGTTTA
This sequence comes from Protomyctophum bolini, assembly GCF_963924005.1. Classification (NCBI taxonomy): domain Eukaryota; kingdom Metazoa; phylum Chordata; class Actinopteri; order Myctophiformes; family Myctophidae; genus Protomyctophum; species Protomyctophum bolini. The sequence continues at coordinate 32,878,960 of NC_137882.1, forward strand.
TAAATTATGTTGTTAGCCAGAGAGCTAACCGGCAGGATTCCTGAATGGAAGATGCTAACTGTGCAACAGTGCAGCACATTATATAACGGAACTCAACTGACAGAACACGCCTCCACTTTGACCACTTATCAACCTAGGAATAAGGTTCCTTAGGAATAACAATCTATCCACTATAGTCGATGTGTGTGTATGTGTCACAGTGCGTGTCCTCTCTCTACGGTCCCGGTCCCGTGCGCAGGTCATAATTAATGATAAATAATGTACATCGCATGTCATTCATGCTCATTATGTCACAGATACAGCTACAACAGGGAACACCCTGTCTCAGGGTCACCGGTTGGTCGGTTTCACAGTCACACCACCACGGTACCTTGAGCATCCCCTCCGCTCGTCAGCACAGCGATGCATTTCCCCGCTCCCGACAGGTTCTCAAAGAAGACCTTCTTGCTCTCTGGTGGCAGCGCCATTTTCACAGCCTCTGCGTAATAATGTCCCCTAGTCCGATCGAGATATGACAGCACCGAAACTATGTACAATTATTGATGGAGGAGGGCTGGAATCTGCCGGCCCCTTCTCTTCTCTTCCCCTAGCCTGTGCGTGCCTGACTGTGTGTCACTGTTCCGCATCTAGAGAGTAGCCTACTCGTAGGTTTTCTTGCATACACAGTGACAATTCGACGAAAGTTGGATGGACATGGACGCTGGCCAATGAGCTTTCGACTCACGTGCCCACTTCGCCCGTAGCCAGAGCCACAGAGTTACGACAACCCGGTTCACTTCATGGGCCAGGCTCTTCCACATAGACTTCTTTTGAAAAGGGACAACCGGAAGTTTACGGAATGCATTTGAGTCTACGGGCTGTTTTCTGCCCCCCCAATGTCGCAACTCTGTCTTACTCTATGGCTCTGGCCGTAGCCACCCAACTGGAGATAGCCCTGACTGAGGGATAAATGGGAGGGGCGATTATCGTCTGACTTATCTGCCGGCCCCATGCGGAGCATTCAAACTATTAATAGGCTTTTTGCCCTGTTATGCTTATGCGGATGATTATTTTCTTATTTGCAAATGTCTTATTTCAATCAGCGTGACACAATTAAATTACATTACAAAATATTCGTTTTATCCTTCGATTAAATAGCCTAGTTTTTGTGCATCGTTAACCATCTTCTTGCACAGGAAAATTTTGTTACTGCATTTTATTGTCTTACGTAGGTCTCTGGGGAAAATCATGATATGAATGGATTTAAATTAGCCTACAGTGGCGACAAATATTGCACATTTGTTTTGTATTTGAGTTTATTTCTGTCATCGTCCAAATGTCTCCATCTAGTGGCTTAAACCATAAACTTCTACAGCTTGGTCAGGCAGTCAGGCTGATGTGTGAAAGGGTCGTAACTCGTGAGTGACTTGAGTCGGTGTCGGTGACTCGATCGTGACCAGATCTAGAAATGATGGGCCCTGTCATGCAAAAGGAGCTTTATTTTTCTCTTCCCAACGTGGCGCAGATACTGTCTGCACATGTGTACGCATTACAATTATGACATATAGGCCTGCGATATTCGGAATTTACAGCAAGGGATTGCTTAAAAATAATAAACAGCCAAAAACTAAGCCAAATAAATGCAAACTGAGGGTATTTAAACACTTGCAGTAATGTAGCGTATCATGATGGTTTAGGACTTTTGGGGTTATTTTATTGACACAAATGAATAAGCCCATTGTTAATAACAGTGACATACCGTATGTGTCACTGTTATTCACTGTGACCCCTTTTTGGGGGGGGGCCTGAGCTTGGGCCCCTGAGCTTGAGCCTCTTCGCGGTCATGCGGACTAGGCCCCCCCTAGCTCAGGGGCCCCTGGGCCTGGGCCCAACAGGCCCCGGTGGATAATCCCCCCCTGCTTCCAGCCCACACCCTTGTTGTGGGGCAAGTGCAGGACCCTCGAGAGACACAGATGAATCACTTTGCTAGAGTGACATTACAAGCCAGCTGTAAACAGTGACTTTTCCATGCTATTACATTACTTTAATGGTGCAGATTAGCTCGGTTCATACTTGTGCCAAAACAGAAGGACTTTAGAATTAAGGAAGGATTTTATTGTCTGGACTCTGGACAATCAAACATCAAACAATCAAGTATCAAGAAAATGTACACGGCTGACAGTGTATACACATACAGAACCGTAGATGCATAACAGCCAAGCAGTGACACATTTATAAAATCTATGAGGTTTCTATTTTAATTTTGTGTCTAGCTGATTTTATTTATATATAAATATTTATATATCACTATTAGTATAATTGAAATCCATCTACAACCTATAGTGAGCTTGCTATTTTCAATGAACAGTTAAAAACAGTTAAAAACCATCCGTTCTATTGTATTGTATCTTGTTAAAGTGTTCTTGATTCATGTATTCATTAGTTTAAATAAACACACAGAAAATAGCAAAAACAAAAGAAAGAAAAAAAAACACATTTCGAAGGTCAAACTCATCTGTTCTGCCTCGCCTTTAACCTGTATGTTGATGTCCTGCTCTGTGCTATTGTATGCTCTGTTTTATATATTTTATTGTCTCTTTTAATTGTTTTATATTGCTATGCTCTACTGTCTGGTTTTACTCTGTTCAGCACTTTGGTCAGCTTTGGTGCTATACCAATAAAGTTTGATTTGATTTGATTTGAACCTTCACTTGAAAAAAAAAAAAAAAAAAACAGCCTATATATAAAAGTATATGAAAGCCATTTAAAATGTTTATGGAATACACAGGTGGTCCCAAATGATTAATTACATCACGTTACTGCACTGCAAAAGACGTAAAAGTAGGTCAACTGTCAATTAACTAGCTTATTAAAATAGAGTACTATAGCACTCGATACATTTGATACATTGCTGATACTGTATATTGTTGATATACTCTTTACCGCAGTGTTTTCTATACGTTTTGCATATTTGTGCTTCTTCGGTCTCTGTGCTTCTTTTATCGGTCTCATGAGTCATAACATTGCTTTCAAACTTGTAAAGTCTTTATCATGGTCCTTCAATTCAAACGTGTATTAAAAGGTTTTTCCAGATCCAATGATTTGACACCTGGCCCCGGGGCCCCCATATTTCCAAGACAAATCACACCCGTGTGTAGTGAGGAGTGCTCTTATCATCGTATACATCATCATGACATAACATCTGCTCATCTACATATGACGTACATTTTCCATTCATTGTCAATGGCATTTAATGTTTGGGCTAGGACAAAAATCTACACTATAGCTAAATATAAGAGGGGCTATAGCGCCCCTCAAAAATAATGGACACTCAGAAGAAAAAATCTCACTGTATGCCTGTGTGTGTGAGAAGCAACTTGGCCTGTTGTAGCGCCACCATGAGGCTGAATTGAAAACTGTCAAGTGGCATTTCTTCCTCAGCCTATAGTGGGAATAGGCATGCACGGCTTGGGAAGTCGTGGATATGCACGGCTTGGGATATCCGTGGACACAGTTTTAACCATGCACTTTAATCATACTGCGGTCACGCCATCCACACTTCGGAGAAAGACAGTCATGCTATCCTCGTTTCAAACTCTGTTTTCTACATGGCGTTTTACGGTTAGGCGAAGTGATGGTGCATTCGGGTTCAAAACAAAGCTTGTAAATTAGAAATAAATACTATTCTACTATACCATTATCACAAACCAACTACATGTTATATTGTTCCTAATGTACACAAGTTGTCCAAGTTGTTTTAACTTGTTTAACTACCAATAATTCTTAATAATATATTGAAATATTTGATTATCCCCATCCGCTTCAATGCAAATAATAATAAAAACAAAATCAAATCAAACAAAAATGTTATCATACCAACTAAATTGTATTGTTCCTAATGTACATATGTACCTCTGTGATCATTTCCAGGCTGTTTAACTGTACCAATAATTAATAATAAAATATTGAAATACTTTAATATCCCCATTGACATCAATGCAAACGTCGGCAGTCTCCAGGAGCAGACCGCTCTCCAGGCCCACGGCTCCCGCCACTGCCACTAGGACCCCCGGCCGCTCGTTATGACGACGACTACAGCGGCGTGCCATTGAACAAAGTGGCGCCCCGGCCCACCAACGTGCCCCGGCCACGTCTCATTGCCGCTGCCAGAGAATATATATTCAATTATGTACGTTTGACACATTCAATAGATCTCGTGATGCTGCGTGATCTTTTGTGGCCATATGTAATTTCTTGGGGTCTAGTAGGACTCTAGTAAATAATAAAATAATAAATCGCTATAAAATTGTGTGAAAAAATACATATTTAGCCCCACACTTCGAATGCCCTCAAAAACAGCTAAAATCCCTAAAACGAAAGAAAGAGCAAATGAAAAAAAATAACACTCATCTTTTACTTTCTCTAATAACAACTTAAAACATGAACAAAGTCATAACATGAAGTTATCCTTTAAACAACTTGGAAATAATCACAGATGTGTACATTAGGAACAATAAAATTTAGTTGGTATGTGATAACTATTTGTTTAGAGATGTTTTTAGTATTATTTTATATTTACATTGAAGCGGATGGGGATAATCAAATACTTCAAGGCTACATTACTCAGTCAGTCTGTCAGTAGACCTACTATAGTGTGATTTTGCAGTGTGGGCCTGGGCCAGGCTTGTGCTTTTGCCTATAGCTACCAGCAGAGGTCACTCATGTCCACCAATTAACAACCCAATGGCCTCAGGTTCCCAGAAGGGAAGGCCTTGTTGGCTGCCAAATAAAATAACAGGTCTTGATTTTCTTCTTCCTGATGTTGTTCCACATACCGTAGCAGCCCTGTCTCTTATTGCCCACATCCTGGTTGTATTCCCAAGGGAAATCACATGCCAAATTGAGTCGACTTGCGGTAGAGGGTATAGCTCATATTGATTTTCTGCTTATTGGCTGTATGGTCGTTGTCATTCAGTAGTGCTGTATTTTTGAGACCACCTAAAGCCAGACCAAGTCAAGACAGAGACCCAAGGGGGGGTAATTACAGAGTCAAGATTTTTTAAACCATAAATAATGAATGTTCAAATAATAATGACATAATATTGTACTGGGCTGCGTAGGGCATCAGGTTTGTTTATGGTCATGTGTTATGTCTGAGTCAGAGTGATCCTGTCCGTGTGGGTTTTGTTTGTTTGTTTGTGGATATTTCTGAGTCAAAGCAATCTGGGAAGTGGAGACCCAGCAGCAAAAAGAAAAGAAAAATCCTTTGAATTTGCCTCTGGGGGCCCAATTCCCCGCATAGAGACCGGATGTTGTCCTATTGACTCTCCTCTGCTCCTTTGTTTACATTCCTAATAACTACACATTGTAATGGGAGTTGCCGACAGATTCTATACGGAGCTCTGAATCTGTCTATAGGCCCCAATGCGCCCATTTAGACTGCAAAAAAAAGAAAAAAAACACTCCTTGGGCTAAAATTGGCCATTTGTGATGTTTATATCATGAATAACCCCTAGTTTGACACATTACATGCAACTTAAAGCATAATTAAAATGAGACTTTTTTGCCTTTTTTGCCTTATCTATAGGATGTTAATGGTGCCCAACTTTCAAACCCTGAATTTACCATGATCCAACATTTAGACAATTCACAAATTTTAATGTTATTTGTATGACAAATCTTAATCTTAGATTGACTGGCCTATGATGACCACGAATATGGTCTAAAAGTGTGATTTTGTTTTTTTCATTTCACTACAGCTTTAACTGTCTGGTTGCTAACCTGCTCCGCCAGATGGCAGTAGTGAGTTCCTAAAAGGAGTGAAGTTGTGAAGTTGTGAACTCAATACTGCCGCAATCTGGCGGAGTCAGCTTATCTTTGCAGGTGAGATATCAGAAAGTGGGTTTAGTTAATTTATACACATGGGGCAAAATGTCAGCACATAGTATAAAGTGAATAGTGTTTAGTAGTATATAACCATGGGGATATGTTGATAGTGGAAAAGGTGGCCGTGTGTCTCCCCAATGTTTTGTTTGGTGTCGTGTAGTCTTGTTCTGTTGACTGTTTAGCAGCTAAAGCTAACTGGTGACTATAGCTTCTGCCTGCTACTGTACGTCTGTACGTGTGACTATTGATGTTATTACTAAATTTCAACTCACTGTAATAGTAATATGCTGGAAACAGAACTTTCATGTATTTTTGTTATTTCAAATTTGTGTGTGATGTTTTTTCTGTTTATGTATTATGCTGTTTATGTCCAGTTAGTCTTTTGTCAGTCAGGCAATGAGGAAGTCAATAACATGCCTATTGTGAATGTGAATGTGATGATGAAGGCTGGACATAACTGTCTCTTACTTGTGTTTAACTGTCTTGTTGCAGTTCTGTGTCCAGTGAATCATAAAATCAAACCACACTGATATGAACATATGATATGGATATGTGTAACACATGCTCCAACTCATTGTCACTGATAATTAGTTTAGTATTTTTGCCTAACTTCACAGAGAGTGTGTGTGTTTGTGTGTGCGTGCGTGCGTGCGTGCGTGCATACATCTGTTTTATCATACAGCTTTGCTCAGCATGCTACCTTTGCAGATGGTTTCATGTGTCCATTAGATGGATTTATAATGTATCGGTCAATTGTGTTTTTTAACAGAGGTGTTCCTCCATCTGATCAGTTCAGTCTGGAAACAGAACGACTTGACAACCACTGATCCCAGGACCAGCATGGAGCCAAACGAAATATAGAAAACATTCCTGAACCTGAAGGCGGTCAAGAGTGGACATCTGGGCCGAGATGCGTCACCTACCGGACGGTCACCGACCACTGCGACCAGTAAGAACTGCACTAACACTCACACAATGACGGAGTATAAAATTAATTCTGGATTTGAATGAATCCGACTGATTCATTCAATCATTACATTCATTCATTAATTACAGAAGGAGTATTAGAGTTCGTGCTCTGTAGCGGCGGCGCTCAACATCTACACATTTTACATTAGTTTACATTTGAAATCCGTCCGGTGTTCTTGTCTTTACTCGGTCTCGTTTGGTCTTTCTTTATGTGGTCTCCAATACAGTACGAACATAACAGAAAGCTATACACTCTTACAGTAGAAAACGGGACAAATACAGTACAAGACAGCCTGGGCCAGCCGAGCGGTCAAGGCACCTAGATTGGTAATCCTAGCCCGACAGCGTGTCGAGGGTTCGATTCCCAATCTCGATGACCTTTGTTGCATGTCACCCCCCCCCCATATCTCTCTCCCCCTTTCCTGTCAAACTACTGTAATTTATCAATAAAGCCAAAAATATCTTAAAAAAAAAAAAGAAATACAGTACAAGACAATAGACACTATTCAGTGAATCTAAAGGTAAATTGCACATTGTGTTCTTGATAAGCATAGAGATTACAGTACTTGATACTGACTGTATGGTCCATAAAGGGTGACAACAGAACCATGTACTGTCCATATGATCCATGGGAAGTGCATTATTGTGCTAGTCATGCATGTTACTTACAGTGATTTAAAAATAACAGATCTACAAGCTCATAGCGCGCCACCGAGTTGCACGCTACGAGCTTGTAGGTCTGCTATTTTTGAAAAATCGAAGAACGACTGACATTTTTAGAATCTGATCTCCGGTCAGAATGGGTTCATCAGACCAGTGTGTGTCCAGTGGAAACCTCGTATGAATCTGATCTCAGGTCAGAATGGGTTAAACCATTACAATATCACATTGACACGCTCCGTTGAATTCCTTATTCTAGTGTTGATTTTAAATACTGTTATACAAAAAATCCATTCTTATTCTTCTTAGTCTTATCACAATAATCTCTCAGAATATAGGCCATACGAAAAGGCACAATTTTATAATGGTTATCAACGGGGTAGATGGTCTCGGGCTGGGGTTAATTGAAGCCACATTTTCTAAGTGGCATTTTTCTTTTGCAGTGCCCCATGCATGCCTATATGTCTTCATATAAGAATAACCGGAATACGATAAGGGTGGAGAAAAAGAAAATCATAAAAAGGTCATTTGAACATTTTTATAATGGCCGATAATGGGGCTGCGTGTTGTGAAGTGAGTTCTTAACCCATTCTGACCTGAGATCAGATTCATACGAGGTTTCCACTGGACACACACTGGTCTGATCAACCCATTCTGACCTGAGATCAGATTCTAAAAATGTCAGTCGTTTTCAAAAAATTAGCAGACCTACAAGCTCGTAGCGCGCCACTCGGTGGCGCGCTATGAGCTTGTAGATCTGCTATTTTTCAATAGCTAAAGCACGACATGATGCCAAACACCAAAATGGGTTCCCGGCCAAAATGGGTTAAGACGCCTGCTTGCCACACGGGAACAAACGGGTGCTGAGCCCATTCTGCCAATCTGCCTCACTGATTTCCAGGCGCCAGGTTGAGTGATTAATGTAAATCATTGCTGTCGCCTGTCGGGCAGAAACCTTGTATCTCCATATTATTTCAACATTTTATGTTTTTTTTCTTCCCCCTGAAATTAATGCAATAATAATAGGCCTACTTTAACGTACAATGAAAATGGCATTTTCGCTATACCTGTGTTTAAAACTTCAGTGAAAGGGAAACTATAGTTTGGCCTGCCTGTGGGTTTTGTAAACATTGAATAAAGTGACTAAATAATAACTAATAATTGTGACTAAATAATAACTCCATTGGAACCCAAGTTACCCCCCCGCCCCCCCATTTTAACATACAAGGTTTCTACCCGACACCGTTGAAACGGAAAGACAAAGACAGCTGTCTGAGTGGTGGCACAGACTACCCACAATACCTTGCTGCTTTGCCTGATTGGGCTAAAAAACCCTCATTGTCCGTCACCTTTTTTCACTTGAGGAAGAAAATCACACCCGTGTGAACTGAGTGGTGCAACTCCCCCCTAAACCCCTCCCCCCCCCCCCCTCTCTCATATTAGCAGGCAATAGTGCAGCACTATCTCTCTGTTTCTGGCACAACAGTGCCACTTTTGCCCCTACTGGTACTCATAGTCACATACATATATAGGTTAACACAGACATTGCTGTCCCTTGGAGTGGTTGCACCATTCAAAAAGCACTAGTGTCTAAAGGATGTAATTACACAGAAATGGTGTCTTCTTAAACTCCTCTGCCCTTTTTTATTCTGGACCCTTTTTCGTCCCGTATTAAAATCCTGCACCATTACCTCCATTTTTTCCCCCATGCATCCATCTAGCTCACTTTAATGGCAGCCTCGTAATTATTTAGATGATTATGTGTTGCAAGCCATTTAGCATGCTCAATGACACATGTTTAATTTATTTGCGGCGGCGTGCCGTTAGCGGGGAAAAAGAATCTGAGATGTGTGCTGCGCTGCCGTGCCGTGCCGTGCTGCTGCTACTGCGGCGGTGTTGCCAGTGGAGTAAATCAGTAGGGAAAATTGTTTGATATATTGCAGCTGTTGTTATAATAATGTGCAATGCTGTTTTTTTCGCGCGGCTACTGTAATACAAATGAGGTGTGCTTTGGGGCAGCGCCGCAGAGTAACGTTTGCTCGGGGCTAATGGCACATGTCTCTGGGCTGAACCGGTGAACCAGTGCACCGTACTCCTCCATTGAGCAAGCTATAGGCCATGCTAATGGAGCCCCAAATGCCTGATGGTGTCAGTGGCGTAAGAAGTATACTCGTATATACTCAGAAATACCACAATTGAAAAAGACTTTCTTCTTCAAAAGTCCTTTCTTCAAACGCAAAATATACTTGCTGTACCAAAGTAAACTAAATATGCTTGCAGTAACAAAGCAAAGTGCTAAAATTCTTGTTCGAAAATAGCAAATGTACAAGCCCACAGCACGTCACATGACAATGGGCTGTGAGAGCTTGCAGATCTACTATTTTCGAATAGCCCAGGTTTAACATATAGGGCATAATTGGTTATTGTATGTTTTTATTTTTTTGGGGGGGCTTTTTTGGCCTTTTTATTAAGCTGTTGTTGTTACTTTTGTATTCATCTTATAAGGCCCTAGCTGTCCTTCAAGTGTTTTTTTGACTGGGTCATATTCTGACGGCAGTAAATGCCTGTATTGGACAGTATTAATTAAGATATACACTATACAGTAGCTTGACAGGAAACGGGGAGAGAGATGGGGTCAAGACGCAGCAAAGTTCGTACTTGAGTAAATGCACATACAGTACAGTAGTTACTTAAGTTCACACCACTGCATATATGGTTATATGCTCTAACTACAGTACACCACAATGGCCACCAGGGGTGTTTACCTTTCAACTCTTTGGAGACTGCATGGTTTCAGGACAACAGCTATTGAGTTTTGGCAATGTTGAATAATTGGCTATTTAATTAGTAGAAGCATTGACTTATTTAAGGTATTTAGCGGGAAAGCGATGAGGAATAGAATATTAAGCTAGACATTGCTCATAAAAACGACATTGTTGGAGCGTTGCCTGAGGGGTTTGGACGGTTTGTCACCCCATTGCTGTTGTAAATAGAATGTTGTTTTGGTTGCAGTTGGTTGATATGGCCACTAGGGAGTAGTACAACCTCACTGCTCACCCATATCTCCATAGATAACAAGAAAAACCTATACAAAATATTGTAAAGTAATGTTTGATTACTTTTACTGTAACCTACCGTACATTGTATCACATGTTGACTTTTACTAGTTTATATTTTTAATTCTAATACATTTTCTGTTACTGTTACTATAAATTACATTACAGAATAAAATAAGTCATGTCATTCTGCCATTTATTTTGGATACTATACACCACAGCAGTTTATTGTATTTTTGAAAGGCACTATATAAATTCAAGTTATCATTATTATCGTCATTAATCAATATCACAATTATTTCACTTTTGCCTTGATTACATTTAATAATAAACTATTATAAAAAAAGTATTTAGTGAAAATAGCAGAGAGACAAGCTCACAACATTGTGTTGTGATATTGATATGGCACGTTGAGAGCTTGTAGATTGACTTTTTTTGCCCTTAAGTGGTTAATCAGACTCATCGATTTAATCGATTCTTAAAAATAAAAAATATATATATATATATATTATGACCCTCCCCCCTTTCCCAATTTGTAGTGTGAACACAGCAGAACACAAAGTAGGTCTACTGAAGGCTGTTACTCCATATGTTGTTAAACGGCAGACAAGCAAGACAGCGTGTGTGTGTGTGTGTGTGTGTGTGTGTGTGTGTGGTCTAGCTGTGGGTTTGACGTACGCAGGGCACTGAAGTCTGTCACCGTGCATGTGTTCCCACGTTCCACTGCCATCTCCAACATCTGCTCTGACTTCTGTTTGTTGAAGCTTCTGCAACTATCAAAGTTCTCTGCTTGTCAGCACCTGGTGTCCCTGGGCCTGTCTGTCTGCTTCCATGCAACAGCACCATGTCCTACAAGCTTCTTCTCTCCCTTTCAAACACAACGACGTGCGTCAAGAGCACACACGCACGCACGCACGCACGCACGCACGCATGCGCACACGCACGCACACACACACACGCACACACGCACGCACGCACGCACACACACACACACAGATTTACAGCCAATATATTGTTTCTGTCGGGCATCTTTTCACGTTTTCTTTTCCGGTACATTAATGCCCTTACTTTGTCGTACAATAGTGTATAGTGCAACAGTATAGGGAAAATAGCCGATCTTAACCCATTCTGTCCGGGAACCCATTTTGGTGTTAGCACTATGTTATGCTTTAGCTATTGAAAAATAGCAGATCTACAAGCTCATAGCGCGCCACCGAGTGGCGCGCTACGAGCTTGTAGGTCTGCTATTTTTGAAAAATCGAAGAACGACTGACATTTTTTAGAATCTGATCTCAGGTCAGAATGGGTTCATCAGACCAGTGTGTGTCCAGTGGAAACCTCGTATGAATCTGATCTCAGGTCAGAATGGGTTAAAGCACGTCACGAGATCCGTTGTGACCTTGTAGATCTGCTATTTTCAAAATAAGTGTGCCTGTGGGTTTAATACATATTGAAACAATGACAATTATAGACGACCTACTATAGTAACCAACTGCTAAATAATAAATTACTGCATCCACGCAGAGGCAAAGGAAGCAACCAGGTGCTCAGGAGGTGTGCAGGTATAAAAGAAATGTAAAAATAGTAAAAAGATGCTCCTGGGATCAATCGGGATAACGCATCTCTATACAGAACAAAGCGGAGATCCGGGGCACACTTCATTGCATCCATCATGCATTGAAGTATTATTATTTTTTTATTCCAGCGATGAGCGGCGATATGCTTATCGTCATGCATAATTGCACATACAGTACAGCACCTTGGCATGCACATTTAGCTCATCGATGCAATTTGCAACATACAGTAAATGGAACCGCGGTGAATATAATTTGTGAGATGACAATCCATCAGCACAAATGTGCAGTCCCATTCAACACACGATGTACGTAGCTGCATTAATTTTGTCCGTGCATTCACGATGCTGACAGTGATTACAGTCGGTGTCACGAAGAACAGGGGAGAAAAGAGCAATTAGCTCATTCAACCATAATATCTGCATATTAATGAGAGCCGTACTGCATAATGGCCATGTTGTTGATGCTATATATACACACCGTATGATGATGGCGTGTCATTGTAAATGTACAGGCTAGCCACATGTAGAGATACGTTTACATCTACATAACTTGTTAACATATTGTGTGTGTGTGTGTGTGTGTGTGTGTGTGTGTGTGTGTGTGTGTGTGTGTGTGTGTGTGTGTGTGTGTGTGTGTGTGTGTGTGTGCGTGTGTGTGTGTGTGTGTGTGCGCGCGTGCGTGTCATAGCTTGTTTAAGTTTTTGTATTTTGTAGTTTTTCTTTTACAACCCTTAGTTGAGTTATGTAAACTTGAATATTAGTACGAATGCAAAACTTACATCTAAAATCCCATATTAGAATAAAATATAGCATACTGTAACTTGAGAGAGAGTAATCTCCCCAACATTCTGCCAGACATGGGATGATTAGATTTGAAGGACTGTACCTCTCAACAGACAGAACTAATAAGAGATTGCTACCATATAACAGAGCTGGTCCATCTCATACATAGGTCCATCTCCATCATTTAGGGATGTTTATTTTTAATTAAAATGATCCCTGCTCAGCAGCAGCTATACACACCAAACAGTCAGGAACTATACTTCTATATAGCTTTCTAAATATATTTGGTTATTTTGGTTAAAACAAAAAAGGTTTTTGTTAAAAGGTTAAATCAGCATACTCTGATGGTAATCATTGCTATAGACTCAGTGTGTGTTCCGTAACGGTGGTCTCCCTGTCTCTCCAGCTCTTCAATAAACAGAAAATACATTTCCAGGTAGGTGACAAAACTTCACCCAATGAGCTTCTGAAAATGCATTTTCTGTTTTTATAAAAAAGCTGGAGAGACATGGCGACTCCTACAAACATCTAGCAACGAGTACTAATTATCACAATATAGAGCTTTTTAACACTTATTTTAAGTACAAAGTTATTTTCAGTCAGTTCTAACCAAAACGGCTATATATTTTTCCTCGCTATATAGCTTACATATCTCGGGGAGAATAAATGGCAAATGCGCTTACATTGTTTCCCCTCATATGAAGTTGCTTGGAGGAGCAACTTCATATCAGGAGTTGTAATACTTCAACAAGGCAGGCACGTGAGAGAGAGCTGGCTTGTGCAGATTCAAGCTAGTGTTCTGGCTTAAAGAAATAACCCGTTGTGCTGTGTTCTGTGTGAGGTTTGCTCCGGGCCCCGGCTTTTCTCTCTTCAAAGGGAATTCAAATTTGCCTCACTGTACGCAGGAGTTATAGGGGGAAACTACTGGCCTCCTCCTCTTCATCATTCAGCAGCTCAGAGGTGCACTCAAATCTCTACACCTTAAAATAGGAAGGAACATAGCAGGAGGGAGGAGTGTGGGCCAGAACGAAGGAGGAAAAGTACAGCAGAGGTCATTCAACTTTTGAATCGTGCTTGGCTGCACCTTCAGTTCCTGAACAGCTAAATTATACTTTTTTTCTCATGCAAACTCAGGGGTTTGCATGAGAACTTCACAAATGGCCTCTATAGCTTTCATCACCTCTCCTACAGGCCGATTCAGAAACGGGTCTCATGGTCGCAGGCAACGTATTTCCTGTAGGCAGAGACGACATATCTGCCTACATGCCTACTACATTGAATGGGAAAGTGACTGCTCAAACGTTACTCTTTTACCTGCTTTTTGGCTCAAGGCGGAGTCTCTGACGTAGTTCACCCGGCGGCCATCTTGCTGAGGGGCTACAGTATACTGTTCTATGACAGCTCAAACTAAAATAGTCATAACTCGCGCTATATGAGCATGTAGATCTGCTATTTTCAATAGCTAAAGTACAACATAATGCTTCAAACACCGAAAGGGGTTCCCGTTCACCTCGGCGGATCACCCTGCGGCCTGCGGTCTTCACTTCACAGACTCTGACCTTACATATTGTAAGTCGCTGCAGTCTTGCTAAATGCTTACATTTTAATTGCAAAAGTTTTTTCTTTTCTCCCCCTGCCTGCTCCCTTCCAAATCCGGACGAGGATATGCCACGGCGTTATCATAATATCCCCTCTTCATCACTGTGCTCAGTAATAATAACACGGTGACAAGGGCCCGCTAATTAACAACTAAATGATGATTGAGGCTTTACTCACCTGACTGCTTATGGGGACGCCGCTAGGTTTCTGATTGAAGTCTCTCAATCAGCCGCCTAAAAGTCGCTATAATCAGCAGCTTGATTACGATACAGCAAAGCATACACTCCATACAGTACCCTTTCCCCCTTCACCACCCCCATTTGTTTCAATTAATCACATCGTGATGTTAAGCAGACAGTAATAATAGAACAACCCCCTGCTGTCTTTCTGTGCTCTTCTACTTGTGTTGTTCTGCATGCATTGCACTATTTAAATACTGAAAAACAACAACATATACTAGTGTATACACACAGGCAGGGACGTGCTGCACAGATGGACACTAAGTGGTGCTTAAGCACCTGCCCTTTTGCCCTCTGGATAGCAATGTGCCCTTTTTGAAAGTTATTTTATTTTTTACTGTGTTTTGTACAGTGTACATGTGGCCCATGGTGACATCGATCAATTCTGGATTTAAAATAGTCTAATATATTATTTATGCCTCAAAATCTATAAATCTCACACAATATTAAGGCGGCAGCTGGTACCTGCCCCTCATAATTGCAACTGTGCTTGTACAACTGCTATTGTGTTATGAGAGAGAGAGAGTTTCACAAGATAGTACCCAGAGTGTTAATGTAAGCTCTGTTTACACCTTTATTTAATTCCTATTTATATCCAATATTTATTTGTAAATACATTGTTGTGAATGCAGTGAGCACTTACTATGAGACCTAGCAGATCATGTCTGTCTGTCTGTCTGTCTGTGTGTCTGTCTGTGTGTGTGTCCGTCTGTCCCACTATCCAAATATGGAGTGTGTTGCATCAGCAATCACTCAGCTCCATATATGGGCACAAAAGGGGCCAGGTCCACTCAGCTCCATATATGGGCACAAAAGGGGCCAGTGATTTGTTTGTTGTGGACCTGGCCCCTTTTGTGCCCATATATGGAGCTGAGTGCGTTCGCTTCCTGCGTTTGCGCGTCTTACTCGTTTTATTTAGATTGTCTTGTTCCACTTCTGCTTTGGCAATGTATAAACGTATGTTTTCTCATGCCATTAAAGCTCCTTTGAATTGGAGAGAGAGAGAGAGAGCGAGAGAGATCACGACCCCTTTTCAGTTGAAAAAATATATATATTGTTTTTTTCTTCAGTGACAGAGTGGTGTGACTATAGATCATTGATCCTCAAATGGATTTAATTTCAAGTATCTCCATAACTCAGAGATGGTACAGATAGAACCAAAAGGACCCTTATGGGTTCATTTAGTTCCATGTGTACACCCCAGAGTTACAGACCCTTATGGACCCCTTCAAGGACACACTAGACTTGGTATACAAATGAAACCTCACCTGACATCCCCCAAATCCAACCCCCATGCCAATGGATGGCATGGGGGACAGGCTATTGTCTCATGTGGATTATATAGTGAAATAGTGATTACCCGACAGAGAGGCCAATGACTGAATGCCCAGCGTTAGTGGATTCTTACCAAATCTGAATTGACAGGGTGGAGGTGGGTTGGTTAAGTTCAATCCACTATTGCTGATGAGCGAGGCTGATTTCTATTAGCCTGCAGCCTTCAGATCAAACGCACTATTCTATTCTGCTGCAGAGAGAGAGAGAGAGAGAGAGAGCGAGAGCGAGCCTCTGCCACCAAACTTTTATGACATAGACTGTCTGCTTAATGGACTGGAGGATTCTTCCCATTTAGCCCTGTGCGGAAATAAAGAGAACCTGGTCGGTGCTCAGGAAAAATGGCTGCCTCCAGTTAAGTCCCCCAGTGGATTGGAAATTAGGAAATGATCAGCAGAGTGATCAATCTTGGAGAGAAGTATCTGTTCCCAAGTGAAACGCCCCAGTATTTCACTAGATGGGGTTTCTGAGGCCGCTGTGTGCGTGTGTGTGCGTGAGAGAGAGAGAGAGAGAGAGAAAACTTTGTCTGAGCAATTATCCTATGTATATCACTGCCTGGCCAATTGTTAAAGCAGGTCTGACTGATTTTTCCACATCAGTCACAGATATTAGTTAACATATACTGTATAATTGAAAGTGGTAGAGATTCAGGTTACTATGTAGTCCTCACAACTACAGTATATGTCGCACCACCAATACACAGGGCCCCTTCTGTTGTGTCTGTCAGTTCATTGTTGAAAATCAAATCTCCATACACAGTATGTGCATCTGAATTTATGTTTTGTCTGACATCAGTGCTTGTTGATCACCGTATGTGCATTTGACTCCAGTCCGATGTATATGTGCAAATCGCCATATGTGCATTTGACACGGTTTCTGCTGTGTCAGTGCATGTTGAAATTATAATCTCCAATCTCCCTATATATATGGAGATTGGAGGGATAATAGGGATATTAATTAAAGCATTATTCACAACGCCTCTCGACCACCGCCCCAACTCACTAAAGAATCCGTTTGAAAACAAACAAACGGAAACCTTATTTTTGAGGATTATTGACACTGCATTGGGATGTAAAAAAGGCCACCGGCGATGCACCAGGCTTCCGACGTTTTAAAATAGACATGTCAGAAGAGAAAGTCTCATCAGATTGGCACTTGTTGTGTCCCAGCTTTCCCCTGGTCTGACAGTTTGAGAACCCAGCAGCGTATATAGGAGAGAGTCCGAGCCAGGGGGGGCCCCGCACTATACCAACAGTCTGAGGCCCCAGCAGCGCTATATCGTCACTGTCGGGTATTATATAGAAACCTTGTATGTCCAAAACCAATTTACTTTTTTAGGAAATGGCTGAAAAAAAAATGAATCTGTGTTTGTTCCAATATAGTTCCGTGGTTCTCAAACTTGTGAATTTCAATTACACCATGAGTGTAATTGTATGAACTTGAGTGTCACTCTGAGTTACAATATACAGACCTGTCAGGGTCAATTTAGAACCCACTCAAGGAACCCTCGGGGTCCCTGCATGGACCCCACTTTGACAACCACTGCAATATAGATCCAATGTATTGGTTCTTATTAATACGCATAATACTTCAACTTTAATACTTGTATAACATCCTTATAACATCCACATACTTAAGTCTGTGGATGTTGAATTTACATTAACAAGAGCATTCCATTTCAATTAGAATTGAGTCCAAAACAGCTCAATGCTTTCTTCGGAACGCCCTGTGAACTTGTGCATTGGGTATAGTATGGGGTACTAGAAAAAAAACAACTTAAAAAGTTTAAAATATATGGAGATACAATGTTTCTACCCACCACGGCCAGGAGCTCCAGCAGTACCAACAGGTGGTGTGGTGTCTGAAGCCTAAAAGGCATGGATGTTGTTGATGTAAAACAATGATGACAAACAAGATGCAAATTGTCAGATTAAATGATCAGTAATCCCCCCCCCCCACCCCAGCTGCTTTTGCTTTGATTGATGGCGACACACGGGAAGCATTCAGAATTATAGAATTGAAATAGAATCATATACGCATCATGCAGCGCCTCAAAGTATCATTATAGTCTACTGTACTGACCAGTGTAAATGATGCTGACATGACTAGTAGTAATCCACATGCGTCAGACTGCAAGGCTGTTTTGCCATAATTGTTAAAACCTCAAGCATGTGTAGTCAAGAAATAGCAAGCATTTTTGAGCGGTGCACACCGCACCGCACCGATGACTGGTCCCTACTGTATGTCCCTGTACGGTATGTTTGGAGTATGAACAGCTGCAATACCGCTGGGTGACCTGAAGTGGCACTGACACACACACACACACACGCAATGCACTGCTCAGTTAGCATGGGTGCGATTTTACACTCCGAGTTCATTAACTGGGAGTTCATTAAAGGTGATCTAGACAAGTTTCCAGTATTTGTACACAGAAGTGAGTGTTTCCAAACGGATTTTGGCCGAGCCTGCTCCCTTCAGGCTGTGGGGTTGTTGTTGTTGCTGCTGGGAGGGATGCAATGTATATTTGCGCTCGTATGGCTATAAATATGGCATTAAAAAAATATGAATTTCTATCGTGCATCTTTAATTACAATGAAAATGAGTTGGCACGCAGAAATTGTGCTTAATCATTTGAAATAGCAACCCTATAACACCCAGCACAGGATTATTCTGTGCGTTTACTCTTGTGTACTTTATACTAAATACATTTTTTGTATTTTTGTACTCCATTGGCCCCAAAGCTTTCTAAAGTTTCCCAGTGATTCATTCATTCTATACCATTAGTAATGACAAGGGTCTGAATGAAATGACAAATATGGAGCCGGTGCGGAGTGAGCTAGGTTAGACCAACGTAACACACCTGCCACCATCAGCGTGGACAGGACCTGATGGATCGGAACCCTGAAATAGTTTATGAAGTGGTGTATTGATGGTTTGGGCCGAGGAGACGGTGAGACGGAGAGAGAGAGAGAGAGAGAGAGAGAGAGAGAGAGAGAATTAGTGTTATGAAATGGGCTCCCTAAAGCCGTGGGTCCCTGTGATGAAAGCTGTGCAGGGCAGGAGAATCTTTTATATAAATTGTCTGTGTGCTGGGCCGGGGCTTTGGCCAAGATGAGAGGCGGAGAGGGGGGTGGAGAGTGGGGAGTAATGATGGCTACAGCCAGGAGATGTCTGGGTAGGGATGGGGTCACAGGGTCGAGAGAGAGAGAGAGAGAGAGAGGGGGTAGGGAGAGGGGAGAAAGAGGGATGGAGGGAGAGGCAGGAAGAGAGGGAGGAAGGGAGAGAGTGGGGGGAGAGAAGGAACGAATGAGAGAGAGAGAGAGAGAGAGAGAGGGAGGGAGAGAGAGGGGGGAGATACACTGTGAAAGGAGAGGGAGAGGGAGGGAGAGAGATGCTATGGCCTCCACGGGAAGCTCGCGGTGGCGGCTAGGTGCTGATCATTCATGATGGCACCTCTGAGGCCATCCTGTAAGGAAGAAAAATGAAAACTATTAAAGGCTCACTGGGCTATGTTGGCTTTGGCGTGTCAGCAATTATTAGCCAGGGACACCAGTCTTTAGGTCCTCGGATATAGGAAAGGGAGAGAGGAAGAGGGGGGTGGGGGGGGGGTTTAGGGCTCGGGGTGCACAGCGATCACTGCCACATATATACCGGCATCATGTGTGCCGCAGAACTTTGGTGAGTGTGCGGTGCTGCTGCAGGGGGTCATGTTTCCTTACCCTAAACTATAATCTGTCACGATTTGCAGCCCTCCAACAATACCGAGGCATCAGGAAAAAAAACATGCATTTTAAATCACATTAACAGTTAATCTAACTAACTCATTTATTTATTACATTTAATTTCATATATTGGGCCCAGATATTTTATATTTATATACAATGTTTTTTTATGATTTTTGTTATGATTAAAAAGAAACACGTTTCTCGGTTATTCAACTCATGGAGAAGCTTAAGTAATCGATAAGAATAATCGATAAGAAAAATAAGCCATAATTGCATCCCTATAATGATGATAATCCTGGATTTTCACCTACAGTGTATTACTGTATATACCTCAAGAGTTAAAGATCTAGAAGGGTCCATTTGGAATACCAAACTCTCCATTTAGCCGGGGACCACCTGGATCCCCCCATACAAAGACACCTGGTGCATGGTCCCCGGACCACCGGTTGAAAACCAACTGGTAAATGGCATCAGAAACGTGCCCCTATATGAATCACATGCCTTTACTGTACGATACAATCAAGGTCGCAACAGTGCCGCTAACGGTCTAACACCTACCGCGGCGCGCAGTGCATGTTCACACATTGCCTTGCTGCGTGTACATAGCTGCTGGGCGAACGAACGTGGTGTCCTTGCTGTGGTTTTTGCTCTGCTGTATAGAAGACAGATCCTCTATGGAGTAAGTCTCATTACTCATTACAGTCTTTGAGGACGTGGGGGGGGGACCACCTGAGACACGTATAAATGACTAGCTGTGTGTGCAGTGTGCCCGGGGCCAGCGCTGTTGTTGGGCCTGACCAGATGGCCTGTGATCGACTCTCATAGCACTGCAGCACGCACACAAACGCACGCACGCACGCACGCACGCACGCACGCACGCACGCACGCACGCACGCACGCACGCACGCACGCACGCACGCACGCACGCGCGCGCGCGCGCACGCACACTTGTTTTACTATGCTTGTGAGGACATCAGCATTTTAGGACGCCGAGTTTATGAATGGCATTTACGTAACTCTTTTTGCCACTTTTAACCATATTATAACCCCAAAGTGTTCTTTTGAGGTTATATTATGAGGTTACATTTTCAGTGCACGACACAGGCATGCAACTAAGTATAAATGTCTGCTTCTAAAATGTTACTATATGCTTTTGGGGACATTTGTCCCTCCTATAGTAATACAAGTCTGCACACACACGCACGCACGCACACGCACATGCACGCGCACGCGCGCACACACACACACACACACACACACACACACACACACACACACACACACACACACACACACACACACACACACACACACACACACACACACACACACAGTGTGTCCATTGCCTAGGGATATAGTTTACCCTTTGCACATTGCTGTCGGGCAGAAACCTTGCTTGTATTTCCATATTTCAACCTATTTCTCTTTTTTTTGTAAAATCATGTCCTATTTAATCAATGTTTAATCAAAGTATTAACCTGAGATTCTGACTAAGCTGTACAATGTTCGACCCATTGGAACAAATGTTCTGTTTTTCTATTCCAAACAACCGTTGACTCCTTCCACACAACATATCTTAAATCTGGCGCCAATCAGGATTGATCTGATGTGCTGATGAATTCCCTGTTTTCATATACTGAACAACGGTGTCGTTTTAGAATGTTAGTTTTGCGAATTTATTTACTCGCATTTCTTCGCCTATAAACATTTAATTTTGTCCGGCGTTCACTATCCCTGGGAATCCTACCATATATTTTATCGTGGAGATTTTAAGTTTACATGACAAACAAAGGTAAAGGGGCAGCAGAAGTCGTGTGTCTGTCACAGTTTTTTGACATTAATCCGTGGCAGAGTGGAGGAAGGTGACGCAGGGAGAGGTCAGAGAAATGTAAACGCTGGCCGTTATATAGCAATGGTGTTAATCCCCCGGGTACAGCCACTGAGCATGCATCAATCATGGACGTGTGTGTCCAGGGGTGAGCCGGAAGGCATTAACCTTGAACCAGAAGGCAGTGCTGTTTTTGCGCCACCAACCCCCCCTCCTCCCACCCAACACAACCTCATCAAAGATGGAGCCTGTCCACTCGCTTGCGAATGATACTAACAAGTTGTTTTTTTGGAGAATTATTTTGGTGCAAGCAAGCAAGCCTCCGGGCTCCGGCTGCTATATGTATACAGTAGTGTGGTACTAGGTATTGGGGTTAATAGTTAGAGTTGGGGGGGGGGTTATAGGGTTAAATCTAATTAATGTACTGGTTGCAGGTCATCGGTGTTGCAGAGCTAGCTATCTACAGTATAGCTAACAAAAGTCCTCAATTAATCTGTTCTCAGTGTCCACCGAGCTGCTGGTGTACCGCCGCCGGCCACCACCACCAGATCCTTCTGCCGTCCGTCAGAGTCGTGTTGGTCATCAGAACTCATCTGGGGCGGACTCATCTTGGAGCCTGGTGAGTGAGAAAGCTGAATCACAAGACATTCTGAGTTTTCTTCACAGGGGAGAATAGCCGAATTATGTCCCAATATTTGTGGATATAGCTCTGACCCAAAGCTTCTATAAAACAGAGAACCAAGACTGCACTCAAACTGGAGCAGTATGGGGATTATTAGCTTCAATGCACATTTCACTACCAAGTATTAGGCTCCATGCACAGCAGCCACATTGGAGGGGGGAATTCCTTAATTCCGTTAGCGCCATCTAGTGTTAGCATAAGTGTGCACACCTAAGGAATGCCACCCGTCCGCTCTCACTCCACGGTGCTTGTTTCCTTTCCGGGTTATTCAGGAAGGTGGGGTGGCCTTTGTTATGAGCAGATATATGCCTCTGTTGCTATAATCAGTGGTGCTCAAACTTTTTATAAAGGCCCACCCAAAATGATATGTATTTGGCCACCGACCCCCCCCCATCTCAAAATGTTTTGTTCCATGGTGGACCTCAGCTTGCCACCATTGGTGTGTGTGAATGTTCGAAGTGAGGATGCTGGCGTCGACTGTTCGCCTGCTATGAATGACTGAACCATTATTGTAAAGCGTTTTGAGCAACCTGGAAAAGCTATACAAATGCAATTCATTAACTGCCAGCGGTTAAATGAGGTATCTAGGTTTTTTTTTATATCTGTGATTCACACTGCGTCCGTCTTGCCATTAAGTTACTGGAAATGCCACCCTGTTTGCCACGCTGCTTTTTCAATGCAAAATGCCCAAACATGGCCATGTTGATTGATTGATTGATTGATTGAAATATTTATTAACAGTTTGTAGAATTACAGTACATTTCAAGCACAAACTCAATACAGAGACTGTTAACTGTGAGTGGACGACCACCCAATTAAGCATTACACTTGTTTACAACAGGGTCCACATTGTTCAATTCATCAAAACATATAGAGACATACAAATAGACACTTCTATGCACTGTAGTTAAAGAACAGAACAGGAATTCATCATATATAAGCAAAAAGGGAAAAGATACATATACAGTGAGGGGAACAAGGGGTGGGGGGGGGGGGGAGGATTCAGATTTTTACAGAGGCCAGTTTCGAATTGCAGCCATCCGTAGGTGCCCTTTGAGAGCGGTTTTGAAGGAGTCAAGGGATTCACATGTCTTAATGACTGTTGGTAGGGCGTTCCACATTTTGGTGGCATAGGAGCGAAAATAATTTAGTCCCTTGTTTGTGCCGAATCTGGGTTGTACATGGTTTGTTGCACTACCTCTGGTGTTGTGGGTGTGGACTTCGTTTACATTAAGGAAGTATTTAGACAGGTACATGGGTATCTTAGTGGTGTATCGAATCTTGTGGACCAGACCCATTGCAAGATGCTGTACTCTGTCGTCGACCCTATAAGCCATCCCAGCCTGTCAAAGTGGGTCAATGTGGGTCAATGTGAATATGGTCTATTGCAGTGGTTCCGAAACTTTTCAGCCTGTGACCCCAAAAAGCGGAATTTGATGTCTCTCCCTTGGAAAATGATCAACTCATTAACCTGCACTTGAGAGATGTCATCTACTGCTGTACAGGGAGTCGTGTGTGTATAGGCCCACAAAATCTGCTGCTGCACATTGCGTTTGATTCTCTTTCTTCTATACTTTTTTTGCCTCCTCGCAGCTAATTTTAGGACCAAGAATGACTTCATAGCTTAGATCTTAATCATGCTTCCCTCAGCAAGCAGCATCAGATAGCGCCTACACCTTATCAGCGTACGCAAGGGGGAGAAAAAAAAAAAAAAACTCACTTCAAAACCCACAGCCAGGAGGAAGCAAGGTGAGTAATTCATTGCAGTATAATCAACAGTGATTTAACAATTAGTTGGAAAGG
The DNA here is from genome assembly GCF_963924005.1 of Protomyctophum bolini. NCBI lineage: Eukaryota > Metazoa > Chordata > Actinopteri > Myctophiformes > Myctophidae > Protomyctophum > Protomyctophum bolini. The sequence goes on from NC_137882.1 coordinate 32,903,077, forward strand.
GAGAAACGGAAAACAGAGAACCAAATTAGGAAATAATATATGTAACTAAAGTTATCCTCCGAGGCGTTTGTTATTGAGGGATAATGAAGAGGGAGTGATGAATTTGACTGTTTGACTTTTCTTTTTTTAATTAACCCATTCTGAACGGGAACCCATTTTGGTGTTAGCATCATGTTATGCTTTAGCTATTGAAAAATAGCAGATCTACAAGCTCATAGCGCGCCACCGAGTGGCGCGCTACGAGCTTGTAGGTCTGCTATTTTTTGAAAAATCGAAGAACGACTGACATTTTTTTAATCTGATCTCAGGTCAGAATGGGTTAATCAGACCAGTGTGTGTCCAGTGGAAACCTCGTATGAATCTGATCTCAGGTCAGAATGGGTTAAGTTTGAAGAGCAGATGAGAAAGATATACTAGAGCTACAGCGGTGCTTTTTTGATTCCTTGTCGATGATGCTCACAGGGAGAACATCAAACCTCAGTAACTGGCTTTGAGATGAATGTTATTACAAGTATTTTTTTTATCCATCAGCAAAAGAAAAGCACTTGAAAGGGAAATTGTGTTTTTAATGTTCTCTGAACGTCACATTGATTGGCACAAGACAGCAAGGCAGAGACTTATACAATTCTGCATTTTTATGAATCAGTGCCACTGTATTTTTCTTTTTCTTTAATATATTTAGTTTTTAAAGGCCTTTATTGATAGATTAACAGTAAACTGACAGGGAATGGAAAGAGAGAGATTGAGTAGGTGGGGGGGGGGGGGGGGGGGGGGTTATGGGTGACACGCAGCAAAGGTCGTCGGGATCGGGATTCGAACCCGCAACGCACTGTCAGGCTGGTGCCCAAGCCGGCTATATATGCCAGTCTGGGCTCTCCTGTGCCACTGTGTTTTTATGTATTATTACTAGTGGTGGGCCGTAAAACAAAGTACATTTACTTGAGTAGCCTACTAACTTTGAGTAGCTGTACTTTACTTATTTGTACTTTAGACTCCATTACATTACTAAAAAGTAAAACCTGCATTATGAATTAGCCACTTAAGCCCTATATTTAAAAAGAAATAGCCGATTTCAAGCTCACAATTCGTCACACAGATAGTAGAGCTGCCATTTTCACTGCTGTTGATATTGTAATAGCATAAGGGCCCATTCATACTCCTATTTTAACGCTGTTTCGGCGCTGTAGTGCCGAAGAGCCGACTTTAGGACGGTACCCGCCCCCCCCCGAACCTCAAATGTCGTCACATTGTAGGCTCTACAGAGCCGAACCGGCTCTAAAATAGGAGTATGAATCGGCCCTAATAGTAGTACAAAAAAGTACCACATGTGTACTCTAGAATACTGTTATAAGTACTGCTTTTGAATACTTGAGAAGTCTTTTTTTCAAGTTGGTACTCCAGTACTTTAACAACTCAGTTTGAGGAACTTTCACTTGTATGGTGTAGTAGCGCCACGGCCCTGTGAGGCCTTGATCCATCACTGCATGCCGAGGCCATGAAGAAATATCGCATTAGGAAAATCCGAGGCGTCTAATGTGGTGCCGACTAGGATCATTTGCCACTTTGAAATGCTAAACGAGACGGAGCTACAAATGAGCCTGGAAATGCCTGCTGCATGTAATTAACCCATTCTGAACGGGAACCCATTTTGGTATTAGCATCATGTTATGCTTTAGCTATTGAAAAATAGCAGTCTGCTATTTTTGAAAAATCGAAGAACGACTGACATTTTTAGAATCTGATCTCAGGTCAGAATGGGTTCATCAGACCAGTGTGTGTCCAGTGGAAACCTCGGATGAATCTGATCTCAGGTCAGAATGGGTTAAAGGCCCCAATGAATTCCAATAATCAAACGGGCCATCTTCTGAGAAAACTATTACAGGTGGATTATTCGTGTATAGCAGGTTGAACTAATCAACCACTGACATACAGGCTTTCTGTCATGAGCAGCAGCCGTGTGTACTCCCCTGTCTGTCTGCTAGCTGTTCTCTGTCTGATGTACGTCTGACACCACGTACACAGTTACCACACGGTCGTGTGTGTGTGTGTGTGTGTGTGTGTGTGTGTGTGTGTGTGTGTGCACATGCATGCTTAAACAAGGCCGTTTGCTGTTATATGTCTTAGCAATAGCACTCTGCCACACCCGATGCAAAATGTAGCACATACTGTACACGCAAATATTATACATGCACAGAAAGATATGCCTATAATTATGTGCGTGTTACTTGTATTACTATACTTTTTTTTCTCCAAGCTCACAACGTGTCATGTTGTGACATATTGTGAGTTTGTAGATCGGCTATTTATCACACATGACACTGGTGTGCAACTATAAGTATATAAATAAGGCATAACCCCAACCCCTAAAAAGCTACTAACTCCTAAATACCTCATCCTAACCCTAACCTGAATCTTTTCCTAATTGTAAACATCTCTTGGGAGGACCATGTCTATTCCTCAAATTCTACTATTCTTGTGGGGACATTTGACCCTCACAAGTATAGTAATAAAGAGACGCACGCACGCACGCACGCACGCACGCACGCACGCGCGCGCGCGCGCGTCAGTCAGCGAGTCCTATTGATGTCAACCTTTTGCTCTCAGTTATCATCTGCACACAGGCAGGCTTCATATTGAATCATAGAGACGGGGTTAAATAAAACTGGAAGGCTTTCACATCAAATCTCCTCCAGCCTCCAATCGTACACGCCTTGGCCGATAGATGGAGGAGATAGGGCCGCTGTGGATGTCAACAGCCTCAGATACTGCGTTTGGCCCATTTGCTCTGTGTGTGTGTGTACTGTACTGGAGAATCTGGAGCACAGAGCTCTGTCTGCTGCACCATTATCTGTAGTCAAGACAGAAGTGTATTGTCACTGTCGGGCCTGGAAACCAGCAGGTGTCAACGAACGAAGCTGGATTTGAAGCTAAATCAGGAAATCATTATCGGCAGTTCTAATTAATGGCCCAGGCAGATGTCGGTTTTGGCCCGGACTTAATACTTTATCATGTTACCTAATTACCTTTAGTAAACATTTTCATCAAGACTTTATATTTTTAGATTATGGTCCCATTCATTAAAATGCATGATAAAGTAGGGTTTACAGTAGTTGACGGATTTGAATTGGCCGAAAAAGTGTCGTCGAAAACGGGCCTGTTTGAGTGACTGTTCTTACAGTCTCTGGTGGAAACCTTATCGTGTGCTCCCCTTGTGCTCATTACCCGCATTTTACAATTTTACATTTTTACAATTCTTTAAAAACGTTTTAAAATAGTTCACCTAACCGATCGACATGTTGTGAGCTTTTTGATTGGCTATTTTGAACTTCTTTTAATAGTTTTTTCAAATAATAAACATGGCGAAGAAGTTCATTGATACGGGGGGAGGCAAGATATAGGGCCTTCAATGTCTTCAAAGTTATTATAATTTAGTTATTTATGGCCAGCTGTTCAGACTGCTAGCCCACATCCAGCCCACGTCTCATTTGTCTCCTCCATATTGGAGTCACATTGTTTTTCATGCAGTCTGAACAAACATCAAAAAAGAACATATGGAAACAGATTTTTTGCTAATCCAATTTTGAACCACATTAGCCTTGTTCAGACTTCACGAAACCAATCGCACTCCAATCTGGTCAGATTTTTGGCTAGTACAAGCTGAGCAGGGCCTTTCATTGGTTAAACATTTATAAAAATCCACAGACATACTTTACTACTTTCACTTCCAACCACTTTCCACCACGGTTCTGAAAATAGCCATTGTTGAAGCTTGTGAACGCATCATGATGTAATCCATTGTGGACCTTTGTGTGACACCGTTTACAAGAAAATGCATGACATGTTAAAATTGGAGGCTTCTGCCATCAGTGTGCGTGCGTGCGTGCGTGCGTGTGTGTGTGTGTGTGTGTGTGCTGTAATGTACTCTTGTCCTAGCAAAGGCCAGACATTAATAGGAGTCACAATGAAATAATGTTCAGGACTCTGACGCTATACATTGGAATGGGAACATGGGAACTTTCTGTACAGTGACCAATAACTGCGTTATATCCACTGGTTAATCTCTATAACTGTAAAGCATTTCTTATACAGGTTTAAAACGCACGCACGCACGCACGCACGCACGCAGTGCCACGCACGCATACACACAACATGTGTTTGCTGTCATCGCCGTGTAACATTTAACAGCCCTGCTAGTAAAAAAATGAATCAGTGACATTAAAAACAGGCCAAAACGCATAACGGGTTTGATGCAAGCTCAGTGTTTATTGATGAATAAACGGTCAGAGGATTCCCATTTGCCAGATATACTACTGTCTGTCCCTCTCTTTTGCTGCCGTAGGGGATTTTTTTTTCTCCTCCTTCCCTTTTTTTTTGTATTCCGTGCAGGACAAATGTGTTTCAGCTGAGCTGATCCAATTCCTCCTCCATTGTTTTTTATGTACTGGTGTTTAGCAGCTCCCCCCGAGCTCCACTGACTACCTGTCTGTTTAGCCCATTCTGACCTGAGATCAGATTCATACGAGGTTTCCACTGGACACACACTGGTCTGATTAACCCGTTCTGACCTGAGATCAGATTCTAAAAAATGTCAGTCGCTCTTCGATTTTTCAAAAATAGCAGACCTACAAGCTCGTAGCGCGCCACTCGGTGGCGCGCTATGAGCTTGTAGATCTGCTATTTTTCAATAGCTAAAGCATAACCTGATGCCGACACCAAAATGGGTTCCCGTTCAGAATGGGTTAGAAAGCCATAAACATGAATCAAACTTGTTAGGAGACTTTTCCATAAATTCCTCGCATGCAGCAAAGAAAAAAAAATAAGGGGCCTGGTTTCACAGATGGAATTAAATACCCTCCAAGTCTCTCTCTCTCTCTCTCTCTCTCGCCCCGTTATGAATGTTTGTCTGTGGTGGCATCCATTCAGCATTAATTATTGGTGTCATTACCCAGATAAAAAGCCTGTGGTGACTCATAACACCGAGTTAGCTTGACGTACCGGATGATTTATGACATTATAGGTCGGCATACGAATACCAATATTTACAATATGTTATTGAATTATGAACGCCAGTGGGAGCATATAATGAACATTTATAACACGACTTTTTTAAAGGCCTGTTCTGTTATAGAAAACGATGCATTTTCTCCCATACAGAAGAAACACTGAATTATTCTTTATTTATTTTTGTGTGGTAAGACAAAATCTAAACTTTCCCATTCATAAATGCTAATTCAGATCACTTTAGAAAACAGGAAAACAAAAAAATCAATGTTTGATTGATCCGCACCCATGACGAGCATTGATCAATACCTTATATCCGCCATTGAGCATTAGGCTAATTTCTATTTGCTAGTCGTCATAACTCTTTATTTGCCAGCATAGCTTGTCTTTAACTCATGGGGGAGGGGGGGGGGGGGGGGGGTTGACCTTTGTAGTCGACCAGCAGAGAATCTATGTTTCCTCTGCTTCCTCCATTTGTTCCCTCGCTGCACTTGAGCAGGAAAGATAATTACACTTCAAATGAAGCTTCTTCTCATTGTGTCGCCCGTCTGCCTTGCTCGCTCTCTTTCTCTCTCTCTCTCTCTCTCTGTCTTTCTTTTGGTCTCCCTCGCCCCTCTGTCTTGTCGTTTCTCTCTCACTCTGTCTCTCTTTTTGCGGTATCACTTTCTCAAAACGGCTTTTCTACACTTCTTTCTGTCCGTCTATTCATTTCATCTCACAGTCTTTCATTGTCTTTCTCAGTCCAGCACTCTCCCTGCATGTCGCACTATTTTTGAGGGGAGCTATAGCCCCTCCTATATACAGGTTTAATGTTAGTTTTTTTTAGTTCAAGTTTGTTTTAAAAAACGCCATTGAAAATGAAGGGGAAATGTACGTCATCTTGCCCCTATAACACAAACATTAAATGCCATTAACGATGAAGAGAATTTAATGTTTGTTTTGACACCGTTTGTTTTACATCCCCATTACATCACCTAATAGCGCCCCTCACTTCACACGGGTGTGATTTTTTGTTCTCCCTCTCTCTCTCTCTCTCTCTCTCTCTCTCTCCCTCTCTTACAAATGACACTGGGGGGGGGGGGGGGGGGGGGGAGGGGGTCAATGGATCCACATGCAGAATCACCTCTTATTTACAAGATTCATGTTTATCTAATACAAAGATCAATAGCTTAGCACCAGGGAGAGGTTAGGGCTCGACTTTAACAGTCATTGAGAGCTACTTAGCGGTACATCTGCCGGTGCTTTAGTGGGCCATAAAAGAGAGGGATTGCCCCGCGTTAGCACATGGCTCCGCTGTGAAAGACAAACGCAAGCGGCACATTCATCTGTTATCTTAGGGTGCGTTTGGATATACAGTATAGCACGCAGAGTGCACTGCAGTGCAATACAAACTATATAGGTGCGCATTATATCCAAGCGCACCGTCTTTTGCATGTTCTTTCACAGCGAACGTTTTAACTCAAATCTTTGCTTCTGGGGGGGGGGGGTCCTTTTATAGAACAACTATATTTTCAGATGGGGGTCGGTGGCCAAATGCATATTCTTCTTGGGGGGTCCTTGGCATGAAATCGTTTGAGCACCACTGACACAGAAACATAGCTTTTATTTAGGTTTTTTTTTAGGTCATGATTTAGAAGACATTTGTAGAATCTGGTCTCAGGTCGAAATGGGTTAAAGGTATAGGTATTTCCTTGTTAAAATAAGTATTAAATAGCTCTGTATTCTGATACTCGTTGGTATATACGTAGAGTGCTTTGCTAAACAGGGGTCTCCCCGTCTCCCCAGCCCTTTATTAAAATCACACCCGTGTGAACTGAGTGGTGCAACTCCCCTCTCCCCCCCCCCTCTCTCTCTTTCTCTCATTAGCAGGCAACAGTGCAGCACTAACTCTCTTTCTCTGTTTCTGGCACAACAGCGCCCCTACTGGTACTCATAGTCATACTGGTGCTCATTAACACACACATTGACGTCACATATAGGTGAACACGGACATCGCTGTTCCTTGGAGTGGCTGCACCACTCAAAAATAAAACACATTTTCATACCATGGCTATACTTTCTCTTGATTGGCTGCAATAGGCAAACCACTTATTTCTGTACCACCATAATAACTGATATATGAAATACAGGAGCGTATTCTATTCAGCTATTATTGAGGAAAATCTAATTTATTCTTTGAATTGTTGTTTTTTTTTTGTTCCATTCCTAAGCCAGTTAACGTTGTGCTGCTGCTCTGATGCACAGCTGATAATAGTGGTATTGGGATTAATCAGTTCTCAAATCTTTTATTTCATTTTGGTGGGTGCTCCTGTTTTTTTTTCTGGTGCTCCTTCATTCTGAAAGCACCAGTGCTACCAAGTAATAAAGTTAATTTCGAGCCCTGTATTGTGTTTAACATTTACAAGAAACCCCCCAAAAAACCCAAAGATGGCTAATTGCATAAACTTGACTTGATGCTGTCGCTACAAGTCGATACTTTTCCCCCGACCCCACTGGTTTTCTTCCCGGACACAAACTATTACTCAGCGCGGCAAAGTAATATCCTCCAGAAGCGTGAAGATGCCTCTACCTTATTTCCTGGTTCCTTGCACCTTGAATAGATCAGCAGTTAGAAAGCCGCCTCGGTGGCAGACCTCACGGAGGTGTGTGTGTGTGTGTGTGTGTGCACCGTGCACCACTTGGCCCTAAAAATTCACTTTTCTCCCCCAGTAAGCACTATGCGCGCCTCGCGACCCCATGAACCCCGGCAAAAGGCCTCGCCATCTGTCAGTGTCGTTCGCCACAAAGTGGCCGCGATTAATTGAAAAACAATGGGGGGGCCAAAAGGGGAGGGTCAAAGCAATATGCGTCGCGGCCCCGCCGCAGGATCACCTCCTCCTTCTTTCCTCGTTGTCGAGGAACGCCTCCCCCTTTTCCCTTTTAGCCGGGGAGAGATGTCGGAACACATTGTTCCCGTTTGGTTTCTCCTCGGGTTAGGGTATTATATCAGGCCGACAGATCCAGGGGACTCTATCTGTCTCTGTCCATGTCAATGTAACACACTGCGGATCAATGCTGAGGGGGAGAACTGGCACTGATCCCCAAAGACAGGGTGCTTTTTCCATGTAAAACACACGGATGTCTTATGACCGGCCAGAAGAGCTGCTATATATACATGGAATGGAAGGATGTGATATCGTTGAAACCTTGTATCTCCACTTTTCAACTTTTTATGTTTTTTTTGTGTAAATCAATACCCTAATTTATCATACACAGTGTCCCACAAAAAAAAATCGAATCCTGAAAAGTAACAGGTTCTGCCCGACAGCAACGGATATAACTAAGGCTTCTAGTATCCATGCTTTGAGGAAAACAACATGATCGCTCTGTGTAAGCCTACCTTTTTATATTCTCAATTAATTCATCTTCAGACTAGGGCCATGAAATTAACCAAAAAAACAAAGTGACACAAAACATTCGATTTACCACCGAGTGGCGCGCTACGAGCTTGTAGGTCTGCTATTTTTGAAAAATCGAAGAACGACTGACATTTTTAGAATCTGATCTCAGGTCAGAATGGGTTCATCAGACCAGTGTGTGTCCAGTGGAAACCTCGTATGAATCTGATCTCAGGTCAGAATGGGTTAAGAGACCTCTATCCACCAGGTCCTTTTCCCCCTGATTCTCACCCCCCCTTCACCCTTCCTTCTCCCCCACACGGCCCTCATGCCTCTCCTCCAAGTGAGTGAGTGAGTGATGGCTGCCTCCTATGTGCAAGCTCAGCAGATGGGGTCGTCCTCCCCTCACACAGTGCTTTCAAGGCTGACCGAGCAGCACTATGCCCTCAGTGTATAAGCCGGTGAAGTGACCCTGTCTATATGCAGGCCCCTGCCGTGTGACAAGGCTCTTTACAGCCATGTTGCCAGGCCCTGCTGACAGTGTATTGTAAAAAAGCCCTCCCGCATCAAAGCCACAGAGCATCTCCATCACTGACCCAGACTCCACCGGTCAGCGCTTTTATTTTTATTTTTTTTATCACCGGGCACCACGTCAGCAACCATGTCTGATTGGTTCATGGCTATAACACTGTACAACAAAAGGCAAAGCTTTAGCTGGAGATTGTTTCAAATGTGTTGTTTATTATTGTACCAGTAAGACGCCCTTGAGGGTGAGAAGTGACCTCGCCCTCAAGAGGGCGAGGTCGCACTGAAACTATACAGGTCTGGGAATGCCCATATATGGAGCTTTTTTATTTTTTAATTGATGTTTTCAGGCCGGGTAGTAGGGCGAAAAATGTGTGCCAGGCCCAAGACCAGGCGGGGCCTGCATGGGGCCAGCCCAGCCCAGGTAGAGCCGGGCCTTCATTTCCGGGCCTGTTGAGAACCCTAGTTTTCGGCTGCTGCGCTAATAAAACGGGCCCGTCTAGAGTTTGAATGGACAGGTATCAGTCAAAAGGGAGAGGAAGAGGAAGGACGGGTGGGGCGCGATCAACATCTGGAATGTCAAAACGGGTCAGATTTTGAGGTTTGAGGTCAGAGTTGCTGGCCAGCTCCATATATGCAGATCTAGGTGATGATCCAGTCTTCCCCATGTATGGCTATCCAGGGTTTGATGAGGTCAGTGTCGTGATCTTCAGAGACGGCCATATATGTATCATGTCACGAGGCGTGACGAACTGACGGCCATATATGGTGGCGTGACGTGTCACTATAGGCATCACGAAAATAGGGTATACATTTACCTCTGCAACCCTTCTAAATATAACATAGCCTCTATACAACAGTGTCCTCTCTCGTGAACAAAGGCTGATCCTTAATGATATCTTTAACTTCCTTCATCACATAATGTATTTCTCCCTCTCTGTAATTAGCATTAGAATTATTCATCGGATACTCATCACATTCCAGACAACCAGTGGTTATACCAGGAAGTGTTGTTTAAAAAAGACCTGGCAGAGGAGCTCAATTACCTCTGAATGAACATAACAAAGTCTGTTTAATAGCGGCATGATTATGATAATGATTAATTTCTAAAGCGCTTTGATTGAGAATATGTGAAGCTGTGACAAAATGCACATATTATTATTATCATCTGCTTTTTCCAATGTGTGTGATTGTATACGTGCGATATGAATACATGCGAAACCCTGTGATATTATGTGCACTTCCAATTCATGTGGGAGCTAATGGGCCTGATTAAGCATGACAGTGATTGCCACACGCCACTTGACAAATAGAGGGTGTGGTGCAGGAAGAAGGGAGACCTGTGTACTAGTGTGAACGGGCTAAATACGTCCTTTTTTACAAAATGTTACGGCGATTTCTTTATTAATATTTACTATAGTCCTACTGGACCCCATGAAATGACATATGGCCACAAAAGATCACAGGATCTACTGAATGTGAAGGTAGAGGTATAAGGGGGATGCCATACTGTGTGTTGTAGGCTCAATACTGTATGTCAGTTTGTCACATTCAATAGATCCTGTGATCTTTTGTGGACAGATATAATTTCTTGGGGTCTAGTAGGACTATTTTTTTGTTGTAAAGAAATGCATATTTATAGGACCATGTTCGAATGTCCCCCGCCCCGCCCTGTCAAAAAATAACTAAAATCGCTAAATCGAAAGAAAGTAGCAAATGAAAAACCATTAACACTCATCTTTTACTTTCTCTAATAACCTCAAACGTGAACCGTGGTTGAAATAAACTAAAGTTGTCCTTTTAAAGAAAATAAATTGTGTGTGTGTGTGTGTGTGTGTGTGTGTGTGTGTGTGTGTGTGTGTGTGTGTGCGTGTGTGTGTGTGTGCGTGTGTGTGTGTGTGTGTGTGTGTGTGTATATAGGCTATTGCCGTTACCGTGGAAGAGTGACAGGAGACAGGCAAGAGAGACTGACACAGGGAATGACACGCACACTGCAACGGTAATCAGGCTCCGGAATCGAGGCCATTAGGCGGCCCAATTTTGGACCTGATTTGCTGTCGTTCATTCGCTGTTACTGTAATCTCTAAAGTTTTCCTTTCATACAAGGACCAGTCCTATAGTATCACTTGGTGCAGAGGTTTCCAAACTTGACCTGTAGTGTTATAGGCCCACTCTCGGCCTCTTCTCTTCTATTGTCAAGTTATTCAGGATTTTCCTCAGAAACCTCTTTGCCCAAACTTGAAAAACGGCTTAGCCGACAGGGGGAACTGTGGTCAACTCAAAAAGACAACTTCTTGGTTCTTTTGTTTGTTTTTACTTGAACTTGTGGTACAGGTAAGTACAGTTGTTGGTTAGGTACTAGGTATTTAGGTTGAAAACCTTAAACAGAGAAAAAGACAAAAAACAAATACAAGCTGTCATTAACTAAGTAAGGTTATACTTAAACAAAACAATATCTGAAATTCACTCATGTCACTCGAAACCACAGTTACTAATGTAACCTACATGACTGAATCAATGGTCACTTCAGTAATCTAAATAAACAAGTTGTTTTAACTCATATTTCTTTCCTAATTCAATTTAAGATCATCACATTCGACTAAGCAAACCTATATGCAACTCAAACTTAGCTAATTATAGCAGTTACATTTGGCCTAGCAGCACAAAAAACATAAATAACTTTTATAATAAATGTAAGCAACAAATAAACTGCAATGCAGAAACAATAACGCACCAGTGGCATTCCCCTTGATGGCTTGAGGTTCCCAGCTCCAGTGTTTTCAGTTCAGTTCATGAAAAGTCTGTTTGTTCTGCTTCTCTCCATGCTGTGTTCTCCACTGCTGCTGCTCTCCTACTGAACAAACACTTCCTGCTTTTCAGTGCCTCGCCCCAATTAGTGATTGTCACCAGGTGCTGACTCATGATCAGTGACTGATCATGAGTGATTGATGCCAATTAGGCCAATTTGGGGTTTTGACAGCACACCTCCCACTTGAGCTCCTGGTTGCTGAACCCAAGGAGGTCACCTCATTCTGAGACTGTTTCCTTTCCTCCAAATTGCTCCTCCACTGGAATCAAGACAACAAGACGCCTGACGTCCCTGTGGAGAATTGTGGCAGGGATTTTGGTGGTCTTCTCAATTCTGGTCCTCTTGCTCATGGCTTCCTCATTAGTCTGTTTCTTGATCATGACTGGGTAGCTGGGAAATGTCCTGACATTAACATCTCGGACGATGCCTTCCTTGTCAGAATTCACACTGATCACTCTGGCCAACTTGAACTGACATCTTAAGGCATTTTGATCAGCAAGCCAAACAATGTCCCCGACAGCAACATTTCTCTCCCTTGTGTGCCACTTGCTTCTGACAAAAAGGTTGGGACCTGCTAACTGACTCCACTTCTTCCAGAACTTGTTTACTTCCGATTGGATAACTCTTAATCTTTTGTAGGCGTAGCCTTCAAATTGGAAGTCTCCTGGGTCACCTCTTGAGCAGGCCCGTCCCAACAGGAGAGAGTTAGGTGTGATGTATTCGACACATCCCTCTTGGATTTGTGCCCTTGCGTCTACAGGCCTTTCATTGGCCAGATTGGCTGCCATGTACACAAAGGTCTGAAACTCTCCCCACGTAAAGACACCATCACCGCCCAGGTTGTGCAGGGCTCTCTTCACTGTTCTAACAGCTGCCTCTGCTGCTCCGTTTCTGTGGGGTGAGTCTGCAGGATGAATCTTCCAAGACCATTTAGTGCCGTGTTTGGCAGCCTCCTCTTCCACTCCAGACCTGTCCAGGTTCTCCATGAATGAGTAGAGGTCTTCTAGGGCAGGTTTGGCCCCCACAAAGTTTGAGCCCGGGTCAGACCAAACCTTCCTTGGATGCCCTCTCAATGATGTAAACCTTTGGTAGGCAAGCAGAAATCCCTCTGCTGACAGGTCACCGACAATATCAGCGTGGATGGCTCTGGACGCCATACAGCTGAATACAACTCCCCAGACTTTGAGCCTCACTCTTTTCTTCACCTCGTCTTTGACTTCATAGGGCCCAAACAGGTCCATGGCGGTGAACTCAAATGGAGCTGCCGGTTCTGCCCGTTCTGGTGGGAGGTCACTCATTATCTGTCGACATCGCTTCGCTCTTGCCTTTCGACATGTCACACAGCCGTCTACCATTTTCTTGGCTATTCTTCGACCATTTACCACCCAGGCTGTCCTTCTCATCCTCAAGAGAGTTCCTGCCACTCCTTCGTGATTCACATTGTGAGCCTCTTGAGCTAGAAGTGTAGATATCCAAGCATCATGTGGGAGAATAGGCACTGCAGCTTTGTCCTCTCTGAAGGACTGGATCCTTCCTCCACAAACTAGAAGTCCAGACTCTTTGTCTTTGAACACAACTAATCGGTTGAGGGTTGCATCAGGGAATGTGACATCTTTCTGGGCTGCTAAGCAGAGTGCTCTGAAGGCATACTCACGGCCTTTGGCATCAAGCACAAGCTCTCTGGGCCTTTCAGCTGAAGGTTTTGCCTCCCACTTTGCTTGCTTTGTGGCCTTGCTCTTCAGGTCCAACCATTTGTTTGCAGCTCGCTGGACCCAAGCAATGACTCCAATCAGCCTTGACAAACTGCTGAACTTCTTCACATCCAGAAGGCTTTTGGCGATGGAGCCAGTATACACTCTACCCAGCGAAGATTCCTTAGATGTGTTGGAGTGTGGACAAGGGAGAGTCGGGTCAGGCTGAACTTTGGAGTTATCCTGAGGTCCAAGACCTTTCTTTGCTTGAGCTCTCGTCACAACTGCTGAAAATGCTTTTCTCTGCAGCTTGTTGATGCTCTCTCTGGCATCAGCTACAACATCTTTAGCAGACTTTATTGGCCATTCTTCCAATGGTAATTTCAGAAACTTCGGGCCATTCTGCCAAGCAGTGTCTTCTCCTAGGTCTTCTGGAGTAGATCCTCTTGTGATGATGTCAGCAATATTGACATTCCCTGCAATCCACCACCAGTCTTCAACTGGACAAATCTTTTGGATCTCTCCAACTCTGTTGGCAAAGAATGTCTGGTAGCCATAGCTGTCTCGATGAATGGCTCCCAATACTGTTTGGCTGTCGACTAGGTGGAACCAGCGATCAATCTTCATCTGGCCATGCCTTTCAACATATTTCCTGAGCCTTGCTGCAAAGACCGCACCACAGACTTCAGCCTTGACCGCGTCTCCTTTTTGGTCGAGGGGCGTCAGCTTGGCCTTTGATTCCACTAGTCTGACCTCGATGCCGTGGTCCGATTCCCACCTAAGGTACATGACAGCTCCGTAGGTCTTGTCACTCCCATCTGAGAAGGTAATAGCCCAAGGTCTTCCCTTCCAACCTGGTGGGGTAAGGCTCCTATGGAACTTGATTTGTCCCAGCTGTACATACTCCTGGAACAGCTTTATGGCCTCCTCCCTGAGGCCTTCAGAGAGCGGCTTGTCCCAAGTGTCTCGGGCCAGATTTATACTTCCCGTCTCCTGGAATGCTCTTCTGACAAGGATAGCTCCCTTTTGTTTCACAGGTGTGACCAAGCCAATTGGATCATAGAGACCTGCTACCTGGCTCAGTAGTTCTCTTCTGGTCAGAGGATTGGGTGTTCTCTCTCTCACCTCCTCCATCAAAAGGTCCTGGCCTGTTCGCATCTTGCCTCTTCTCTTTGAAAAGTTGATTGAGGTCATCATGTAGAGTTTGTCTTCCTCTACCAGATATCCAATGCCTAAGGCCTTGTTGTCTTCATCCCTCATCTGGTTTGGCAGTATCAATGTGTTGCCATTTTCAGAGGGCTTCTTTGTTGAGAGGGTCGGTGCTACGCCGGCGCTCCTCCCACTTTGCCCTGACCGGACCCATGGCTTCAGGGAAAATCCACCGGATTTTAGGATTCCCTCAACCTCCTTGGTGATTTCCTCCAGTCTGTTAGGATCATCGTGGGATGTCAGGATGTCATCAACGTAGCTGTCCTCTTCTATGACTCTGCGTGCATCTACTAGATGAGAGAACGTAGCGAGTCTTGCAGTTTCTCGCATGGCTATCTGTGCAATGCATCCAGCAGGTCGGTCACCGATGTTCACTCTTGTGATGGCATACTCTCCAATCTCCTCATCCTGTGAGTCCCTCCAGAGAAATCTGTGCAGGTGCATTTCACGCTCCTCCAGCCACACTGAATTATACATCTTCCTGATGTCTCCCAATGCTGCATGCACTCCTCTTCTGAACCTGAACAGGACGGCTCTGATTTGGTTTAAGACATCTGGCCCCTTCAGCAGCACATCATTCATGCTGACTCCCTTGAACGTTTGGCTACTGTTCCAAACAATGCGCACTGGAGTTGTGACAGAGTGGGGGTTTGGAGCAACCAGGTGGCTTACGTACCATACTGGGCCTTTCCAGTTATCCATCATCTCTTTTGTGAGCTTCTTTGCGGCTCCCCGCTGAACCATCTCATGGACCTGACCTTTGTAGGCGGCAAACCATTCAGGCTCTTTCCTGAGACGTTTTTCTGTTCTTAGAAAGGTCGACTCCACTCCACTTCTGTTATTGGGAAGGGAAGCTGGGTCGATTATCCAAGGGTACCTCGAGTCCCAGTGTGGTGACTTGCTATGTTCATCCTCCATGACATAAGTGAGACCCTCCTTTATGATTTCAGACTCCTTCTCTTCAGCTAGAGTCATCTCCTTTCCTCCAGGTTGGCAGTTGCCACAGCGACATCCGCCACACTTCGGGTCACAGGCTGCTCCTATGCTGTCCCACTTCCACCACTCTAGGAAGTCTCTGTGACTGGCAGCTGTGTACTTGGCCTCAACGGCGGTGTCATACTGAACTGTCTTGTCTGTTTTGAAGAGGCCTTCTGCTGGAATCTCCTCATACTTGACAGCAGCTGTTCGCATGGAACGAGCGAAATGTGTCTCCGACTCATGTGCAGCCACTTTTATCTCTTCAAACAGATCGGGATGAGCTCCAGCCACAGTTTTTCCAAGAGGGCTTTCCCACAAAACAAGGTCTCCTACAGCTTTCATCCTCTGTGGGGCAAGTCTTCCTTCTCTGTGACTGATGAGTAATTCAATCTCCTCGGGTCTCTTCAGCTCTTTGAGATCGACCTCTGGGAAGAATCTTTTCAGCTGCTCAGGTCTGACGACTCTGTTGACTTCAGCAATCTCATTTAGGCCATAACAGACAAGTTCATGAGACTTTTCCGTTCCCTTGGAGGTTTTGACTCGAATCCTGAGAAGATATCTTCTTGTGGCCGCTTTAGTCGTCATGCCACCAACTCCATGCACAACTAGTGTGATTTCTTCACTCCTCAGCTTCAACCTGTCAGCTGCTTTGTGGGTGATGTAGTTGGTGTCTGAAGCAAGGTCCACCAGGGTTCCAATCTTCTGGCCAGCATTGGCCGTCACTTCCATCAACATCATTAAGACAGGCAGCTCTCGCAGTCCACTTTCCTTTAGTAGCCCCGTCTGGTCATTTTCAGAACTTCCCTTGGAGGTCTTGTTAGTGAAAGCTTTCCTGCATCTTTCTGCTGCCTCTGGCGAGAGTTCACTCAAGAACCTTTCCTGTTCCTCCGTTAGGCTGTTTTTGTTCTTGCTGTCTTTGTTCTTGCTGTCTCTTCGTGGCCTCTCGTTGTCGCCTCTCCTTGCTTCTCCTCTTGGGTTTGGACAGAGAAAGAAGTGGTGATCTGACGAGCCTTCCCTTCTGCAGTCTTTGTTTTTGCAAAGGAAATTATCTTTACAGTAGTCATCATTCTTATGGCACTCCAAGCATTTCCTGCATGCACCAATCTTCTTAACAGCCGTCTCCTTTTCTGACAGCTTCAGTGCTTTGAATTTTTTGCAGAAGAAAATCCTGTCTTTATGCCTCTCTTCTCCACAGATAATACACCCACCGTCGGTGTCATCTTTCTTTGTGGTCCTGGTGGAGGCATATTTCTTGTTGAATTTGCTGTCTGCTTTATCTTCTGACTTGTCCACTATCTTCAGGTGGTCCAGTCTCTCATAGATGTCCTCCTGCTTCTTTAGGAATGTGAGCAGCATGTCAAAATGGTTATCTTGAGTGACATTATTATTGGCATCAAGCATGAAGACAAGCCAGTCTTTCTTCACAAAATCAGGAAGCTTGCTCTCAATGGACTTCACCACGAGTGGGTTCTTGAGGGCTCCAGTATTTCCTAAGTCTGTCAGGTCGGAGAGGGCCTTCTCCACTGTCTGAATTAGGTCTACTACTTTCCTCGGCTGGTTTCCTCTCACCGGTGGGATTTTCTCCAGCTCTTCAATTATTTCAATGGCAATGGTAGACTTGTTTCCATACCTGTTTTCCAGCACTCTAAATATGTCATCAGCTGTATTATAGGTAGACAGTCTTTGGTCTTTGGCCATCTTCTCATCCACGCTGTCAAGGAGCTGGACCTTCTTGACCTCTTGTGACCCAGTCGGCTCTCCCTGCCTTTGCAGGCTCTCCCAGTCTTTTTTCCAGCGGTGGAACTCCCTTTTGCAGCCACTAAATGTAGGCAGTTTAGTTGGCTTAATTTTCACAAGCGGCATGAAATGTCTCGTCATACCTGGTTTCACATCAACTGGTGCTGATACTTGATTTTCAAATTCAAGTCTTCGTGCTCTGGCAAAATCAGCTTTTCTCATGTCGAGGTCGTTGCTGACACTTTTCATGTTCTTAATCTCCCTCTTGAAGACACTGGCTTCTGCTGCGGGGATCCATGGCTCCCAGTCAGATAAAGCTTTAGATGCCTCTTTGATGAGCCTCTCCATCACTAGTAGATGGACTTCAAAGCTTTCGCAGTTGATGCTTTCCACAGGTATGTTGTCTCCATGTTGACTCGCTTTTCCAGCTGCTTTGAATGCAGCCTCCATCACATCTTGTCCATACTTGGCCCAGATGTTGTTTTGGACAAGCCTTTTTACTTCATCCAATCTTTCCTCACAGTCACTGACGACCTTCTCCAGGCTTGCTTCCTGATCTTCGTCAAGTTGTGCGTCTTCACCATCCATCTCTGCCAGTAGCCCAGTCCTGAAATCATCATTCGTTTCAATGACCCTCCGTGCATCAGCAGATAATGTAGTATATTCTTCTCTGAGCTCCGACTCATATAAAGTGTCTGCTTTCCTGGTGAGGTAGTTGGCCCGCCTTGTGAAGCAGCTCTTGGCTACAGTCCTCTCCTTCTTTAATTGATCGACTGTTTTGCCAAGAACATCCTCCGCCATTTTGATCAGTGAGATGTTTCTCCTTTTCAGGTTGTTTGTTGATTTTTTCCACAGGTGCTTCAGTAGTTTGTGACCCTTCTCATCAGCTCCCTCTGCTGGACTTTCTGAAGCCTTTTATCTTCTTGTCCTGTTGCTGGACTGATGAGTTCTTCTTGGTCAACAAGCTGGCACGCTGTTGGTTTTCAACTGTCAAGTTATTCAGGATTTTCCTCAGAAACCTCTTTGCCCAAACTTGAAAAACGGCTTAGCCGACAGGGGGAACTGTGGTCAACTCAAAAAGACAACTTCTTGGTTCTTTTGTTTGTTTTTACTTGAACTTGTGGTACAGGTAAGTACAGTTGTTGGTTAGGTACTAGGTATTTAGGTTGAAAACCTTAAACAGAGAAAAAGACAAAAAACAAATACAAGCTGTCATTAACTAAGTAAGGTTATACTTAAACAAAACAATATCTGAAATTCACTCATGTCACTCGAAACCACAGTTACTAATGTAACCTACATGACTGAATCAATGGTCACTTCAGTAATCTAAATAAACAAGTTGTTTTAACTCATATTTCTTTCCTAATTCAATTTAAGATCATCACATTCGACTAAGCAAACCTATATGCAACTCAAACTTAGCTAATTATAGCAGTTACATTTGGCCTAGCAGCACAAAAAACATAAATAACTTTTATAATAAATGTAAGCAACAAATAAACTGCAATGCAGAAACAATAACGCACCAGTGGCATTCCCCTTGATGGCTTGAGGTTCCCAGCTCCAGTGTTTTCAGTTCAGTTCATGAAAAGTCTGTTTGTTCTGCTTCTCTCCATGCTGTGTTCTCCACTGCTGCTGCTCTCCTACTGAACAAACACTTCCTGCTTTTCAGTGCCTCGCCCCAATTAGTGATTGTCACCAGGTGCTGACTCATGATCAGTGACTGATCATGAGTGATTGATGCCAATTAGGCCAATTTGGGGTTTTGACAGCACATCTATCACTCTATTTGTTTGACTTTAATGGCTTAAAAATATGTGCTGGGGAACATTCATTAAAATATGGTCCATCTCAAGGCTGTATTTTTGTATAAAAATGTAGAAGTCAATATAATATTCCCCCACCTTGATGGCGGTCAAAGTGAATGAGGATAAAAACACGTCGCGGCCTGGTTGTTCAGTCTGCCGTCCGATCCTTAGTTTTTCAGATCGTCTGGACGGCCATCTGTCAACCTTACCAAGAGAGAGAGAGAGAGAGAGAGAGGCAATGATTTCTCCCTCGCCTGAGCGAATGCTCAGCAAAGCAATATTTCACGTTCTAGCGCTGAACAGAGATCCATCTATGGGGACTTTGCTTACTGGAGTGATATCCGGAGGGATAGTGCAGCCCCTGCTGATTGACCAGAGGCAGAGGTGTTATGAACACACCATCCGACATCAGCTTTAGTTTAGTATCAACAACACCAAGCTCTTATCATGTCGTCTCTGAGTCGTTGAGTTTCTCACACTGCAACCCACCCCCCCCCCCAATAAAAATAAATAAAGGGCCATGCTTAGACAATTTGTGGCACAAAGTGGCACGTATACGAAAATGTATGCTGCAAATGCATTGGGGGTGTTTCCAACTCGTTATATGGTACATGGTGCAAAGCCAGCTGCAAGATGCAATATTGTATTTACTGAATTGGTCTCGGCTGACGCAGTAGAGTCTATGGCCCTCATTTATCAACGCGGCGTACACCCACATTTGGGTGTGTACACCACGTTGATAAATGAGGGCCTATAGGTTTGAATCCACCGTGGTGCATCCGGTTTGGCCAGCGCCCATACGAACACAATTGCCTGTGTTTAAGGGAAGATAGTTGGGCTGGGAGGGTTAGCTATTTGGGGAGGAATGAATTGGTATAATGACTACACTGTGGGTAAAAAAAGGGGTAAAAATCATTGCTCTAAATGTAAGAACAAGACAAAGAACCATCTGTTTATGACATGTGGTGTTTTGTTGTGTTCCCACTTTTGAGTACCCTGCAGTTAGTTTTTGTTATCAAGTCCAACAAAATACAGTTTCAATATAATTGCATCAGAAAAGACAAGTGGTAGAGACAACAAAAATCTGATTTAACACACAACAAAATATATAAAGAATTATAAAATATATACAACAAAGCTATGAACATGTTTGTGCAATATATTGTGTTAGAAATAAGTCAAAACATTTGGAAATACAGTAGTATAGTAGTTGAAACTTTTCAGAGCTTTTTTTCTGGAATAATTAAAAGATGGCTTTTTATCTTTTGGATCAAATTCAATATCTTTGGAATGGAGTCGAGGCAGCAAACACCGAAACTCCAAGCAGAGATTTCCAATATTCCACACCACTGTGCATAAAGTCAACATTAATATTGTCGCTGTCGAGCAGAGGCCTCATATCTCCATATTTTAAGGTTTTATTTATGGTTTTTTTGTCACTTAATGACCTACTTCATCGTACACGATTGTCGAGCAAAAGTAACCGTATCTTCAAGCTCACAGTGCATCACATTGTGAGCTTGTAGATCAGTTATTTTTGCTATTTTACCTTTGGACATGTGGTGGTTTCCACTCGACAGTGACGATTTATGCACCCTCTCCTCTGTTGTTATCTTATTACTGTACTTTCATATCTAGAAATAAAACTACAGGAAACAACAGCAGCTTATTAAGGGGATTAACTTTACTTCATCTTTGGTGGGGAAACGATTACACTTAAAGGTCACAATCATGACATTTCACTTGATGATTAATTGTCTTACAAATGACTTTATTGTGCTTTTTGGCATTGATCATTGGTTGGACCATACAGTAAATAAACATGTACATTTCTGTTTGCCTTTTGGGCTCATTTAATAATTCTATACATAAAAAAAAAATAGAAATACAAACTACCGGTAATCCAAAATGGTAGCACATCCAAAAATGTAATAAATGGTGGACAAAGTACTTCCATTTCTTTATTGGCACACACCAAAACATTCATCAGAACATGATCTGATGAAGGCTCATAGCCGAAACGCGTAAGCGTTCTTTTTTTTCATTTTTCTTTAAAAATATTTAGGAATGTATGAACATTTCTCGACATAGAAACTGTCATGACGATCTTGCAAAATAATATTTAAAAAAATCCTGATTTGGTGATTATGCAATAATTATGACAGGCCATGCATTGTATTGAATTCATGCAGAGGTGACCTTGTGAGTGACCATGTAAGTGACGTTTATTTAGTTGAATTGTAATGATGATGTGATGTGATGTAATAGCCGCCATCCGGTAACATCCAGTAACTATAAGATAACGTTTCATTCTCTCCAAGCCATTACATTTGAGGCCTGGGGGGGGTATAATAATTTGTCAGATCTAAACTTCTCTCCAAGGTCATTGTCTTTGGTAGGGGCTATATTTCAACTATCATCTAATTACGGAGGCCAATGATCATTTGAAAGGAGTAATGAAGTATAGAAAATGCCTACGTCAGACCTTATTATAGTGCCAAGCAGGACACTTTTGGAACTGATGAGCCATTAGGCAAACGGGATACAATTAGATGAACAACTAATTAGCATCGCAAAGGACCCCTACAGAACAAATTGGTTAATAATTATTATTCTTGGAAAATAAATGTTGGCACTCATTCGGTCACGCGACAAACTAGTTGGCTGAATTCTTAACCTTTTTTTGGTGTGACAATATTCTTCAACTTGGTAATGATTTCAATTCAGGACATGATCCAACCCCACAGCCCTTAAAGTTCACCTAGTAGATCAGCTAACAAATGAATCTGTTCCTTCCCTCTTAACATGCCTGCAGGCCAAAGATCCACGTGTCCTAAACCAGTGGTTCCCAAATTATTTCAGCTGAGATTGACTCAAAAGTTGGGTGTCTCCCCAGGGGTGCCCAAACTTTGATTGATAGCTAGATAGAATAAATAATATATACCTAGACATACACTCTATAGTACAATCAGGCACAGGATGATTGTACTATATGTCTGTATATATTCTTTTATTTTTTATGAAGGAGGAAAAATATTGTATGGCAGGTATTGTTATGGCAGTTATTGTATGGCAGATATTGCATTGGAAGATATTGTATGGTATATGAGAAATCTGACTGACATATCTTGATCACATGACTTCAGAGATAATGTGTACCGATTGATGCATTGAATTAAATGCAAAATGGTAGAAAATGGAGTTGACACATGGTCAGGACCTATACAGTATGCAGGGTTGCTTCATGATCCAATGAATTCAGAGAAGATTTTCTTTTTTATGGTGTGACCTATGGTTCAACAGTTAAGGCCGATTCATACTCCTATTTTAGAGCCGAATAAAAGTCGGTTCGGCGCTGTAGAGCCTACAATGTGACGTCATTTGAGGTTCGGGGGGGCGGGTACCGTCCTAAAGTCGGCTCTTCGGTGCTACTGAAAAATTCTGACGAGCCGAAAACATTTCGGCACTACAGCGCCGAAACAGCGGTAAAATAGGAGTATGAATCGGCCCTTATATGCCACTATGCACACTTGCATTCTCTCTCCTTGTCCTTGTCACCTTTTTTTGATAGATGCTGCTACTTATACAATATGCAGATGTATGAATATTGTATGAACAGCCTGAGCTAAAAGAAGCAGGGTTTAATGGCTTTACAATAATATAACGATAACATTGCACTTGAAAAACAAAACAAAAAAACAGCTCTAAAAATAACAAAAAGTGTAAAATATAAAATTCCAATAAAAAGTCCAATAAACCTATTTGGTTCAGGCTTGCTAAATTGCCGGCGATTAGCAGCTATTACTTCCATAGGCATGTAATTGGTTTTTCTATCATACATTCCCTCTCCCTTTTGCCAAGCAATGGATTCTGGGTTTTTATCTAATTTATGCATCTTATGAAAGTACAAGTCTGAAAGTATTCGTGGTAGGCTAATGGCATTCATTAACCTTCGGAACAGCGAAATGTTTGATTGGAATATGGCATTTCCTCCTTCAAAGCAGCATTCTGTTCCCTTTACAATTCAAATACTTCAAATAAACCATTAAATGCTATTCCACTTCAAAAAGTCTAGTTTATTTATGCTAATAACTGTGCCCAGACATGCACTCGCATGCACACACACACACACACACACACACACACACACACACACACACACACACACACACACACGCACACACACAATTGTGCATGCATGGCATTGAAGGTAAATGGGAGAGATATAGGGGGAGAAAGGGAGACAAACATATTTAGCAGGGGTTGTATTAGAATGACCCGCAGAGGCAAATAACTCGGGAATTGTGAATTGTGACATTATTTTTACGTTATTTAAAATATGCAACCTCATTATGGTTTGGACATTGTCACTATAGTAAATATTAAAATGCAAACCGTGAGTGAATAATTGTTGGAAATGGTAGTCCATGCATTCATTACAATGACACGAATGAGCAATCATTTGAAAACACCTGCTTGACCTTGCGAGGTCACACAAGTTAAAACCCTACTCGTCCCTAATGATTCCTAATGAAGACCTGAAGGGGTCAAAACGTAAATGAAGGTAAAAGTTTGGAGCTCAAGACCGATGTGCAGTCTTCCTATCTTCTCATCTGTTGTACGTATTTTTGCTCAACACCCGTAGATTTTTCTGAGATGTGTGTGTGCTTTCCTGCTGGATCCTATTTCTAATGCCCATCAAATTCAGACAGGCGCACGGACAGAGCTTTTGCGGATCTATCAGTAGATACTAGGTACTAGATATGTAGAATTGTCTTTACATCCAAACGGCCACCATTAATTTAGACTTCTAGTCACGTAAAACAACAACAACAACAACAACAACATTAAATTGATTTGATCATGACTGGCAGCTTCCACTTTGCAATCACGGGGGACGTGTTGTTGGGATCTTGATTGGGAGCGATGTATACATATTTTGTCTTATCAGTCATATCAGTGACTAATTATAATTTCATAATTAATGAGCACAGTGATTATGGAAGTAATTATGCATTTCAAATTTAATTTTGCATAATAATGTTAAGAATGGAAAACCGTAAATGTATAAAGGACCTTCATTGTGTTGGTTAATAAACAATGTGTTCACGAGGAAAATGAACAGAGAATAATTTCCCGGGCCCTGGTATAGGGGGGCGTGACTGCGACGCTCTATTGTGATAATAAACGCTTGACAAAGCTGGATTCACCGCATTGGATTCGAACCCCCAGACTCTGCACTGGTGGTTACCACTGTTCCACTGGGGGTGGTTAAAAGACACTTAAGACAGACAACTTCAGCTTTATTGCGAATGCAGTGAGCACTTACTATGAGACCTAGCAGATCATGTCTGTCTGTGTGTGTGTCTCTGTGTGTGTGTGTGTGTGTGTGTCCCACCTTTGTGCCCATATATGGAGCTGAGTGATTTGTTTGTGATTGACACTCCATATTTGGACGTGTAGCTGCTTTGGGGACTCCTTATATGGTTATGGCTAAGTTAAAAACTTAACTTAAAAATAACTTAACTTAAAAAAATAATAACTTAAAAATAAATCTTAAAAAAACGCAAATATGTACGAGCTGCGTTCGCTTCCCGCGTTTGCGCGTCTTACTGGTTTTATACTGTGGATTATATACTGTAGATTATTATTGTCAACAACGTCCTGCTGTCATATTCTTAGCCAACTAGAGCAACACCTGCATGCGTATAGGCCGCAGCCTCAGACTCAGCACTCTGAGCAGAGTGGGAGGAAGTGGTCCATTCAAGGGCATCTCGGAGTCGGAACAGATCCATGCTGCATCCCCAAGCGGCCGATTGCCTTCCAAAGTTATCCTAAATATCCGCCTCCGTGTAATGATTTTTTTCCAAGACAGCTGACTGGCCACAGTCCACTCTGCACGTCACTCTGCAGATTTGCCTTGATAATACGCACAGACACACACCGGCTGATCTCATTCACCTGACCTTGCTGCAACAACAGTCAGCGTGCAGGGCAAAGGGAGGGAGGAAAACGTTTCCACTTATCTGTTCCTCTCGCCAAGAGAAGTGAGATTCTCAACCGTTCACTCCCTGTGTGGCTGTGATCGACTTGCAACCTTTTGTCTTCCTCTGAAGATGCCCAAGGTCTGCGAGATGATATCCAACGTATATAGTTAGCCATTATGAATTGAACAAAAGATCCAGAATCTATAGGATAGATCTGCCTTGTAGAACAAGGTTGTCACCTTCATTGTTTTTTTTTTAATGGCGTGGCACTGAAGGGGAGCACCTTGTCCAGGACAGTGTTTCTGGACAACAATTTCTAACTTTTTTAGAAATGGCACAGTGGTTAAGTGAGCAGAAGGAGCCTTAATTCTTCCCCTGCTCTGTCTTCACAGGTCACAGGCCTGCGATATAGGCGATGGGTGAGGAGACTGCAGGGGCCCCTAACTTACTTTTTTTGCATTAAAAATGCATAAGAGGGTTTGGGATAATGGCATAATGTGCCGCGGCGCACAACGCACGCTATATGGCCCTGAGCTAGTGCACTATAGCAAATGGGGGAGTGGGCCCGGACATTCTTCAGATTGAATGGAATCCTTATTCATCGCCACTATGGGGTGCCAAAAAGTCCCTGAGCGCCAGTTTCTATAAATTTTTTTATTTTATTTTAATTTTATTTTTTTTGTAAAAAAAAAAGTAGGTCAAGTAGGTCGTTGGCGGACATTGAGTTAATACAGACATTTTCACACTGGTCACATGAAGTCGCAGATCCACATGAAACCTCACCGTTATTATTATTATTAGACACCATCTTTTTTGTGTGTAATTGCATTTTGCATGTGAAGCCATCCTTCCACCGCACTTAATGAGTTACTGATTAGAGATTCTCAGAAATACTCTCTCAACGCTGATGTGATGTTATTTTAGCAGAAGAATTCAATAATTTCCCTCTGACTGTGCTTGTTAAGATAATCACACTATAATTGCCTTATCCAAGGGGGCCTATTTCACGAAACTTGGATGAACTAATCCAGGGTTTAAACCAAAAACCAGGCTTGTTAAATCCTGGTCTGTATACAGCCTGGCTAAATCCACAGCATTAGTTTCCATGGTAACTAGTGTTAGCCTGGCTAATAAACCAGACTGAATCAGCCGTTGGCAATTTGTTTTTAAATTTGAGTCTGGGTTATTAGCCAGGCTAAACTAGTGTGGCATTGCTTTCATGAAACCGAATCAAGCGTCAAACATATCCAGGTTAACTGGCAAAATGAATCTGGGAAGATTACGCTAACCAGCTTTCATGAAACCGGTTAATCGCTGATCCAGGGATATATTAAGGCAGGATATCTGTTAAATCCCGGTTTAATCTCAAAATCCAAGTTTTGTGAAACAGGCCCCTGGTGTCATAGAGTCCTGCATGCAGTGTATCACCCACCCCGCAGCCCGCACTGCCCAGCGGCACTTAACCCATTCTGACCTGAGATCAGATTCATACGAGGTTTCCACTGGACACACACTGGTCTGATGAACCCATTCTGACCTGAGATCAGATTCTAAAAAATGTCAGTCGTTCTTCGATTTTTCAAAAAATAGCAGACCTACAAGCTCGTAGCGCGCCACTCGGTGGCGCGCTATGAGCTTGTAGATCTGCTATTTTTTCAATAGCTAAAGCATAACATGATGCTAACACAAAAATGGGTTCCCTTTCAGAATGGTAAGGCAACCTTTTCCACCTGAATAGTTTCTGCAGTAAGAAGAAAGCCATAAGAATACAACCGATTGACAAACGAAAATCCTACAAGTGTTCTGATTAGAGAAAGAAAGCTCTGACAATAAGCTACTGATTGTAAGCTTCAGATATTCTCTGATTGCAAGAACAACTTATTTTTTGCGGCATAGCTCCTATGAGGAGAGCCATCTCGACGAGTGCTTGTCTGTCTGTCTGTCTGTCTGTCTGTCTGTCTGTCCATCCGTCTGTGGCTAATATAAGAATGCAACGTAATTTCCTCACTATAGTACGATATGTATGTATGTACTGCATTGACATGTTTTCCAGTAGGCTAATTAAACATTTCCTTGCGTGTGTGCATATAACTAACTGGTATTGTTGCAAATGAACATCTGGAGAAATTAACACTTTTTACTATTGGGCTATTATTGTTACTGAGTTTCTGGTTGAGATTCATGAATTAATAAATTAATTGAACTCATTGCTCGCTCACAACTGAGGTTGTGGCTGCTGTCCTATAGTCCCCCCCCAAAAAACAGAAACTTTGCACCTATAGTATGCAGCAAAGATTTTCTCCTCTATCCAACAGGACTGGACATTCAACAGGACCCCCCCAGCATGCCATGTATTTAGCTCGTATAGTTCGCCACTGCCACTTCAGTTTATTGCAATGCAGCGTGTTTTTTTCCCCGCCCCTCACCTATAAATAACCCCAAAATGCCCCTTAATGGAGTAATTTACACGCTACCTTGCTACTGCCATTGACAGTCCCCCCTATCCTCTCGCAAAATGCCTGCCGTTTACCGAATCGATGCCGTGTGAGTTATGAAGAGCGAGCCGAGGCTTCCCCCCCCCCCCCCCCCCCCCCCCCTCTGCCTCTCCATTCTTCTCGATAACAAAAGAGGGAAGTGCATTAAAAAACTAGCATTGATGAGTTGTTGTGAGCTGCAGTCAATGAGCTCTCCCGGAGTTCAAATTAAAAGGCTGTTAGGGTGAAAATTGTTTTCTCTGGCCATCCGTCATGTCCATGAAGGGTCTTTTTCACAGTGATTAATTAGAAACTAAAAAGGGTAAGGAGGCGGGCTAGAAGTCCTGTCGCAGTAAAAACCCCCGGTGCAAGTTATCCTGCCCCCTTGTGAGTTAACCCATTCTGACCTGAGATCAGATTCATACGAGGTTTCCACTGGACACACACTTGTCTGATGAACCCATTCTGACCTGAGATCAGATTCTAAAAAATGTCAGTTGTTCTTCGATTTTTCAAAAATAGCAGACCTACAAGCTCGTAGCGCGCCACTCGGTGGCGCGCTATGAGCTTGTAGATCTGCTATTTTTCGATAGCTAAAGCGTGACATGATGCCAACACCAAAATGGTTTCCCGGTCAGAATGGGTTAATGACACCGACTTCGCCTTGACTAAGTGTTATTGCTGCAGTCCATAATTTCATCTCCAAAATGGGCACGAGAGTGGATCTTCCTTATAGTAATTGAGTATTGATTTGAAAATAAACAGCAGCGAGCCTCCCACCCAACTGACAGCCCTATATACCGCGCTTCCTCGGACGGAATCGACAATAAATGGGCCCCTGGTTCATCATGGGAAAGTTATGGATTGGGATGATACAGTCAAGCACACTGTTCCCCCCTGCGATCTTTCTTCCAATATATATTGGATTCTAGATAAGCCATTTATGAGGCCTGTCATCTAAAACCTATAGTTTGGCGCTGGCAGGGAGATAAGTTATATGGCCAGGGCTCGGCTGCTGTGCACCAGGTTCTGCTGCTTACAGTGCAACATCCACGATATGATTATGCTATGTCTATGTGGAGGCTATGTGACTTCATTTTTTCCTTCACTTTTTTTTATGTATATGAATTTTGTGGAAAATGCAATCGGGTGGAAGCCTCAAACGTTTTTAGTAGTATTATTATTATTATTAATTTTTTGTATGTGAGAAAAGCAGATCTACTCGCGATGCATGGTGCTGTATGACATCTGCTTTTTGAGGGGTGCTAGCCCTTGCATTGCATATAGCTGAAAATGACGTCATTGATTGATTGATTATAGTTTATTGCTGTTTATTGAATGTATAAACAGAGTACAGTCAAACACAAAATTGTCCTTGTGGTCTTGTTTCCATTCAGGCCCTATGCAGTCAATTCATAGACATGACATGAACAATAACCACACAAATCAATATCACAGCAGGTAAAAACAATGGATAGGGTCCATTTGTCATAATATGCCAAGTCTATGGACTTTTGATGTTTGTTTAGGGCAGCAGGTAACCGTTGACGACGTGAGACGTCATGTGGCCAATATAAACACAGTGTGCGGCTGTGCTTCAACACAAGTGTGTTTTTTATATTCAGCTATAGTGTATAGATCTTTGTCCTATAACACAAACATTAATTGCCGTTGACAATTAATGGAGAATTTACGTCATATATGTGGACGTCGAGCCATTGATGATGTACGATGATAAGAGCGCCCCTCACTTCACACGGGTGTGATTTCTTTCCTTTTGTGCCAGACTTCTTGTATGACAAAGTATTGCATTCATTTACAAAATCATCAAAAGTTGAAATGGAGATAACAACGTTTCTCCCCCGACACGGTGACTATATGAAACGACAAACGGAAGTATGCGGGCTGATTTAGAATTCATTGAAATGATCAGGTTCATGTGTGTTAAGCAAATGTTTGATATCCACGCCTAATCGTATTCCCCCATAAATGCAGAGTACATCCAACGTCTTAGCCGTAGGCAAATACCTTTATCTGAGTGCACGCGGGGGGCGTAGGTGGGGGTTGTGGGTTTTAATGGTTCGACGGCTGTGTGAATCGACAACGCGAGGAGTCCTTAACACTTATGTCATGCCTGCCGTTAACCTCTGTCTGCATAATCACCGCTGAACTGTTGTGTTCACACGCCTAACCCTCTCCCTCGCCTCCCCGGAGCCCCTCGCTCGCCACTAACGACATACAAATGCGCTATTCGTTTTCATTAGCTGCCTCTTCACTTTTGATTCGCGGCGGAGGGGAGGAGGGAGCGGGGAAGGGGCACTGAACTGTGTGTGCTGTGTGCGTGCGTGCCGTGCACGCGTACACACACAGGTATAGTAGAATGAGATAAATTGGCATTGTGAGGTGTCGTACCATACCATTCCCTGAGAAATGGTTATTTTATGGTTAAAGCAACATATTTTAAGTTAGGTTTCTAAAAAATATGCAGGTTGAGGCTAGGGTTAGAATCAGTTGTATATACCACCCTGGAAAATAGCTGATCTGCAATTTTCCGGCTATAACTTTCTGCTATTTGGGGTATTTTCGATGCTGTCCTTTTAATTTTGATTCCCTCACAAGTATAGTAATGCATACAAGCGTGCGTGCGTGCGTGCGTGCGTGCGTGCGTGCGTGCATGCGTTGCAACACTCGTAAAGGCGCCCCAGTGAAGGGGTGCGTGTGTGGAGGAGGTGCTCTGCTAAATGACCTCTAGGATTCCATCAGTGTGGCCGGAACAGATTAACAGAGAGATATGGGCGCTCCGTTAATTTCCCCCGGCATGCCCTTAGTAGCAGAGGCAGAGAGAGGTGACGTAAAGTCACAAGATGGTGGCCGCTGGTCGGTCGCCCATCACCGTTGCCATTGTGTGTGTCATTCACACCTGCCCTAATGATGCCCCCCCCCCCCCTGATTACCATTCGCATGCTAATGCTTGGTTTGCTGTCGGCGTGTGACCCAGCGTTGTCTGCATGGCATCGCTAACCATTATCCGCATTTATCTTGTCAATTATTGATTGCATTGCCCCTCCCCCCCCAACACCCCCCACCGCACGTCGTTATTAACCCATTTTGGGCGGGAACCCCTTTTGGCGTTATAGCATTACGTTATGCTTTAGCTATTTAAAAATAGCAGATCTACAAGCTCAAGAGCGACTGACACGGAAGACATTTTTTAAAATCTGATCTCGGGTCAGAATGGAAAACTGTCAGTATGTATAGAAAACATTTTTAGAATCTGATCTCGGGTCAGAACGGGTTAATTTGACGGCGCCGTGTCAAGCTCACTGTTAATCATATTTAAACAGATACGGCGGTGGAAGATGAAAATCAATTTTCCATTATCCTTGAGGTTTCATATCCATCCAGGCACTACGGAGCAGGCAGAGTGGGATGGGGGGAGGGGAGGGGAGGACTTCAGAGATCTGCCACGCATGACGGAGCAGATATACCCCCCGACCACGCTGACTAAATAATCAGCCGGCGTGGCTTTTAACCCATTCTGACCTGAGATCAGATTCATACGAGGTTTCCACTGGACAGCACACTGGTCTGATTAACCCATTCTGACCTGAGATCAGATTCTAAAAATGTCAGTCGTTCTTCGATTTTTCAAAAATAGCAGACCTACAAGCTCGTAGCGCGCCACTCGGTGGCGCGCTACGAGCTTGTAGATCTGCTATTTTTCAATAGCTAAAGCATAACATGATGCTATAACACCGAAATGGGTTCCCGTTCAGAATGGGTTAAAATGTGACTGATGATGGAAAATATGGAAGCGGCGGCGTCTTCGGTTATCCCTCGTATACTGAAAAGCACGAAATGCTACAGCGTACATTTGTTTTACCCGCACGTCATTATTGGTTACTGTTTTGTTTTTGGTTTTTTGTGATTGTTTGTAGTCTGTGTGTGTGTGTGTGTGTGCGCGTGCGCGCGCGCACCGCTTATGCTGTTTTCACTCTCATGGCTGGTTGCACGAAATATCAGCAGTTGTATGTATGGCTATACCATACGGTAGCTTAAACCATTTATTTCTGATCCATTTATTTTGTTTAACATTAAATATAAAGAAAAAAAAAACATAAAAAATCAAGTCATTCCACTTTTTTTTAAACGAAAAAGTTAAGAGTATAGTATAGATTCCTTTTATTTATTTTTTTGGGGTGAGAAAATCAGGACAGAGAGAGACAAGAGAGACCCCTATAAGAGCTATTACCCATGGGGGGAGGTAATGGCGCGAAGCACGGGATAGGATACAAATAGCCGAGGAAGGGCACTTCACCCGAGTAATGGGGTTGAAGGTTTCTGGCACGGTGGAGATTCATGCACAGACGAGGCTCCTTTGATGCAGTGACATTGGAGGGGGCCATAAAAGCGATAGTATGAAATACAGAGGCGTTACTCGCAGCTAATGGGGTTCCCTGTGCTTTTTTTGGAGGCAGATTTAGCATATAGGGCTGACATAGGGAGACACAAAGGATACTAATTGTATTCCACGGGTCCGATAAATGAACGCGAGAGGAGGATCCATCACGGTGGGAAATAAGTACGACTATATGGGGGAGGTTCACTCATTCTCAAGGGGGCAACAAAAAGCACAGCGTTCATAAACCATGAATCATAAACCTTATTTACGTTACACTTTTCAAAAACTAGCTATTAAAAAAGTATTTCATGGGGGAAATGATCAATGAAAGAACAAGTCTAAGGGCCGATTCATACTCCTATTTTATCGCTGTTTCGGCGCTGTAGTGCCGAAATTATTTCGGCTCGTCAGAAAATTTCAGTAGCACCGAAGAGACGACTTTAGGACGGTACCCGCCCCCCCCCACGAACCTCAAATGACGTCACATTGTAGGCTCTACAGCGCCGAACCGACTTTTATTCGGCTCTAAAATAGGAGTATGAATCGGCCCTTAAGGCCCTAAGAAGCCCCACTCTAGTGGTCCCTAGAAGCCATGGTGGTCCTTGCACCCCTTTCCTGTTCCTGGACCAAGAAAGGGGAATGTCGGACCAAAATTAATTTGTCCGGTATTTGCCATCCTTATAGCCCTGTGGCTGAATGGCGCTGAATATATACTGTAACTATTATTATTATTATTATTGCCAGAGTGTGATCAGGGGAATGATATTCACTGATTACCATATAATTGTCACCCAATAACCAAAAGTCTCAAAGTGAAATGAAACAAAGTGGACGAGTTGGAAATTAAAGGACGACTTCACCACTTTTCAACCTGTAACGGTCCTCCTCACTAATGTTCATGATGAAATTGCAAAAACAAATTCTACTTTGTGTCTCACATAGGAGGGCTGTGGGATGTTCAGCAATCCGTCTTCCAGTCACATCATTGATGGGGAATCCAAGCTAATAGAAAGTCAGGCTTTCTATTCCTGAAAAGTTACCATGCTATAATGGAAGCCATCGTTCTCGCAATAACACAAATCGGAATATATCATTTACACAAACATTCTTGTTTTTCAAAAATAATCTGCCTAATAGCACTGGGAGACATGTTTCTGATCTGCCCACAGCCCTCCTATAAGACATTGTTTTATAGAAATCGTCCTATTGTATCATGAACATTAGTGATACATGTTCATGAGTTTGTGACAAAGCCACGGTAACAGTCGGACAGGCACACTGCAATTAGGCGCACCGATTATAGAGGTTTGGGTTGTGCCAAAAAAATACAACCACATGAGTTTTGGTGAAGCTCTATATTGTCAGAATCAACTTTGTTTGTGTTTGTCTAAAAAAGTGGTCTTACACTTTAACACATCTAGTACATGATACGTCTGGAAACGTCATAAGGATTGGAACCGAGAGGTGCCTTAGACGTCTGTGGACGTCCTAGCGACGTCCAAACGACACGGGGCGAGATAAGAATATTCAGAATTATTTTGGCATTTCGCTTTTCGCTTGCCGTATGCTAACGCTCTGTGCAACTATTAGCTTGTCATTGACTCCCATGTTAGCGCGGCGGAAATAATGACTCGTATCTCCTCATCCAGGGCGCTCTCCGTGGTGATGAATGGATCGATATGCTGGCGCTTCATTTCTGCTCCTCATCTGTCTCTCCCGCAAAATATGAACGCTTTTTGGAGCGTATATAAATATATTAAGATGATCGGGGATTGTGAGGTCACTTTGTCAATTAAGTCAACTTTTTTAAGAACGTGTTTCCGGTTCACGGCTTTCAGAGTATAAGCGCTCGGACAACTCTGGCACCCCGGGAGCTTCTATTTTGATGCACTTCCGGCTAGTGTTGCACCCACTCTATGACTTGTGTGCAATGTTGACATTTTGGCCTGAGGGTGGCTTTAGCGGAAAGGTCAATGGGGTCACTCGTCCTCTGGGGAGCATATATGTGCATAGCAAGATTCAAGGCAATACACCCACTAGATATTGAGACACAGTAGTAAAACATATTGGTCTGGTGGTGCTAGAGGAAATGCCATGAGGACCCCAGAAGCAGTAGGGTTCATCCTCTGGAATCATCCACAGCAGATTCCAATGGAATCCAGCCAGATATATTGGTCGGGACCAAAGGGTTGGATCATGGACTGATTGACCAAATGAACAACAATGCCTTAAAGAGACCCACCCAAGTATGTATAAGCAAAGTAAGATTGGAGTGGCTTATTGTCAGAGCTCAAAGGTTATAATAGTTTGGGATTTTTCATTGTTGTTTAGTTTTAGTTAGTTTTGACAGAAAAATAAAATAAAATCTAATTCAGTTATAGTTTTAGAGCGGGTTTGTTTGCTTTAATTACAAAACATTGTGACAAAACTTAGTTTTAGTTTACTGGTAGTTTTTTTAATTAGTTTTAGTGTTAGTTTTTTTATACTTTGGGTTATTTGTCAGGTGCAGGATTTAAAAAAGGTTAGAGTAAGTAGGCTGTGTAACAAAAACTCAACAAAAGCCATTTAAATACCATTTAAAAATATTTATTTAGTTATTGTTGGTAACGACTGGAGAAAAACTAAGGCCCCCTGGGCGCGTTCCTGAGGGTCTGCGGCGGCTCGCCGGAAACCGGGCCGGCACCCTGCGGTTCTAGAAGTTCTGGGGTGTGATATTTTTATTATGAATGTAGTTATTATTTAATTCAGTTAACGATTTTTGTTCTCGTTATTTAGTTAGTTTCTGTTAACTATCATAACCTTGAGTGCCACACCATCAGCTCAAGATCTTACCCAAGCTGTAGGGATGGAGGTTTTTTTATTGATAATGAGGACCTTATCGATCCTGCTTATTGATCCGAGCTTTTGTCACCTCATAGACACATGAATAGCTATACAACAACGAATAGTTTGTTCAGAAATAAGCTGCCAGCACCGCCTGTGTCCTCTCTGAGGAGTGATGTGGCTCACTTACACCAGCGCCGTTTAGATTTAAAACTCCATTCACTTCATGTGAATGGCTATAGGGTTCACGGAATGCACTGGACTCTATGGGAGTCGAGTATAGTAGTATAGTATAGACAAGGCATGAACAAACATCATTTTTGTCTCCACCAGGCCGAAGGCATGGGCAGAGTGTGTGTATGTGTGTGTGTGTGCGTGTGTCCGTCCGTCCGTCGACAGACACACACTGGGAGAAAAGGCATGGGGGGTGTGTGTGTGTGTGTGCGTGCGTGCGTGTAGATGCCGAAAAACTGGTGTTCTTGCTCTGTGTTTTCTGTGCTGCAAGTTCCATTCCCTCCTCCATATAGCAGTATCCTATCCCTCCATGTGCGGTCACGACTCACAGTAGTAAAAATTATTCCAATAACTTCTAATATTACGGTATTCCATCCTAATTGGCTAAAATTGGCTGACAACGTTTGCAGGCTTGGCCCCGTTTTGAACAAAAAGCCTCCAATCATGAACGCAGCGTGCAATTTACGTGAAATCTTTCACAGACTGTCCTACTAGGCTGAGGAATATATTACACCCTTTTCAAATTGGCCTGTTATGGCACCACCAACAGGTGGATTTTTATACCTCAAATCATCCAATTGCCATCCACCACAAGGCGTAATAAATGGCACCCTTTTCACATTGGCCTATTATAGCACCACCAGGAGGCCACAACCTGACCTGCCCCGAGGGGCACTTTATCTAGTTAATGACTGTGACCTTTTGTAAAGAAATAATCTATGCAGACAAATGAAAGAAGACATGTCACACTGTCACAGGTTATTTTTGGATACCTTATTTTCTGACATCTCGAAAGAGCAAAAATAAGAGTTTCTGCAATTATGCTGACTCTCAGTTTCTGAGCGGGCAGTATCCTGAGAATACTGCCCGCGAGAATACTGCATTTCACTTCAGTCACTTCAATGAATGAAAGGCAACAGCACAGCTTTAATTCTCTTAAATCACATCAGATTTTTTTTGTATAACATAAACATTACAGAGACTTTAGTTGTCACTGTACAATACTTTAAAACAGTTAGTCATGTTGCACACATACCTGTACATAGTTTTCGGCCCCTCAACGACGGCACTCTCTCTCTCTAGAAATCTCTGGCTTACACGCCCTCCCAGAGCGTGGGAACATTTGCAAGCATATCATCATTGCCATTGGCTGTCAATCGGCCCAATCCTCAAAAGGTTGCGGGAATCCAGTGACGTCAATCTCAGCCATGACGTCTGAATGTCACGTCTGGTATATGCCACTCAAAAACATAGTATATGAAAGAATAAGAAAAGTATACAAGAGGACAAATAAATATCATTTGTCCATAATTATGACACCTTTGTAGTGTGACAACATTTTGGTTTTATTTATTTGTTCTTTATAAGGTGTAGTAATACTATACCGCTTGGCTTGGGTATGATTGGTCTTCTGGCTTTTGCAGGGGAATTCTAACAAAACCCAGCAATTAGCATAAGGCTTCCCTGCATGTTGTTCAACTCTCTCACACAGACCACTGTCCTCTATACGCTTGTAGTCAAATGAAAAACACATTTCATCATTTGGTACAGAGGAGGACCAGGGCAGCTTTGCTCCCTGCGCTATACTGTATATGTGCCCATGAAAATAATATTTAGCAGTGCTGTCAGGAAGGCTCTTTAGACGGACTAATCTTCACCCGTCTGACAGCTGTGTCCTCTTCCCAAAATGAACACAAATTTGCCTCGACCGAGCTTTTCCTGCGGCTCAGATCAATATGGGCTGTGATAAGCCAGGACACCTTCCTGCTGCTGTAGGCACAGGGATGGGCTCTGACATGTCACCATTTGGGCTTTAATTACTTGTCGTCGCACACAGCTGTGTGTGTGCGCGTGTGTGTGTGTGTGTGTGTGTGTGTGTGTGTGTGTGTGTGTGTGTGCGCGCGCCGTGTGCATTTGTGTATTTTTGAATGAGGTGGGATAGCATCAGCAGGGTCGGAAGCGGTGGGGTGGTGGGGGGGGGGGGGGGGGCTTAAGTGTCTTAAACCTTGGATATATAGTGCGCCAAGCCCCTGATCCCTTATTATTGTTTATTGATTATTGAATTGAACTCAAATGCCCGATATCCCCCCCAAAAACACAATGACAAACAAGCATGGTCAAATCGATCGATACCGATATTACGATACCAGTTTCTTGTACGGGTTTATACCCTGCGTCTGTTACAGCAATAGTAACAACTATATAGCAATAGAGAGGCAGGTACCCCCCCCCCCAAAAAACCCTGCAACACATTGTCAGGAGTATTAGAGGCTCATGGACAGCAGTGGTGAGAACCCTGGAATGGGGCCAGTGAGTTGAACCTGTTTCTCTCCGATTGATGGAAGTCCAAGTCCATCGATGTCGATGATGATGTTGCTCCAAATAGAATGTATACGAGTTGATCACTGTGGTTGTGTCTCTCGCCATGCAGTGCATAGCCAGGTGGCTGCTTAGACCGATGCATGGTCAGCAGACTTTGTCACAGAAGGGGCAGGGGAATAAGGCAGCAGTGGTGGTCGGTGGTATATACTTTGGCACGTCGGTGACCCCCACATCCACACTGAAAAAATGGGGAGTGTTGGCCACGTTTGCATGTATAGCTGCCTGCAGGAGGTTACCGGATTTTGCTAGTACACCTATAGCTTCCCAAGTACATCCCACAGTATAGGTCCTGGTTTACTGTGTCGAAGGCCTTGGAGAGATCTATGGATGCCAGGTATACAGGTCTTTGCAGTGTTCTCTGCATTTCTCCTGCACCTATCTATAGCAACCAAGATCATGTCCGCGGTACTGTGATCACGTCTAAAACCACACTGACACACACACACACACACACACACACACACACACACACACACACACACACACACACACACTACATTTTATACAGCGCATATGATCTGCTATCATGCCAAAAACTGTACGTATACTGTAGTGTTCAGCAGTCAAAGCGAGCTGGGCCTCTATATTCCTGAGTGCCCTCCTGTGTAGCATGCTTCATAGCGGTATAGGACACATATATTATTTGTTATCTCCCCCAACAAGCTCCTCCAGGCCTCCGGGCAGCACGTCGAAATGGGAAATGAATGACAAGGAGAGGAGCAAGACCGTCGCTCTCCCATGGCCCCCGCGGCCCCCTTCAGCGTAAATAGCTTTTAACGCCGGGATCAATAACGATAAGTTGTGATTAAATAGATTATTACAGTCTAAATTAGCCACCCGGGGGCCCCCGACATATGTTCGCGGAATAACCAATGGGG
The DNA here is from genome assembly GCF_963924005.1 of Protomyctophum bolini. Classification (NCBI taxonomy): domain Eukaryota; kingdom Metazoa; phylum Chordata; class Actinopteri; order Myctophiformes; family Myctophidae; genus Protomyctophum; species Protomyctophum bolini. Next base: position 32,941,395 of record NC_137882.1, read on the forward strand.
GCCAGCCGTTAGTCCCTTTTAGGAGAGCCAGCGTTTGTCCTGAATATCCCACGTTTTGGAAAACACATCTGCAGTACTTTTCCATGAATTAACCACACACTGTTAAAATGTTATTTTATTTTTTTACTATCTATAAAATACAATAACTCTCGTGGGAAACCAGAATATTTGACCATGACATTTCCTTGTCTTTTTTTTATGTGGAGCATTCTATGAATATAATAGGCAAGGTTATGAAATTGCACTCTTTTCCATGATGAAAAACCACCACACATAAATAGCTATACTGACACTGCAAAATGACTTCCGGAGATAAGGTGGGTCTCCACACAGAGATCCCCTTCCATCGCAAAGCATTACGATTACAGGTACACCTGCACAAATAGAATGTGTACACATGCTTTCATTGAGCTGTGTTGAGCCTCTTTTATATGTGTTATTCATTTATTTTTAACAAAAAGACCTGAAGTAGAACATGCATGCAGCTTTGTTCTTTTCCAATTGAAACGTAATTTGTTTTACGAGGCTAATCCATTTCTGACAGCTCTGCATATTCTTGTGGCATAATAGGGTCCTGCGTGTGTGCGTGTGTGCGTATGGTTTGTCCTCACAACCTTTTTCCAAATCCAATGGACTTACACAGAAGTTCATTTTTTGCAGCTTTTAAAGAACAACAAGTGTTATTTTTTTTTTCATTTGCTGCTTTCTTTCGTTTTGGCTATTTTTGACAGGGGCGGGGCATTCGGACATGGGGCTAAATACACCCTTTTTTTTAACGATTTTTCACTGCAATTTATTTATTAATATTTATTGCCCCAGGAAATTACATCTGGACACAAAAAGATCAGAGGATCTATACTGAATGTGAAGGTATGGTACTAGGGGGATGTGTACCTATACTGTGTGTAGGCTCAATTTGTCTCATTCAATAGGCCCTGTGATCTTTTGTTGCCAGATATAATTTATTGGGGTTTAGTAGGATTATAGTAAATAATTAAAAAATAAATCACCATATTGTTTTGTGGAAAAAATACATATTTAGGACCATGTTTCGAATGCTCATGTTCAAAAATATCCAAATGAAAAACAATTAACACTCATCTTTGACTTCATCTAATAACAACCTAAAACATGAACCTTGGTTGAAAAAAACTAAAGTTGTCCTTTTAAAAGGCTGTTTTATTATGCGCATATAAAGATCTTGGGTGCATGGCTAATGGGATTCTGGCTCCTTATGAACCTCCACAACCTGACTTTTCAAAAGAAAACCCTGTTCCCATTGTGTCTAATATATTATTCACACCGCAAACATGTTCTTTCAGTTTGATTAAACAAATCTGATTCATTGTACCTCACTGAAGTGATTAAATCTCTTGGGAGAGATGATCTGAAGAACAAAGAGGTAAAAATGTGTCTTTTACAGCATTTATCCTTTTTATACACAAATTGACACAAATGGAAATGTGCTCATTTATGTCGAGCAACATCAAAGCATATATTAGCATATATATGTTTTCCCCCACACAATGTTGTACTAATCAGTGCTGATTGCTGAACAATACATACAGTATACAGTAGAATACTCCTGGTCAGATATTACTCCACTAACGAGTGATTGCTCGTCAATTATTTCTCAGGTGAAACCTGACATACAACAGGCCCGTTTTTATTAGTACAGGGAGTACTTTTTTTTCCCATTTCTAGAAATGTAGTGGAGCCAAAAGTACAATATTTGTCTTGAAAGTTATCAAAAAAAATGCAATCACTGTCCACCTGCTGCTACTAATTTACTCAATTCATGTGATAGAAACTTCCAATAGCTATAGAAAGGGGGAGAAATGTAGAAAACAAAGACATTCTGTGCTGAAAAGAAAGTTTTGGGCGGGGGGGGGGGGGGGGTTAGTTTGATGAGAGTTTGTCTGTTGATAAGCAGCAAGACAGACAGAGGTTTTCCACTTGGCCGGAGCACATCGGTAATAGCTCCAGAAGCAGTGATGTATCGACTCCACTGGAGGAGGAGATGAAAACCGCAACAGCTACTTTTCCATTGGCCGTTTATGGAGAAGGGTGGCACATGTGCATCAGAAGAGAGAGGGAGTATCTAGATAGAGGGAGGGGAAGGAGTACAGTATATCTCCCATGGAACAGATGTCCTGGTCACACCAGACTGACACGATGGAGATGGTAGATTTCCAGTGTTTCTGTCTCTCTTTCACTAATGCCGGCCGTGCGTGGCTCGATCACCACGAGGAGCTTTGATAGGCCTATTAACACTTTTTAAAAAAAGGCTCAATTAAAGTTGAAGATTGGCAAAAAAGATCTCGCCGACAGTCTCGTGGAGAGTGGCGTCCTATCACCACTCTACTAAACGGGATCACCGGAGCGGCGTGTTATAGTCGAAGCAAGGCAACGATCCCCGCTAATCCCTTCTTCAGCTTCCTTGGCGATTGGATTGAGAATAATATACAAACGAGTTCATTAAAACTTCTTTTTCGAAGCCGCAAACATGACAGTCAGCACTTCATCTTGGGCCTTAAGCACACCGTCCAAGAAGTGCAGCCATTTGCACTTTTTTCATAAGCCTTATCCCCACCTAGTTATTCTAAGATCTACTGCTAAATTTGTCCCTCATTGCCTCTCTCCCTAAGCTTAAGCCGTCAGCCCCGTAATACAGCTTCAACTGCACATATCTCCTGCACACTTATTTATTTAGGTGTCTGGCTTTGGTTATAAGGCTGCCATACTGCCAGAATGCAGCACAGTGTGAGACTGGAAAAGCAAGAAATTCTAGGTTATTTCACACTACTTAAGTATGTATGGTATAGCTTATCTGTAAAGTGCTCTCTTTGATGCTATGTGTGCAGTGATGTTGATGGGCTGGAAATGCAGCCAACGTGGGGCTACTGTAACTTCCAGGGATGGTTGGCTGTTGCAGGGTGACTGTTTTCATGTAAATATCTATCCGAGAGAGGTGTTGGTGCAGGGGAATGGGGATGTATTGAGAGAGATGATATTCCTTGGCTGTGTTTTTCATTCCTATACCTCAATGTTACTGTTTTATTGAGGTTTCATATGAGCTTGAGCAAGCAGTGTTGTGGTAGTACAGACAGTTATATCCCAGGGAAGCTATAGCAAAAGTCCATATGCTCTCAGTACTGTTCAAATGGAAACCAGAAGAGTGGGCACCTATTAACATGTGTAGGCACCGCCATGTTAAATTTCCCCCATAAATGTGAAAAATAAATTAAGAATTTGTAAAAAATTACATTATTGGAACATGTGATTTTATATTTAAGGCCTAATATTTCTCTATGTGTCTCTGTGGGCATTTTTTGAATCAGACATCAGAAGCAGCTGTGTATGACAATTGGTGGCGGAGCGTCCTTGTGAACTTCATAGCTCGACGCTGCTGGGGTGTTCTGACAGTTCACTCAGCCTGTCAATCAGCAGAAAGGACAACTTTCAAGGCTCTGACAGACAGAGCTAGAGCGTCAATGACGTGCATCGCGTGAGAGGCCACTTGTTGTTCACATCGAAAGGCGGTATATAGAATTTTAGGCATCGAGTTTTGCCAATAGATCAGGGGTTCTCAAAAATGTTCAGGTTTCAAGGACCCCCCCCATCTGAAAATAATTTTGTACGCCAGTACGACCCCCATAAAAAAAAAAAAATGTTTTGTTAAAATATTTCAAAATTAGATAACACAATAGGGCTTAGTTGAGGTACTCTTCAGGTATACTTGTCACACATACTCATATTAAATACAAATAAAACTGTATTGTAGGGGTCCCCATACTCACAACTCTCAACGTGGTGTATGGGGACCTCCAGGGGGTCCTTGACACTCAGAGGGGGTTCCCCATGCAGCAAAATGAGGAATAAACACTTCTTAAGCCCTATTCAATGTACTCAAATAATTTTCATCAAAAATGTCTGAGACCCACTGAGGTAGGAAACCAAGCAGTATTACAGTAGCATGAAAATGTATAATGTCACAAAACATAAAATCGTACAAAGCACCTCGAGGCCTCCCCCCCCCCCCTGCGTGTTATGAGAGCTTCACATACACACAGTTGTGTGTAAAAAAAAAAAAAAACATTTCTCGTCCTATTTCTTCATGCAGGCTGTCAGAGCTATGGGAGTGGTGGGAGGTGTGTGGCTGACTGCGGGGCTGTGAGGTATATGCAACACCACCAGACCATGCGGCTCCAGCAGAGCGCCCCGAGTCTTGCGGAGACGGAATGACGCGTCACCCGACATCACATCACTGGCGTTTGGCTGCAGCGGGCATGGTGAAGGGGCTACAGCCAGGTCAGTTCATATATCCTACACAACGTGGAAATATAGCATCCTCAAGCCTGATTTATATACTTTTGTCGGCACACATGTGGAAGAATGCCGTTCGTTCCGACGCTAATGTGTAACGACCTATACCAAAACCATCCACATTCTCGGTTCACTATCCTCGTTCAAAACGATCCTATAAGAAAGCAGCTGTGTACGCAAATTACAGTTAGGTATTTTGTTCAAAAAGGCATTTATGTCTGTCGTCATAATCAGGTCTGAGGTTTGACACCTATTAAATCATGAAAATGTGTACATTTCCCCCAGTAATGACTCATCTAAAGGCCTTTACAGAGAGGGGGGGGGGGGGGTTCAATGAGAGGCGTGCGTTTGTTTTGGACGTGAGGAGAAGTTGAGGGACGATTACACCAAGCGTATTTTCTCGCTCTCATGAGCAGACCTGGCTGAAGGCTGATCCAGGCGACAACGCCTGCATCACTCGCTTCCTGTCTGAAAGGGCCTTTAAGGTGCAGAGGGTCCCAAAATGAAGTGGGGCACATAACGCTTACAGGGCTGTATTTTGCGTGTCTTAAGTACCAGGTCTTATTCCCTAACTTGAGTAAACTAAAGACCTGGAGGCGTGATCAATGCCATTTGGCTATTCTGAGTGGCCAAAGAGCATTGATCACACCTCCAGGTCTTTAGTTTACTCAAGTTAGGGAATAAGACCTGGTACTTAAGACACGCAAAATACAGCCCTAAGTCTTTTGTTTCCAAAATGTCAGCATTGTCTCTGTAAGTTAGTTAGTTAGTTAGTTAGTTTATTTATCTCAGTCATTTACAGTTTAGTACAGAATGAGGGTTTCAGAATTACAGTGACTGAAAAGGTTTGGGCTGAAGCCGAAGCTTATTATGCCCACCTTATTACTGATTCAAATAATAGAAGAAAGGAAGAAAAAAAGGAACAGAAAAAAAACAAAAACAGGAACAATAGCAATGGGAAAAACTGATTATCTGTAGTGTTGTGCTTCTTGTATACCAATGATGAACAGAAAAATCATATTTGGCTTATATGCCTTATACTAGTTACTAGTACACACTATACTAGTACACATAGATTTAGCTTTTTTTATTGCGTACTTTTATATTTGAAGTGGTTGCTTCAAATATAGTGTATATTTTTATTCTTGTTTACTTTTCCTGCGTATGTGTTTGTATATGTATGTTTGAAGTGGTTACTTCAAACATATATATATATATATATATATATATATATATATATATATATTTTTTTTTTATATAATTTTGTAAGTAAGTGTCTCTGTAGTAATGGACAGCTGTGCTGATCCTGCAAGACCAAGTACCGTACCTGGTGCGATAGCGCTTTTCCTTTTTCTGCCCCAAACCTGTGGAATGCACTGTCCAATACTATCAGAGAAGCCTTTAATAAGCCCGATCCTTTATACCCACCTCTTCAATATGGCTTTCCCCAGCTAAATGCACCCCTCCATTTGTTGTGTGTGTGTTCCTCCATCGAGTTGCGATATTGAGGAGGCAGAAAACAACTTTGGGTTGTCCCCATTCGTCCCAATTCAATAGAAGTCTACTGTATGTATAGAAGAGCTGCCATTGGACTGGCCCCATGAAGCGAACAGAGTTTGCGTAACTCTGGCTCTGGTCGACTCCAGGCATGGTTGCTATAAGTCGGCTTATTTCCAACAAAACTTGGATTGTTTTTTTTTTCTCCACTGTTGCTTGCCTGGTTTTTTGGAGGTTGGTTAGCTTATTTCTGTCACGACAGTTGCCAACACTGGCAACCATATTACTCCGCTGGCAACCACCTTGTGATTGGCTGTCTGTCTGAGACAGTGAAGGCGCTAGCCCATCCTATGCCCAGCTGTCCGGGTTTGTGTGAACACAAACATTGGCTTATATCATTGGCTGATCACCCCATAGCGATGATTTGATTGGCTGAGCAAAGTATACATATTGAAAAGTGAGAGCAGAAAAGTGAAGACGCCAAAAGTGATTGGCTGAATGACATTGGTGATGATTTGATTGGTTGAACACGGAATGTGATGTATGATGATGTATGATGATAAGAGCGCACCTGCACCTCATACAGATGTGATTTTTTTTAACATTTAACGTATAAGATTGATAGCAAGAGCTTTGAATAATATGGGCGGCAGTGCAGATGAGGCTCTTTCCATCTCAACTCCAGGACAATAAGACTTTTAATGAGGTGCAGCTGGGGATGGAGGTGGGTTGCTCACCACTTTAGGAATGACAGCTTCAGAGGCAGATATATAAAGACGAAACCCAATTGCCCGATTGGCTGACTGCAGATATGGCATATTCCAGTTGGCTATAGCAGTGCTCACACGTCAAGCTGTGAATGAGAGTATTTTTTGTGGAGAATTCCCAGCAAGAAACTATAAAGTGCGAAGAGGAAATGGTGAGGCAAGAGATTGTCCTTATTGAACTTTCACTTAGAGCTACATTCTAACATTTGCAAAACGGTTTTCCGAAACAGGAAGGTTTTCAGGCCTGTTATAAAACATTCCACAGTCTCTGCGGCACTCTCAAGTCCATGGGGAGGCGCTGTTCCATAGGCGTGGTGGTGCTGCCGAGCAAAAGGCCCGGTCGGTCCCCCCATGGTGCACTATGTGCAGATTGGTGTCAGGAACCCGGAGCAGGAATTTGTTTGCAGAACCTGAGGGGTTGTTCTTGGGAGGGTTGATTAGTTTCTGTATAGGTAGGGAGGGGCGTGTCCGTTTATGCAGTTGTATGTGATCAGAAGGACCTTGTAGTCGATCCTGGCTGTAACAGGGTGCCTGCCACTTCCTTGTGTCCATTGTGTTTATGTAATTGTATAGTCAAAGAAGTTATTTGTGCCAGGCATTGTGCTGCATGCGTGCGCCATTCCATTAACTCGTTCTCGTTCAGTTCATCACCCCATAGCAGCAAATGGGGTTTAATCCGATTTACCGAACTTTCCTTTTCGCTTCATACCGTTCCGTAGAGACGGCCTACAGTACACGCACAATCTATATACCAAATGAAGCCCTTATTTCGTAGTTTACATATAAGTTGTACAACACAAGTGAGACTTCAAGGCAGCAACACATCACTCTTCCATGGGCTATAGACCGTAAGGCTATGAAGCAATATAGAAACTGGGCATAATGGGCAACAGATATGGGATCCCTTGACTTAAAGGCAATGGCACGTGGGCCGGTGATTGGTTTGATTATTGTAATCAAATCACATATGCATAATATAATGGGTAACGGAGGTGTCTTAGGGCTTTAGACAGGTAACCAAAATACCACCTTTAGTGGGGGAACACCCCTTCCCCACTGCTAAATCCCCCAAAGTGTATATTTAGAAAGATCGAACGAAAATGGAGCTCTTGCTACATGTGTACATATTTGTAGACATCTGTATATATAACAAATATGTCATCAAAGGTTAAACAAAGGTTAATCACAAAAAAGTTTCTATAGCTTTGTGCCAACCATTTAATTGAAGCATTTTATACTTTGAATGCGATGAACGGATAACGTAAACAAGCAACGTACTGTGCCAACAATGGATGGTTCTCCAAAGACCCCGGAGACGGCATATAAGCAGAATGATTCCAGACAATAAATTGACCTTTCTGTCTCATTGTTGCGTTACCTTTTTATTATGAATTAACATGGTAATTAAACATATTCTGTTCCCACCGCACAAACGTGCCCTTTGTTTTACATTTAATCTGTCTTTCACACAGACGCCACTAATTAAAGATCTTTTGATACAGCAGTCATCAACGCCGAGCCGAACACCCCCCCCCCCATAAACAATGACCGATTTAAATGAACAGTGTAGATCTGTCTAAAATATCTCCCTTTTAATGAATGACGTAACTAAATCAGTGGACAAAACGATCTCTGAGAGTGAGTCCAATTCAGGAGAGAGGGGCGATAATGAGGAACCAAATAAAGGCACAGTATAGGGTGACTAACACTAAAGCCCAAACCGCACTCCTTGTCGCAGCTCCTTCCAACAAAACAGTTTAAAGGGGGTGTCAGTGATTTCAGTCAAAAACCCTTAGGTTTCGTTTTTGCCTTGGGACACAAGCTTTCATCCAATCAGGATAGAGAACAAAAACGAAACCTAAGGTTTTTTTACCCCCAGGGGTTAACTGGGGACAGGGAGGAACTCCTTATATGGTCAGCACACTCTATAGTAGAGAGGATTATCACAACAAAACAAAAAAATAAGTGATTTTTGAATTAAGTGAAATCACTGACTCTACCTTTAAGGCCAATGCAACTCCATGCATGGCGAATCATTGGTGCGGTTTGTACATGCAGGGTTAAAGTACCTAGTGTACTGTGGCTGTCTGATGATGCTGGAAGTGCTAGTCGATGAGATAACTTCCACATGATTGAAGGAGGAATAATCTTTGTTTATGCATGCATGGGCCAGGTGCAGATATTATGGTTAGAGTTTATGAGTGGAAGTTGATTGCTTCCGAACAACGCTGGGTGCCATTTTGCACCTTAATAAGCAACACAGAGTGGAACTAGATGAAGTGCCACTCGGGGCACACGTCTCCACCAGGGCAGGTCAGGTCGTGGCCTCTTGGTGGCGCTATAATAGGCCAAATGTGAAAAGGGTGCCATTTCTTCTCACGCCTTGGATGACAATTGGATGATTTGAGGCATTTTGTTCCAAAAATGGGTTTTGCAAAAAATCCACCTGTTGGTGGCGCTATAACAGGCCAATGTGAAAAAGGGTGGGATATATATTCCTCAGCCCAGTAGGAAAGTTTGTGAAAGATTTCACGTAATTTGCACGCTGTGTTCATAATGTGGGGCTTTTTGTTCAAAACGGGCCAATCCTGCAAATTCTTTGAAAGCCAATGTTAACCAATTAGGATGAAATATGAAATATCGGACAGATCCGTCTTGAACACATGACTATAGAGATAGTGTGTAAGTACATGTAATGTTCTGTGTGTCTGCGTCACCTGGTGGCTGGACCACATATAAGTCTTCTCAAGTCATTTATCTAACTGAAGTAACCCGAGTTACTCACAATAATCAAGTGGAGAAAAGTAGATGAAGTAGGGAGTAATCAAATAATATTAAAATAAAACAAGGTTATTGAGGTGGAACCTAGGGATTTTGTGTTAAATATGGTCCGAAAGAGTTTCATTGCCTGCCCACATTTGCACTGGTACGGTAGGTGTCTTTCTAGGTTTACTCAAACACATGCATTACAATCTAAATCTGAAATGGAAAATATATCTAAAGAGAGTAAATGAACATTATGTCTGGGCCTGTTTAAAGTGTCCTGACGTCGAGTGTATATACAGAATCAATCATTATTAGCATTGACTGAAGCGTACATATTTTAGGTACCCGTACAGTAGTGAAATAAAGTAGGCTATACCGACAGGTTTTTGTCGTCTCATGGCCAACGGAAAATGCAAATTTCCGACTGGTTGTCTTTGGAGAAATGCCTTGCTGACTGTCGGGTGTTCTGTCCATGATTGAATGGCACGCTGGTTGTCAGGTGTTGCTCCATGGAGAAATGCCACGTGCACAGCTAAGCTGAACGCAGGTGGTCGAAAAGCAATTCTACAAGCCACAAAGAATGATCTAGACACCTCATTAGTGAGGTGGATTAAAGGACTTACTGTATGTCTCAGCAGGATTAGGAGAGAAAAAAAACTTGTCCAAACATTTCGTGTTCAGTAGACTAGACTACTGTAACTGTGTCTGTCTTTACAGCTCTCCCTATAAAAAAAATCGATCAGACAGCTGCAGTTGATTCTGAACTCTTGCTGCTTGAGTCCTTAATACCGAGATCACTCCAGTTTTTATATCTTTGTCCAGCTGGCTCCCTGTCAAAAATAATTGATTTTCAACAATACTGCTGTTGGTCTATATACTATAGCTTTATATTCCCCAGGGTCAGAACTAAACATGGAGAGAAAAGCAGCGTTCAGTTTTTACGCGCCACAAATCTAGAACAAACTCCCAGAAAATGATGCAACAGTGCTCAGTTCTTTTAAATCGAAGATGAATGCATTTTAATTTGCTGCTGCCTTTTACTATTCTTATGCTGCTATAGGCACCAACGTCTTATGCACACCTGATAAGCTCAGAGGCGGGTGCGTACTAGGCAGGGCTCAAAGTATTCAAAAAAATGCACACAAAGACCTATACAGTCATACATAGATCCACGTCATCCAATCACAATCGCCCCTTGTTGATAGCGATGAGACACAGCAGGTGGTGCTCATTGAGACTCATAGGCCCTCATTTATCAACACGGGCGGGGGGTAACTTTCACGCAGTTGTTCATGTCGCAAAAAACGAGGGCGAGTCTTGATTTCATATAGGGTGTGCCAGATTGATTTCAGCCGTCACATTCGTCAACTATAGGAACGAAATGAAGGAAGGATCAGCTGATGTTTGCGACCACTTTATAAATGCCGTGCCCGACGTGAGTGTACTCCAAAACCGACGCTCGGATTTGAGGCAGATTTTACAATCCGTTGATAAATGAGGACCATATAGTAGTCTATAGGCCTATACAGCAGTTAATACACATCTTCAGTTTACTTTACAGATTAAAAAAGAAAAGACAGTGGATCATCATAAATATGAAAACTATGGACAAATCAATTCATCTAATAGGCTACTACAATTATATCACTCAATATATACAAGATAAGATAAAGCAGAGACATTTTCTTTTTACAAATCAAGCAGATTTGAGTCAGTTTATTTTTATATCCTTGTTCTGATGTGACATTATAAGGGAAACACACACGCGCGCATGCGCGCGCGCACACACACACGCGCGCACGAGCACACTCACATGCGCGCACACACACACACACAGTACACACACACACACACACACACACACAGTACACACACACACACACACACGCACGCGTGCGCGCAGAGTTGCAGATTAAACCACATTAATGCAAACTCGAAGGCAGAGTGACATCTATAAATGGCGTAATGAGCAATTTAGCATGAATCCGGGACTGATTATGAACTGCAAATTTGCTGTAATGCCGGTAATCAGAGGAGGGGGGGGGGGGGGGGGGGGGGGGTTAGCCTCCAGCGAGCCTGAGTACTAATTAGAATGTACCTCAACCTGCAACTCTTTTTTTTTTGCCGTCTTGTTCTTTAACCCATTCTGACCTGAGATCAGATTCATACGAGGTTTCCACTGGACACACACTGGGTCTGATTAACCCATTCTGACCTGAGATCAGATTAAAAAAAATGTCAGTCGTTCTTCGATTTTTCAAAAATAGCAGACCTACAAGCTCGTAGATGAGCTTGTAGATCTGCTATTTTTCAATAGCTAAAGCATAACATGATGCGAACACCAAAATGGGTTCCCGGCCAGAATGGGTTAAGGTCGCCAGTACCCAGAGGAGACTTTTATTTCTATTCAGAATCATGTTTTGAATTTAATAGTATTTTGGGAGGCTTAAAATGTGGAATATACAAATTTAAGGAAATGAAGGTCCTTGGCACTGCAGACTGATCCATATCATCGGCAATTTTCAGCAGTTTTTCCGAAAACCTCATCAGTCTGCAAGGACATTAACCCAGCGGGGCTAATGTCCTTGCAGCGCCTTACTTTAGCGTCCCACGGCAAGTAAAAACAAATCTAATGCCAATCATCTTGTGATATTACAGTTGCCACCAACGTTGAAGTGGTCTCCCTATACTGGTCAGAACCTGGTACTGCAGGCGGTCTGGGCCAAGGTTGAATTTATGAATGAATCGTGACGTATAGGTTCAAGGTCTTTATTAATGTCCCCAGAAGGGCAATTAGGTTTACAGCAAGAGTAGTGGTTTAAAACATACAAACAATACAGGACAACAACAGACATGAGACACCATAGCATATAAACAGGTCTGGGCGCATCTAGTGCAAAAAATAAGAAAGGCTACATTCAGAAAAATGTCTCTATGCTTGCCACGGGTGCCTGGCGACCAGCTGACTTGTCGGGACTCCTGATTAATTTCCTGATTAACCCTCGCGACTCGGGAGGGTTAAACAGGGAATTAATTTATCGTCTTTGCAGATGAAGTAATGAAGGGCCGTGGGACAAGACCTTTATATAATTGAGGGTGATGAGCAATGACGAAAGATGTGTATGAAGCATAAAACTGTGGTATAGAGCTAAAAGTATACATCATTTGCGGTCTAGAGTCATCAAGTAAAGTAAAAGTACCTCAAAACTGTACTTAAAGCGCATTAGTTGAGTAAATGTACTTTGAGTAAATGTACTTTGAGGTAAGGTCACCGCAGTAATGAGACGAGGTGGCACATGCTGTGCTCTCTGTAACCGCGTCGCCTCCGCAGCGCAGCTGCAAAAAGAACATACTTTTCTTCATTAATAAACGACCCCAGCATAACGAAACCAGGGCAATGTAGATTTATTCAATACACCAAAATAGACGCAGGTACTAAATAAATGCCACAATAAATAACTTCGATAATGCTACAGTATTTGCATTGAGCACACATTTTCCCATGCAGCCCTTTGGATAAAATACCAGAGAGTTTCTAGAGGGAAACCTAAGAGAAAATGTTATCCCTGAGATAGATAGACCCAAGATTTGTTGGCCTTTTTATGCTAACCGTGTAAAAACAAACACTGTTTCCCTTGAACGTTGCTTTCAATGACACTTTATAATGGTATTTCTGAGTGCTCAACAGGTAGATGGATAAGCTCCTTCTGGCATTGTAACCTTACAAGGTAGTCAAATAGAAGTAGTCTTATACAGTAAAAGTATTTCATTAATGACAACTTGGCATTCGAACGTCACATTGAAAACGTAGTGAAGAAGCTCAAAATTAAGCTAGGATTGTATTCTAGATTTAAATTGTGCATTGTTATGAGGCAACTTTCCTTTTCCCTTGTTGTGTTATGGTGATCTGATTTATATGCATTACCCATTAGTGTCAAATGCTTGCACTGGTTATATATATGGTGTACCACAGTGCCTCGAGGCTTGTCATACAGCGCAGGTTTCTCTCTCACCTTTGCACCTTTTATGGCAGAGTTATGTGGTCTTCCTTGGCTTTGCGTTGACTCGCTCACTGGTAGTTATTCTTTAATTTAAATTCCATCCTTGGTTTGCTTCCCACTTACCTTGTGGGGGGGGGGGGGTGAATACGATGGTTAGACATACTAACAGTCCAACAGGCATTAGTCCGACAACACTGTCGCTCCCGACATGCGCGGCTGGTTACAGACCGGTTACAACTCACCCATGGCTCCCGTGACATGCGCGTGGCTGGTTTAAACTAACCTGTGGCGTCCTGTGAGGTTAGGTTTAGGGTTTGGTTTTGGGTAGGGTGTCAGACTATAATGCCTGTGTCCAAACACGGACCAAACACATGCACCCCACCTGAGTGCTGGAGTGGGATGGCGTATTTCTCCCTCACTCAGGGTTAATATGCTGTATTTCCCCTCCTGCACAGTAGCGTCGCTCAAAGTCCCGAGAGGCCCCCTGCAAGGATCCGGGGGAAACAGCTATGATGTCACTCCCCATGGCCTGATCTCAAATGTTAAAATGGTGTCGCCAAACCCAATACAAGCTAATCTATAGCTTTGGGTGCATCGCTTGAGGAGCCTCCCATGCTCCTGCAGTGTGTGCTCTCCCGTGCCCGAGTGCTGGGGTGGGACGGTGCATTTCCTCATGGGCTCTGCTCTCCCGTGCCCGAGTGCTGCGGTGGGACGGCGTATTTCCCCTCCTTCGCCAGCTTGTCTCTCTGCTTACGGATGTCATACAGCCGCCTGTTGGTCTTCTGCCTGTGCATGCACTCGTAGAAGTCGTCGTACTCCACCCGGCATTCCTCCTTGGCGCGGGTCTGCCCGATGCCGTGGGCGCACTCGACCCACTCCTTCTCGAAGGCGTGGCAGCGCGCCGCTCGCCTGTAGGGCTGCTCCCCGCTCTGTAGCATCATCCAGCGGTCCATGTCGATGCCCAGACGGGACAGGAGGTCGAAGAATGGCATGACGTGCGTCGCGTAAACAAACTATACTCAAAGAAAAGGCGACTATGGTTGTCTATAGGGACCTGCCGCAGGGTGTGTCCGAAGGATGGCTTTGAGTAAGAAGGGTGTCGTGGAAATAACCGGGATACACGGCGGAAGGGAGTGGGGAGGTTCTAGATAGGAGTTATGGAAGATATAGTTTCACAGAGAGAGAACCCATTGGAGCACTTTCAGCATGTTGTTTTGAATCTGTCGCTGCCTGAGACTGGAACTCTTTCTATTATACTTCCCGCTCTTGTCACCCCAATGTCGTCATATCCATATATGGAGTTCAGGGTCAGCGCGGTGCTTAAATGTGGATTCCCATGATGTCAGACTTAGATGTGTCAGCCATGCTCTATATATGGAGTTCTATATCAAGCCCAACACACACCGGGCGCGCAGCGACACGGCACAGGTTTCTATCGGAGCGTCAGGCGAGGCGTCAGCGCGCGTCGGACGCCGCCGGTGTGGGAGAGGTTCGTTGAAAATAACGGAGGCGGCGGCTGTTTTGACGCGCGGCGTTCGCAGACGGTGTGTGAAGCCGTTCAGCTGGCCAAATATGGAGTCCATGATGTGGGGGGGCCTAACCTCCGAGAATTCTGTCTTGCAACAATAGTAACCTTAACAACCCAGGCTCACTCAAACATATAGGCTACTGAGTAACCATGGTGACCTAATATATAATGTAGTCCACCCTGGATGCAGTGAAAGTAAGCCTGTATATCAGCGTGTCTTGCAGGAAACATTTGAAACTTCCATGAAAGCACAAGTTTTGCTTAACCCCTAAAGCAGTGGTTCTCAAACGTTTAACTTTTTGAGGGGCGCTAGCCCCCTCCTGTATACAGCTTTTCGTCCCGTCACGGGACGTCTCACATTTTCCATTTACAATGAAAGGAGAGTTTACGTCATATTATGTGCCTGAAATATGGCGTAAATTTGTGGCAATTGAAATGCCATTGACGTATTTCAATATTCTAACCACACCTGGGGGCTATTAGAGTAATGTTAACTCCATAGACACAGAAAACAGAAAAAGTTCTTTGAATCGCCTCGAGTTGAAATGTGCGCCACAAACGGACTGCCCTGGTGTTCCAGTGAAACACCAACACACAACTAAGTATGAATGAGAACAGAGTGTCCTTCTGGGTCCATGCAGACTCTTCCAGGGTTCAATCTGCTCTAAAGAAAGGAAAACCATGAAAGGAAAGTATAGATACTTCAAAGCGCTGGGATTTGTCAGATGGAGTTGGAAATGCTAAAAAAAAAAAGACAGTGGGAGATGACTTGATATGAGCACATCGTTGTTGGGAGAAAAGTATTTAATATAGTAGGATAGGAAAATAAATATAGGAAAGGCAGTCGCAAAGGATGACATCCTGATAGGGTTTCCAGTTCCAAGAAAAAAAAAAGATCTGAGGGGTAAACATTTGCACAATTGTTTTTCTGTTACTCATTTTCACATCACCATCATCGTCGTTTGTGGTAAATGAACCTTTATTGGAGTGGCTGCACTGATTGTAGTTTGTAAATTAATAACATTTTGAACAAATACATGTACTGTCAGTCTGTCAGGCACTTTTTTATTTTATTCATTTATTTTTGTTTCATGAATACAATTCTCTTTGACTAATGCTCCATCCAACATGATGGAGTTCCATACTGACAAAGGTCCATCGAAAAAAGAAGCCTCTTGGTCATTTTTGAGGGGTTCTAGCCCCTCCCGTGCCCAGCTTTGTGTATGTGTACCACGGAATGTGATAATTTGATTGGCTGAGCACGAAATGTGATGATGCATGATGATATGAGCGCCCCTCACTTCACACAAGTGTGATTTTTACATATAGGACCACAATGGAAACAAGCTATCCTTTTAGCTTTACTGTGCCACGTGCTGGTAACATTTCGGACTAATATATGGTGTTCAACCAATCAATGCTATAGGACCCCCAAATTGATTTCACCTGATATGAAAAGATATGCCAGGGACAGAACATTTTTTACAGTGAGGCTTTATAGCAGTATTTATTTTTAAGGACCCCAGTTTTATATGCATCAGGCCACATCAGGCCCTTCACGGGTCCATTTGGTTCCATTTGTACATACTAAAGGGTCCATTTGGTTCCATTTGTACATACTAAAGGGTCCATTTGGTTCCATTTGTACATACTAAAGGGTCCATTTGGTTCCTAACTATATCCATCATTTGGCTGGGGACCCCCTGCAAACCCCTTCAAGGACCCCTGGGGGCTGGGGGCATGAGGATATTGTAAGTGGCCCCCAAGTAATTCACAAAACAGTATAGACACAAGATTGACGTCAAAAAATATTTTTAAGTTAGTCTTTTGATTTGATTGATTGATCATAAAACTAAGATGCTTTGAAAATGTTGGCCCACTCATATGCTGCGGTGTTTTCAAGTGGACCTTGATCCAGAAAAAGTTTGAGAACCACTGGTTGAGAATCAACGCTTTAGAGACGTCTGTCACTAAGTGTAGACACCGCTGAGAACTCCGCTGAGAACTATAATATTGGTGTAAATATGCAGCAGAAAGTACTACTAAGAACCATTATAGTCCCTATAAAAAGGCACCGGGGCTGTCTCCTTTGCATTTTCTGCATGGCGCAACACAGCAATACAGTGAATCAATACGGAGAATAGCAATCATGAGAAGCCGCTCATGCGTTGGTTGAAAAGTGCGACACGGCGACCGATGCGGAGCTGTTTAACCCATTCTGACCTGAGATCAGATTCACACGAGGTTTCCACTAGGACACACACTGGTCTGATTATAACCCATTCTGACCTGAGATCAGATTCTAAAAATGTCAGTCGTTCTTTGATTTTTCAAAAATAGCAGACCTACAAGCTCGCAGCGCGCCACTCGGTGGCGCGCTATGAGCTTGTAGATCTGCTATTTTTTCAATAGCTAAAGCACAACATGATGCTAACACTCAAAATGGGTTCCCGTTCAGAATGGGTTAAGGGGGAACATGCAAGGAAGCGGGGGCCCCCGCTCGCCGGGCCGCCCCTTTTGCTCAATTTATCGACCGCTGCGAGAAATCAACAGTGGCAAGCAGCTTAGTGACTCTCTCTTTCAGTAATAGACTCCATTCATACCAGCCTTTTATTCTTCCGCTGCTGCACAAGGTGACAAATGGACATAATGTCTGCCAGCCCCCGACGCTGGATTTATTTGATTCCCCCCCCCCCCCCACACCCCACCCCACCCCACCCTCCTCCTCTCATCTGCTCCCAATCCTTTTCTTTCCTTCTCCTTCCACCCGTCACTTGTGAATCTCTCTGATATATCTTGACGCCCAGAAGTATATTCCGAGTAAATTCACTCCGCACTCTCTATTGCCGTTTATAACCTTCAGCCTGCCAGGATCTATCTGGTGAGAGAGAGCAGCACGACGCCACAAACTGTCAGCGTCATCCTTGAATAACTTTCGGGGACAACAAAGGCGAGAAAGGAAAAAGCTTGAAATGTGAAAGAATGCAGGGAGAATGAGAGGCACATTTATTTATTTTTCCAAGTGCAATGCTCAGGCTATCATTTAAACCCTCTAGGACTTAGTAAAAACGGAGTTATGGCTCTATATACTTGGACTGCCTTTATTCCCTCCTCCGAATCTCTTCGCCAAAATCTGCCCGATCCATAATCTCACGAGGTGTCACAGCCGTGACATGTCGTGAGCTTGTAGATCGGCTATTTTTTTTGGTAAATGTCACCCCTCCCA
Organism: Protomyctophum bolini; assembly: GCF_963924005.1. Lineage (NCBI taxonomy): Eukaryota > Metazoa > Chordata > Actinopteri > Myctophiformes > Myctophidae > Protomyctophum > Protomyctophum bolini. Next base: position 32,959,506 of record NC_137882.1, read on the forward strand.
GAATATGGATGAAGAAGGGGGTTCAAGTAGTTAAATAACATCAGGAATAAACACTGGAAGCAATCCCATGGAGAAATCTAAATATCGTTCCTGTGAGTTGTCTTTTTTTTTTGTGTAGGCTAATTCACATTAACAATAATGGATTGGATGAGAGCATGGGAGTAAAGACTAAAGCAAATATTCTCCATCCTGATTTATGGGGGCTGCAGATGGTGCAGTAAATTGTAAAATGATGAATATAAATCAACCGACTGGTTTATTTCCGGCCTATAACATACTGTAACAACGAGAATCAAATAATCGTTTGGCTTCATTATATACGTATATATATATGCCAGAGTATAGGCCTAAATGATGATTACTGTTCTCAAATGAACCCCCCTTACCAAAAAAAACTAAAACAAACATCAACCAACCAACTGATTCTTGTCTCCACAGAGCAGGGGGGGAAGGAGAAAAAAAAGTCCACTTGATCGCTATTTTATTTGAAGATGCAGACGGTTAATAACGAGAGTGCGTTTATTATGGACGCTCCATAAATAAAACTTTCAGCCATAAAATAAAGCCACGGGTTCGGCCATCTATCAACCCCCCCCCCCCCCCCCCACCCACCCACACCCACCCTGCCCCCCAAAGGATGTGGTGGCGCAGCAGGTCCCTGGAGGGGAAGATTACTCACCAAGTTGTGGACGATGCGGCCGCGGCGGATGATCTACACAGTCCTAGAAAACGGTTATTTATCGCTTTCATAATTAAATTTGGTATCTTGGTGGAAAGGCACTGTCACCGGCTATGATTAATCAAGTGCTGTTTGGCTTGAGCCCCCCTGCAGCCCGCGGGGGCCTGCAAGAAAGAAACAGGTGGTGCTGCTCATTTCGGTGTATATATACAGGGTCTCTCTAGTGGTTCTTGAGTTTGTCATTAAGATGTTACATTAGCAATAAGTGTAAATGATTTAAAATGGGTCCTTATAATAGAACGCAGCGAAATGGGGCCATTCACGGTGATCACAACTGGCCTTGTTTTATCGGGTGCGGGAAGCATAGAACAGTGGTTCTCAAACTATATTTCACGTCAAGGAACTTTTCTTTCGAGATTTTTTTTGGAAAATCTAATTAAGCTCACGGGAGCTGAAATTGCATAAGTTAAGCCTAAATTGGAAGCCTAAAAAAGTAAAACCGATACAGCCGTATATTGACGGTAGCGGCCTTAAGTCAAGGCTGCATCAATGAAGTGTGCAAGGTGCATAACATTTGGAATTTGGGTCGAGATCAGGGGGGCAGTCAGACGGATATTTTGTGAAGCCACTAAGGAAATGAAAGTTCATATAATGGCCTGTTGTGGCGCTGTCACTGGACCCAGAAAAACCCATATCCCCATAGAAGTCCATGTATTTTAGCCCAACTTCACCTAGACTGTATTACCTTAATAAACATGGTCATGAATACTTTTTGCTTCCAGTCACTAGTTTAAAGTCTCATTTCTAATGTCATAATATTCTTTTTGGAAAATTATGGTCCCATTTATTTAAAAAATGACCATAAAGTCGCGCATGTTCTGAGGGGCGTGGCTACCGTTACAGTCTATGAACGGGATCCCCCACCCACTCGAGTCAAAATAAAAACCAACGAAGAAGAAGGGGGAAGTCCCGCCTCGTTGTCTGTGCCAGCCAATGGGCCAGCTGGCCTGAACTGGGCCAAAACGGATCTAGAAAGATGGCGACTTCCATTGCAAGGACTGACGGGCTTCATTTTACGTTCACGTTAGACCCGCGGAACGCTTTGTCCATATTTTTTTACAGTCTATGGTTGAGATGCAGGACTCCAGCACCATTCATGTACCGCATAGTACCCCTACTGGTCAAATCAATAACATGATCCTGACCGGTATGTGCCTATAGTCTCACGTATAGCCTATAATCTCTCAAGAACAGAGCTATGTGCTATACTGAATCTGTCCAGCAGGGACATTCAGAACGTGTATACATTGTTGATGGTGGGAATGAGACGCTCCACAGGAAGTGGAGGCTTGAGTCCGGGGCCAACCTGGCCAACATCCTGTTATACAAATTCTATTGGGGCCTGCCCCCCAGAGGCACGTTCAAGGAAACAAACAGCAGAGGGCGCTGCTTTTTTTTTTTTTTTTTGCAGATTGTTTCCCAGATTGCACATAGCATTCAGAGATTGTATGGCTATGTAGTAGCCTGAAACTACACCTCCCGAGATCCGAGTATAAGGAAGCTGGCATTTCCGTTCACGACAATATATTTCAAAATATCTTTACTTTAATATTACATTTTTTTTTAAATATCCATTTCTGCTATAAGCAGCAAGCTATTATATGCTTAGATGATTTCTATTTATACCAGTAAGACGCGCAAACGCGGGAAGCGAACGCAGCTCGTACATATTTGGGTTTTGTCTGTCTGTGGGCCTGTCTGTCTGTCCCGCTTTTGTGCCCATGGAGCTGAGTGATTACGTCGCCATGACTCAGCCATAACCATATAAGGAGTCCCCATCACTCAGCTCCATATATTGGCACAAAGGTGGGACACACACACACACACACACACACAGACACACACACAGACAGACATGATCTGCTAGGTCTCATAGTAAGTAGTAGTATGATATAGTGTCTGTTCGGTACCTTTTTTGGCCACTAGTGGCGCTAGTGAGCAATTTAATGCATAATATGCATAATTAATTATGCAAATTAGTAATTCAAATAGATAGATATAAATAGATATAATTAGCATAATCATAAATCATAAATATCCATAAATATAAATATCCATAAATATAATTAGCATATAATAGTTTATAATTAAATAATAATAAAAACTAATAATAGGTTATTTATAAAATGCATGATGTATGGTCCCTGCGTCACCATTTGCCATGTCCCCAACATGTAAATTTTGTCACTAGGGTTAAGGTGGGGGGGATGGTCGCTAACCTCAGGCAATATTTATTTAGGGCAGGGGGGTCACTGTCTTAAGGGGGGATGGGCTCTAACCATGGGCCAGGTGCGACATGCAAATTAAATGAAGCGAGGGGGTGTGGTGGGGGGATGGGCACCCCCCTCTTTGTGGAATGCTAGGTGCCAGACATGCAAATTAAATGAAGCGGGGGGGTGAGGTGGGGGGGGGTGGTATCTAAACAGGTGCAAGTTAGATAAACAAGGGGGTGGGGTGGGCTCTAACCAGGTGCTAGTAGTAAAATGCAAATTAGATAATCACAAAGGTGGGGGTCCTTATCTTTGAAGTGAATTGTATGCATAAATTAATCAAGGTAGTATTTAAATTCCTTACATACATTGACAGTGGGTGTGTGATTCCACCTAGTGGTCAATATCTATATAAATATTTACACTGCAATACCATTTATGCCCTGATGTGATCTCAGTCATCTAGGGAAATGTTTTTCAATCATTGGTCTGGGGACCACCAGTGGTCCTTGAATGTAATTATTGTGTAAGTCAAGGATATCCCCCTAGTGGTCAATTTCTATAAATATATTTACAACTGCAATACCATTTATGCCCTGATGTGATTTCAGTCACCTAGGGAAATGTTTTCAAGCAATGGTCTGTGGGCTACCGATGGTCTTTGAGAGGGTTCAGGTGACCCTCCCCAGCTAAATCATGGAGAGTTGGTAACCAAATAGTCTCCTTATAGATCTTTAACTCTATACTTTTCAATTTTTTGTGTTTTGAATTTTTATGTTTCATGGTGTCCTAAGGTGTATGGTTTATTGTCTGTCTTGTATTATTTTTGGTGTTTTGTGTTGTGTCTTTGAATATTGTATGCTTCATGTGGTACTAATGTGTTGGGGTTATTGTCTGTCTTGTATTATTTTTGGTGTTTTGTGTTGTGACTTTGAATTTTTATGGTTCATGTTGTCCTAATGGGTTGGGTATTGTAAATCTTGTATTATTTTTTGTGTTTTGTGTTGTGTCTTTGAATTTTGCATGCTTCATGTGGTACTAGGTGTTTGGGTTATTGTCTGTCTTGTATTATTTTTGGTGTTTTGTGTTGGGATCTTTGAATTTTTTATGTTTCATGTTGTCCAAATGGGTTGGGTATTGTAAATCTTGTATTATTTTTTGTGTTTTGTGTTGTGTCTTTGAATTTTGCATGCTTCATGTGGTACTAGGTGTTTGGGTTATTGTCTGTCTTGTATTATTTTTGGTGTTTTGTGTTGGGATCTTTGAATTTTTTATGTTTCATGTTGTCCAAATGGGTTGGGTATTGTAAATCTTGTATTATTTTTTGTGTTTTGTGTTGTGTCTTTGAATTTTGCATGCTTCATGTGGTACTAGGTGTTTGGGTTATTGTCTGTCTTGTATTATTTTTGGTGTTTTGTGTTGGGATCTTTGAATTTTTTTATGTTTCATGTTGTCCAAATGGGGTTGGGTATTGTAAATCTTGTATTATTTTTTGTGTTTTGTGTTGTGTCTTTGAATTTTGCATGCTTCATGTGGTACTATGTGTTTGGGTTATTGTCTGTCTTGTATTATTTTTGGTGTTTTGTGTTGGGATCTTTGAATTTTTTATGTTTCATGTTGGCCAAATGGGGTTGGGTATTGTAAATCTTGTATTATTTTTTGTGTTTTGTGTTGTGTCTTTGAATTTTGCATGCTGCATGTGGTACTAGGTGTTTGGGTTATTGTCTGTCTTGTATTATTTTTGGTGTTTTGTGTTGGGATCTTTGAATTTTTTATGTTTCATGTTGTCCTAAGGGGTATGGTTTATTGTCTGTCTTGTATTATTTTTGGTGTTTTGTGTTGTGTCTTTGAATTTTGGCATGCTTCATGTGGTACTAATGTGTTGGGGTTATTGTCTGTCTTGTATTATTTTTGGTGTTTTGTGTTGTGACTTTGAATTTTTATGGTTCATGTTGTCCTAATGGGTTGGGTATTGTATATCTTGTATTATTTTTGTGTTTTGTGTTGTGTCTTTGAATTTTGCATGCTTCATGTGGTACTAGGTGTTTGGGTTATTGTCTGTCTTGTATTATTTTTGGTGTTTTGTGTTGGGATCTTTGAATTTTTTATGTTTCATGTTGTCCTAAGGTGTATGGTTTATTGTCTGTCTTGTATTATTTTTGGTGTTTTGTGTTGTGTCTTTGAATTTTTTTATGTTTCATGTGGTACTAATGTGTTTGGGTTATTGTCTGTCTTGTATTATTTTTGGTGTTTTGTGTTGTGTCTTTGAATTCTTTATGTTTCATGTTGTCCAAATGGGTTGGGTATTGTAAATCTTGTATTATTTTTTGTGTTTTGTGTTGTGTCTTTGAATTTTGCATGCTTCATGTGGTACTAGGTGTTTGGGTTATTGTCTGTCTTGTATTATTTTTGGTGTTTTGTGTTGGGATCTTTGAATTTTTTATGTTTCATGTTGTCCAAATGGGGTTGGGTATTGTAAATCTTGTATTATTTTTGGTGTTTTGTGTTGTGTCTTTGAATTTTGCATGCTGCATGTGGTACTAGGTGTTTGGGTTATTGTCTGTCTTGTATTATTTTTGGTGTTTTGTGTTGGGATCTTTGAATTTTTTATGTTTCATGTTGTCCAAATGGGTTGGGTATTGTAAATCTTGTATTATTTTTTGTGTTTTGTGTTGTGTCTTTGAATTTTGCATGCTTCATGTGGTACTAGGTGTTTGGGTTATTGTCTGTCTTGTATTATTTTTGGTGTTTTGTGTTGGGATCTTTGAATTTTTTATGTTTCATGTTGTCCAAATGGGGTTGGGTATTGTAAATCTTGTATTATTTTTTGTGTTTTGTGTTGTGTCTTTGAATTTTGCATGCTTCATGTGGTACTAGGTGTTTGGGTTATTGTCTGTCTTGTATTATTTTTGGTGTTTTGTGTTGGGATCTTTGAATTTTTTATGTTTCATGTTGTCCAAATGGGGTTGGGTATTGTAAATCTTGTATTATTTTTGGGGTTTTGTGTTGTGTCTTTGAATTTTGCATGCTTCATGTGGTACTAGGTGTTTGGGTTATTGTCTGTCTTGTATTATTTTTGGTGTTTTGTGTTGGGATCTTTGAATTTTTTATGTTTCATGTTGTCCAAATGGGGTTGGGTATTGTAAATCTTGTATTATTTTTGGTGTTTTGGGTTGTGTCTTTGAATTTTGCATGCTTCATGTGGTACTAGGTGTTTGGGTTATTGTCTGTCTTGTATTATTTTTGGTGTTTTGTGTTGGGATCTTTGAATTTTTTATGTTTCATGTTGTCCAAATGGGGTTGGGTATTGTAAATCTTGTATTATTTTTTGTGTTTTGTGTTGTGTCTTTGAATTTTGCATGCTTCATGTGGTACTAGGTGTTTGGGTTATTGTCTGTCTTGTATTATTTTTGGTGTTTTGTGTTGGGATCTTTGAATTTTTTATGTTTCATGTTGTCCAAATGGGGTTGGGTATTGTAAATCTTGTATTATTTTTGATGTTTTGGGTTGTGTCTTTGAATTTTGCATGCTTCATGTGGTACTAGGTGTTTGGGTTATTGTCTGTCTTGTATTATTTTTGGTGTTTTGTGTTGGGATCTTTGAATTTTTTATGTTTCATGTTGTCCAAAGGGGTTGGGTATTGTAAATCTTGTATTATTTTTTGTGTTTTGTGTTGTGTCTTTGAATTTTGCATGCTTCATGTGGTACTAGGGGTTTGGGTTATTGTCTGTCTTGTATTATTTTTGGTGTTTTGTGTTGGGATCTTTGAATTTTTTATGTTTCATGTTGTCCAAATGGGGTTGGGTATTGTAAATCTTGTATTATTTTTTGTGTTTTGTGTTGTGTCTTTGAATTTTGCATGCTTCATGTGGTACTAGGTGTTTGGGTTATTGTCTGTCTTGTATTATTTTTGGTGTTTTGTGTTGGGATCTTTGAATTTTTTATGTTTCATGTTGTCCAAATGGGGTTGGGTATTGTAAATCTTGTATTATTTTTTGTGTTTGGGTTGTGTCTTTGAATTTTGCATGCTTCATGTGGTACTAGGTGTTTGGGTTATTGTCTGTCTTGTATTATTTTTGGTGTTTTGTGTTGGGATCTTTGAATTTTTTATGTTTCATGTTGTCCAAATGGGTTGGGTATTGTAAATCTTGTATTATTTTTTGTGTTTTGTGTTGTGTCTTTGAATTTTGCATGCTTCATGTGGTACTAGGGGTTTGGGTTATTGTCTGTCTTGTATTATTTTTTGGTGTTTTGTGTTGGGATCTTTGAATTTTTTATGTTTCATGTTGTCCAAATGGGGTTGGGTATTGTAAATCTTGTATTATTTTTTGTGTTTTTTGTGGTGTGTCTTTGAATTTTGCATGCTTCATGTGGTACTAGGTGTTTGGGTTATTGTCTGTCTTGTATTATTTTTGGTGTTTTGTGTTGGGATCTTTGAATTTTTTTATGTTTCATGTTGTCCAAATGGGGTTGGGTATTGTAAATCTTGTATTATTTTTTGTGTTTTGTGTTGTGTCTTTGAATTTTGCATGCTTCATGTGGTACTAGGTGTTTGGGTTATTGTCTGTCTTGTATTATTTTTGGTGTTTTGTGTTGGGATCTTTGAATTTTTTATGTTTCATGTTGTCCAAATGGGGTTGGGTATTGTAAATCTTGTATTATTTTTGGGGTTTTGTGTTGTGTCTTTGAATTTTGCATGCTTCATGTGATACTAGGTGTTTGGGTTATTGTCTGTCTTGTATTATTTTTGGTGTTTTGTGTTGGGATCTTTGAATTTTTTATGTTTCATGTTGTCCAAATGGGGTTGGGTATTGTAAATCTTGTATTATTTTTGGTGTTTTGGGTTGTGTCTTTGAATTTTGCATGCTTCATGTGGTACTAGGTGTTTGGGTTATTGTCTGTCTTGTATTATTTTTGGTGTTTTGTGTTGGGATCTTTGAATTTTTTATGTTTCATGGTGTCCAAATGGGGTTGGGTATTGTAAATCTTGTATTATTTTTTGTGTTTTGTGTTGTGTCTTTGAATTTTGCATGCTTCATGTGGTACTAGGTGTTTGGGTTATTGTCTGTCTTGTATTATTTTTGGTGTTTTGTGTTTGGATCTTTGAATTTTTTATGTTTCATGTTGTCCAAATGGGGTTGGGTATTGTAAATCTTGTATTATTTTTTGTGTTTTGTGTTGTGTCTTTGAATTTTGCATGCTTCATGTGGTACTAGGGGTTTGGGTTATTGTCTGTCTTGTATTATTTTTGGTGTTTTGTGTTGGGATCTTTGAATTTTTTATGTTTCATGTTGTCCAAATGGGGTTGGGTATTGTAAATCTTGTATTATTTTTTGTGTTTTGTGTTGTGTCTTTGAATTTTGCATGCTTCATGTGGTACTAGGTGTTTGGGTTATTGTCTGTCTTGTATTATTTTTGGTGTTTTGTGTTGGGATCTTTGAATTTTTTATGTTTCATGTTGTCCAAATGGGGTTGGGTATTGTAAATCTTGTATTATTTTTTGTGTTTTGGGTTGTGTCTTTGAATTTTGCATGCTTCATGTGGTACTAGGTGTTTGGGTTATTGTCTGTCTTGTATTATTTTTGGTGTTTTGTGTTGGGATCTTTGAATTTTTTATGTTTCATGTTGTCCAAATGGGTTGGGTATTGTAAATCTTGTATTATTTTTTGTGTTTTGTGTTGTGTCTTTGAATTTTGCATGCTTCATGTGGTACTAGGGGTTTGGGTTATTGTCTGTCTTGTATTATTTTTTGGTGTTTTGTGTTGGGATCTTTGAATTTTTTATGTTTCATGTTGTCCAAATGGGGTTGGGTATTGTAAATCTTGTATTATTTTTTGTGTTTTGTGGTGTGTCTTTGAATTTTGCATGCTTCATGTGGTACTAGGTGTTTGGGTTATTGTCTGTCTTGTATTATTTTTGGTGTTTTGTGTTGGGATCTTTGAATTTTTTTTTACAAACAGGCGGCCTGTTGTATTAATATAATATTTTGAAGTACCACATGAAACATACAAAATTCAAAGATCCCAACCCAAAACACCAAAAATAATACAAGACAGACAATAACCCAAACACCTAGTACCACATGAAGCATGCAAAATTCAAAGACACAACCCAAAACACCCAAAATAATACAAGATTTACAATACCCAACCCCATTTGGACAACATGAAACATAAAAAATTCAAAGATCCCAACACAAAACACCAAAAATAATACAAGACAGACAATAACCCAAACACCTAGTACCACATGAAGCATGCAAAATTCAAAGACACAACCCAAAACACCAAAAATAATACAAGATTTACAATACCCAACCCCATTTGGACAACATGAAACATAAAAAATTCAAAGATCCCAACACAAAACACCAAAAATAATACAAGACAGACAATAACCCAAACACCTAGTACCACATGAAGCATGCAAAATTCAAAGACACACCACAAAACACAAAAAATAATACAAGATTTACAATACCCAACCCCATTTGGACAACATGAAACATAAAAAATTCAAAGATCCCAACACAAAACACCAAAAAATAATACAAGACAGACAATAACCCAAACCCCTAGTACCACATGAAGCATGCAAAATTCAAAGACACAACACAAAACACAAAAAATAATACAAGATTTACAATACCCAACCCATTTGGACAACATGAAACATAAAAAATTCAAAGATCCCAACACAAAACACCAAAAATAATACAAGACAGACAATAACCCAAACACCTAGTACCACATGAAGCATGCAAAATTCAAAGACACAACCCAAAACACAAAAAATAATACAAGATTTACAATACCCAACCCCATTTGGACAACATGAAACATAAAAAATTCAAAGATCCCAACACAAAACACCAAAAATAATACAAGACAGACAATAACCCAAACACCTAGTACCACATGAAGCATGCAAAATTCAAAGACACAACACAAAACACAAAAAATAATACAAGATTTACAATACCCAACCCCATTTGGACAACATGAAACATAAAAAATTCAAAGATCCCAACACAAAACACCAAAAATAATACAAGACAGACAATAACCCAAACCCCTAGTACCACATGAAGCATGCAAAATTCAAAGACACAACACAAAACACAAAAAATAATACAAGATTTACAATACCCAACCCCATTTGGACAACATGAAACATAAAAAATTCAAAGATCCAAACACAAAACACCAAAAATAATACAAGACAGACAATAACCCAAACACCTAGTACCACATGAAGCATGCAAAATTCAAAGACACAACACAAAACACAAAAAATAATACAAGATTTACAATACCCAACCCCATTTGGACACCATGAAACATAAAAAATTCAAAGATCCCAACACAAAACACCAAAAATAATACAAGACAGACAATAACCCAAACACCTAGTACCACATGTAGCATGCAAAATTCAAAGACACAACCCAAAACACCAAAAATAATACAAGATTTACAATACCCAACCCCATTTGGACAACATGAAACATAAAAAATTCAAAGATCCCAACACAAAACACCAAAAATAATACAAGACAGACAATAACCCAAACACCTAGTATCACATGAAGCATGCAAAATTCAAAGACACAACACAAAACCCCAAAAATAATACAAGATTTACAATACCCAACCCCATTTGGACAACATGAAACATAAAAAATTCAAAGATCCCAACACAAAACACCAAAAATAATACAAGACAGACAATAACCCAAACACCTAGTACCACATGAAGCATGCAAAATTCAAAGACACAACACAAAACACAAAAAATAATACAAGATTTACAATACCCAACCCCATTTGGACAACATGAAACATAAAAAAATTCAAAGATCCCAACACAAAACACCAAAAATAATACAAGACAGACAATAACCCAAACACCTAGTACCACATGAAGCATGCAAAATTCAAAGACACACCACAAAAAACACAAAAAATAATACAAGATTTACAATACCCAACCCCATTTGGACAACATGAAACATAAAAAATTCAAAGATCCCAACACAAAACACCAAAAAATAATACAAGACAGACAATAACCCAAACCCCTAGTACCACATGAAGCATGCAAAATTCAAAGACACAACACAAAACACAAAAAATAATACAAGATTTACAATACCCAACCCATTTGGACAACATGAAACATAAAAAATTCAAAGATCCCAACACAAAACACCAAAAATAATACAAGACAGACAATAACCCAAACACCTAGTACCACATGAAGCATGCAAAATTCAAAGACACAACCCAAACACAAAAAATAATACAAGATTTACAATACCCAACCCCATTTGGACAACATGAAACATAAAAAATTCAAAGATCCCAACACAAAACACCAAAAATAATACAAGACAGACAATAACCCAAACACCTAGTACCACATGAAGCATGCAAAATTCAAAGACACAACACAAAACACAAAAAATAATACAAGATTTACAATACCCAACCCCATTTGGACAACATGAAACATAAAAAATTCAAAGATCCCAACACAAAACACCAAAAATAATACAAGACAGACAATAACCCAAACCCCTAGTACCACATGAAGCATGCAAAATTCAAAGACACAACACAAAACACAAAAAATAATACAAGATTTACAATACCCAACCCCTTTGGACAACATGAAACATAAAAAATTCAAAGATCCCAACACAAAACACCAAAAATAATACAAGACAGACAATAACCCAAACACCTAGTACCACATGAAGCATGCAAAATTCAAAGACACAACCCAAAACATCAAAAATAATACAAGATTTACAATACCCAACCCCATTTGGACAACATGAAACATAAAAAATTCAAAGATCCCAACACAAAACACCAAAAATAATACAAGACAGACAATAACCCAAACACCTAGTACCACATGAAGCATGCAAAATTCAAAGACACAACACAAAACACAAAAAATAATACAAGATTTACAATACCCAACCCCATTTGGACAACATGAAACATAAAAAATTCAAAGATCCCAACACAAAACACCAAAAATAATACAAGACAGACAATAACCCAAACACCTAGTACCACATGAAGCATGCAAAATTCAAAGACACAACCCAAAACACCAAAAATAATACAAGATTTACAATACCCAACCCCATTTGGACAACATGAAACATAAAAAATTCAAAGATCCCAACACAAAACACCAAAAATAATACAAGACAGACAATAACCCAAACACCTAGTACCACATGAAGCATGCAAAATTCAAAGACACAACACAAAACCCCAAAAATAATACAAGATTTACAATACCCAACCCCATTTGGACAACATGAAACATAAAAAATTCAAAGATCCCAACACAAAACACCAAAAATAATACAAGACAGACAATAACCCAAACACCTAGTACCACATGAAGCATGCAAAATTCAAAGACACAACACAAAACACAAAAAATAATACAAGATTTACAATACCCAACCCCATTTGGACAACATGAAACATAAAAAATTCAAAGATCCCAACACAAAACACCAAAAATAATACAAGACAGACAATAACCCAAACACCTAGTACCACATGAAGCATGCAAAATTCAAAGACACAACACAAAACACAAAAAATAATACAAGATTTACAATACCCAACCCATTTGGACAACATGAAACATAAAAAATTCAAAGATCCCAACACAAAACACCAAAAATAATACAAGACAGACAATAACCCAAACACCTAGTACCACATGCAGCATGCAAAATTCAAAGACACAACACAAAACACCAAAAATAATACAAGATTTACAATACCCAACCCCATTTGGACAACATGAAACATAAAAAATTCAAAGATCCCAACACAAAACACCAAAAATAATACAAGACAGACAATAACCCAAACACCTAGTACCACATGAAGCATGCAAAATTCAAAGACACAACACAAAACACAAAAAATAATACAAGATTTACAATACCCAACCCATTTGGACAACATGAAACATAAAAAATTCAAAGATCCCAACACAAAACACCAAAAATAATACAAGACAGACAATAACCCAAACACCTAGTACCACATGAAGCATGCAAAATTCAAAGACACAACCCAAAACACCAAAAATAATACAAGATTTACAATACCCAACCCCATTTGGACAACATGAAACATAAAAAATTCAAAGATCCCAACACAAAACACCAAAAATAATACAAGACAGACAATAACCCAAACACCTAGTACCACATGAAGCATGCAAAATTCAAAGACACAACACAAAACACAAAAATAATACAAGATATACAATACCCAACCCATTAGGACAACATGAACCATAAAAATTCAAAGTCACAACACAAAACACCAAAAATAATACAAGACAGACAATAACCCCAACACATTAGTACCACATGAAGCATGCCAAAATTCAAAGACACAACACAAAACACCAAAAATAATACAAGACAGACAATAAACCATACCCCTTAGGACAACATGAAACATAAAAAATTCAAAGATCCCAACACAAAACACCAAAAATAATACAAGACAGACAATAACCCAAACACCTAGTACCACATGCAGCATGCAAAATTCAAAGACACAACACAAAACACAAAAAATAATACAAGATTTACAATACCCAACCCCATTTGGCCAACATGAAACATAAAAAATTCAAAGATCCCAACACAAAACACCAAAAATAATACAAGACAGACAATAACCCAAACACATAGTACCACATGAAGCATGCAAAATTCAAAGACACAACACAAAACACAAAAAATAATACAAGATTTACAATACCCAACCCCATTTGGACAACATGAAACATAAAAAAATTCAAAGATCCCAACACAAAACACCAAAAATAATACAAGACAGACAATAACCCAAACACCTAGTACCACATGAAGCATGCAAAATTCAAAGACACAACACAAAACACAAAAAATAATACAAGATTTACAATACCCAACCCATTTGGACAACATGAAACATAAAAAATTCAAAGATCCCAACACAAAACACCAAAAATAATACAAGACAGACAATAACCCAAACACCTAGTACCACATGAAGCATGCAAAATTCAAAGACACAACACAAAACACAAAAAATAATACAAGATTTACAATACCCAACCCATTTGGACAACATGAAACATAAAAAATTCAAAGATCCCAACACAAAACACCAAAAATAATACAAGACAGACAATAACCCAAACACCTAGTACCACATGAAGCATGCAAAATTCAAAGACACAACACAAAACACAAAAAATAATACAAGATTTACAATACCCAACCCATTAGGACAACATGAACCATAAAAATTCAAAGTCACAACACAAAACACCAAAAATAATACAAGACAGACAATAACCCCAACACATTAGTACCACATGAAGCATACAATATTCAAAGACACAACACAAAACACCAAAAATAATACAAGACAGACAATAAACCATACACCTTAGGACACCATGAAACATAAAAATTCAAAACACAAAAAATTGAAAAGTATAGAGTTAAAGATCTATAAGGAGACTATTTGGTTACCAACTCTCCATGATTTAGCTGGGGAGGGTCACCTGAACCCTCTCAAAGACCATCGGTAGCCCACAGACCATTGCTTGAAAACATTTCCCTAGGTGACTGAAATCACATCAGGGCATAAATGGTATTGCAGTTGTAAATATATTTATAGAAATTGACCACTAGGGGGATATCCTTGACTTACACAATAATTACATTCAAGGACCACTGGTGGTCCCCAGACCAATGATTGAAAAACATTTCCCTAGATGACTGAGATCACATCAGGGCATAAATGGTATTGCAGTGTAAATATTTATATAGATATTGACCACTAGGTGGAATCACACACCCACTGTCAATGTATGTAAGGAATTTAAATACTACCTTGATTAATTTATGCATACAATTCACTTCAAAGATAAGGACCCCCACCTTTGTGATTATCTAATTTGCATTTTACTACTAGCACCTGGTTAGAGCCCACCCCACCCCCTTGTTTATCTAACTTGCACCTGTTTAGATACCACCCCCCCCCACCTCACCCCCCCGCTTCATTTAATTTGCATGTCTGGCACCTAGCATTCCACAAAGAGGGGGGTGCCCATCCCCCCACCACACCCCCTCGCTTCATTTAATTTGCATGTCGCACCTGGCCCATGGTTAGAGCCCATCCCCCCTTAAGACAGTGACCCCCCTGCCCTAAATAAATATTGCCTGAGGTTAGCGACCATCCCCCCCACCTTAACCCTAGTGACAAAATTTACATGTTGGGGACATGGCAAATGGTGACGCAGGGACCATACATCATGCATTTTATAAATAACCTATTATTAGTTTTTATTATTATTTAATTATAAACTATTATATGCTAATTATATTTATGGATATTTATATTTATGGATATTTATGATTTATGATTATGCTAATTATATCTATTTATATCTATCTATTTGAATTACTAATTTGCATAATTAATTATGCATATTATGCATTAAATTGCTCACTAGCGCCACTAGTGGCCAAAAAAGGTACCGAACAGACACTATATCATACTACTGTAAGTGCTCACTGCATTCGCAAATTAGGATAAATTTGCACGACTGCTTTATTGCTTACTCATGATAGAGCTTCCGTTGCTCCAGACTAAATATTATGACGGAAGCATTTGAAAATTGTGAGAGGCAACAGTCTGGCAATGCGAGGCTATAGTATATGCCCTATACATTGCCTCCCTCTCAGCTTTATGTCTGTCAATAAATAGTTATTGTTGATTATTTTGTGTGTGTGTGTGTGTGTGCTTGTGTGCGTGCGTGCGTGCGTGCATGCCAATACAACCTGAATATCCTCCGAACAAACTTGGCGCCCTTTGGCAGGACCCCTGTGCTCCACAATTACCTTCACAAACTCATGTTTTCCTCCAACAGGACGGACGAGCAGGAGAATAATAGACATCATTTGCATTTATTGATTAAAATGTCAGCCATTCAACTATTCCTACATTCAGCAAAGGATCTCGTTTTCGTTTTTTTACCATAGAAACACATGCAATGAATATGAATGAGATCGGGCCTGTGAATTAAGTAATTACGGTGGACGCGACGCAAGTTTGAAAAGGTCGCAGATCTCGAGCTGCAGCGCAGATGCACTGCGGCCGCATTATCCCATTCTGAACGGGAACCCATTCTGGTGCTATAGCATCATGTTATGCTTTAGCTATTGAAAAATAGCAGATCTACAAGCTCATAGCGCGCCACCGAGTGGCGCGCTACGAGCTTGTATGTCTGCTATTTTTGAAAAATCGAAGAACGACTGGACATTTTTAGAATCTGATCTCAGGTCAGAATGGGTTAATCAGACCAGTGTGTGTCCAGTGGAAACCTCGTATGAATCTGATCTCAGGTCAGAATGGGTTATACTGTCGCCGTGAGGGCCGTTTTGGCCGGGGAGTCTCTGCAGGTCCACGTCGTCAGCAGCAGCTGTGCAGAGGGGGTTGATGGACTGACTGCGGCGCTGGGGCAACTCGATATACGGTGTTTAACACAAAATGAACATGATGTTTCATCCTGAGCTGAGCCCTGCACAATAACGCTTTGCTGCAGCACATCAGAGAACAGCTTCTGATGCTGTTCAATTTACCTTCCGCTATATAGCCTGCCTGAAGGCACAACAGGCACAGTGTGTGTTCTACACTAGAGACTGGTGTGCGTGAGTGCGTGCGTGCGTGCGTGCGTGAATATAAAGGTACATGGTGTAAAGCGAAACTAACTTACAACTAAGAAACAAGGAAAACACGATACTACAAAATCACAGTAAAGCAAAGCAAAACACTGACTAAAAAACCAAGGAACACATGGAAATACTAACTAAACGTGTTTAGTTCACGGAACGTGAAAAAGATGGCTGACAATTGTAAAGATATCATTCAGAAGAATATTGTCAAGGTTCAAGTTTATTTAGTGTCCCCCGAAGGGCAAATTGGGTTGCAGCATAGACGGTATACATTTAACAATGAAACAGTACAAAAAAACAAGCAGTTCACATGGCAGATACCAGAATGTATACCAGATCCTGTAATGTTGATGTCCTCACAAGTATACAATAGTAGAAGCGTGCGTGCGTGCGTGCGTGCGTGCGTGCGTGCGTGCGTGCGTGCGTGCGTGCATGAGCGTGCCTGTGCAGGTAATCATGTCTATGTTTGTGTGTGTGTCTACTCTATGGATTTGGTTTTGTAAAAGGTCTCAGAACGAGCAGAAACAGAGGGAATTTTTTTAGGAGCTGTGCTGACAAATGTGATTAAAAGGAAGTACTCTTATGTCACTTCAGCATTAGAAAGGTTGTTGGGATATAAATAAATAGTACAAAGTGAGTCATATAGAGCTGTGAGTCACATTAACGTGGTTAATTACATTTGGTTAAATGTAGTTAACCCATTCTGACCTGAGATCAGATTCATACAAGGTTTCCACTGGACACACACTGGTCTGATTAACCCATTCTGTCCAGAGATCAGATTCTAAAAATGTCAGTCGGTCTTCGATTTTTCAAAAATAGCAGACCTACAAGCTCGTAGCGCGCCACTCGGTGGCGCGCTATGAGCTTGTAGATCTGCTGTTTTTCAATAGCTAAAGCATAACATGATGCTGACACCAAAATGGGTTCCCGATCAGAATGGGTTAATCCTGCCTAATTGAGAAAGGAAAGCAGTTAGTTCGCTATATGTCATTGGGGTGTTGATGTGCTCTTTACTTTAAAAAAAAAAGTACCAGCCAGTAAGCATACGTTACAGTAGTAGCAGCTTTTATGTAGAAATTCAAGTACTACAATTCAGTAGCCTACTATGATGTCATATTGACATCACCAGGGATCTCCATATACGGGCATAAACAGATCCCCCATACTGTAATAAACGGCTATTGCATAACTGTAGTAAGAGACAAATCCAGGAAAGATTACAGGCTATCCATCCGATATGTGCATGAGGTTAATTTAGCAGCAGATAAATACTGTGCATGATGCCAGACATTAAGGTGCAAAGATTTAGTGGGGAAAGAAAGAAAAATCTAATATTCATACATAGCATATCCATCCATCCAGTACAGTACATGAGGCTAGACAATGTGTATGAGCATAGCAGGTATGACATCCAGTCTAGACATTCAGGTGAAAGAAGGATATCGTCTTGTTGTACAGAAGATTAAGGTGCAGAGTAGGTCAGGGTCAACCACATAGTCCACAAAAGGTCACATCGAGAGCTTCCACCGATCACCAATGTGGTCAGTGCTCTGTCTCGTCTGGTTGTGTGTTCTCTTCTCGCACTTACCTATAGCGGCTGACCCGAGGACAGTAAGCCTCAGATGGTTAATTATCTCTTGTTTGAGCTGCGATCGTCTCCCCAGGGCCCTCCCCTGCTGCATAACGCTGTATTAGCGCATCGCTATTGAATACCCCTCCTCCCCTTCCCTTCCCTTCCCTCCTCCTCTGTCTGCTGGCCCCTCTGACCGCCTGGCTAATAACGATTCATGCAGCTGCCGATCTGGCTGACCGAAGCCATCAATATTCCCGTCTGCCGAAATAACAGCAATTAAGAGATGCGGATCTCACAGCAAAGGCACCGGATAAACACTGTCCGTCTGCATGAAGTGACGATGATCTTCTAAATGGCACACGACTGACAGATGAATATGGATGTTGCCGTATAGGCTGTATACGTTATCGCCATTCGTCACGCACCTTAGGAGTTCAGAAACTTGAGACGGTTGCCTACTTACTATGCTGCACCTTTGACCGGTACGGGAGGCATAGATGGATCACAGGAACAGAGACTGGATGAATACAATCTCTCAGTGACACTGTGGTTCCATCATAGCATGCCATATACCATTGCTGTCAGGTGGAAAGCGTTTGTCTGAAACCATTACTCTTCAGTAACCTGTGTTCTAATGGATCCTTGTAGTTATTAGTTAGTCACAAGCTCTTGTTAATACTTTTCATTGATTAAATATTTATAACCCACACAAAGACTTAACCACGACTATACGTACATGGTGTCGCATGTTCATGCCAATATAGGCATATAACACATTGTGAGCTTGTCCATCGGCAGATTTGACTGATTTTGTGCAGCACTGTCTTAAAAGGAAGTATAACAATGGGCATTAGGTAAGTAATTCATAAAAATACAAATATAATAAATAAAAAGGCAAGGAGATTCAAGTGTTCTGTCCGATAGCGACGATATAGATCACTGACAACACGTGACAGATGCTGATATTATTCAGTCTTGCCTGGCTTCGGAAAATGAAGGAATGTGATGGGTCCTATACTGGGGAAGCAGCGTGCACAAAACAAACAAACAAACAAAGGTTTAAAGCAGTGAGACAAATATTTGCATGTTTAAACCAGTGGTTTCAACCTTTTCAAATAATCATTATTGAAGGAGAGTCTGTCTTATTACGGAGCTATACTGACGGGGTTGATCCCGTGGTTAGACCTGGCTGACGCGCTGATGTTAAAGATTTGTCTAATACAGTACTGTTCGCTGTGATAGTGCTCCAATGATGCGATACAGGCAGCTCTTCATGCTTTAGAGACAGTTTATTAAAGTACAGCATCTGCGAGATTTCAAACAAACCTAGAGTTAGAAACACAAACGGACAAATACATTTTTCAGACAAACATTTCGCTCCACATTGTTTAACCCATTCTGACCGGGCACCCATTTTGGTGTTGGCATCATGTTATGCTTTAGCTATTGAAAAATAGCAGACCTACAAGCTCATAGCGCGCCACCGAGTGGCGCGCTACGAGCTTGTAGGTCTGCTATTTTTGAAAAATCGAAGAACGACTGACATTTTTTAGAGTCTGATCTCAGGTCAGAATGGGGTTAATCAGACCAGTGTGTGTCCAGTGGAAACCTCGTATGAATCTGATCTCAGGTCAGAATGGGTTAAACAGCGGCGACGTACGGTAGGCCTACCTTGCGGTCAAAAAACATTGCCCTTCCGGGTCAAGCCTCCCTACTCATGCCCGTGAACCTGACTTATAAAGCCCACAGCGCCACCCCTTGGTATATAGACATAATTCACTCATTTGGCTCCTATACAATCATATTGAAACTGGGGATCCCCCATCTTTACAAGCACTTGGAATTGTATACTGTATAGGCATTACATTTAGTTTGAATCGGTTCCAGAGATAAATATTGTGCAGGGAATAGCTGAACTACAAGCTCTCAACGCCTCACAATGTGAGCCGTATTCCCGGCAATTACATACAGGAATACCCAAAGGCAACAGCAGAAATAATGGGGATTGCAAAGACCCAGGATATGATCTGCAATTACCCTTCTTTTGAATGACTGAGGAGAAATTCATCAATACAAAACAGCATGTTCATCATTCATATACAGAGCTGATAAGTAACCCCCTATTTTACTGTGTTTGGACCGGAAACTTGAACGCACTTACTAATTGGCCAGTTTAAATTAAATATGTCTTATATAAACACAAAAGCATTTATGTTGATAACAATCATTTCATGGTTTTGTATTTTGTGACCGTTATTTGCCGTTTCTCCTTGATGCCACATATATGCCTTAACACATATACGGCGTATGCCTTAATAAAAGGTCTTTCATCGCCCCAGTTATGCCATCTGGGAAAGTCAAATGCCTAAATACATAGTTATATTGCTAATTTTCTCTGTGTCCTCAGACAAATATTGCTGCTATGGAACACCATATCTAGTAATCAATCATATCATTTTGTTAAGTGCTAAACAAATGGGCCGGAGCAGGCAGGCGGCTGTTCCCAGGGCCACGGAATGTAAATCTAAGCGTAGTAGAGTAACAAATTAGCATGGTCTTCTCTCATTTTTTTCGAGCTTGCATATACTGTAGAAAATGTGCTTGTAGCAATGCAAAGGAACCCAAAGGTGCACATTAACGGAAAGGGTTATGGGAAATTTGCATTCATGGGCAGAGAGCCAGGAGTTGTTTTCTTTAACGATATTATGGTGTAATGGTGGAAGGTTGAGCTAAGTGCTTTTACACCTACATTTTTATGTTAAAAGAGTACCTTTATGTTCTTCTTTAAAACATTGCTATAGAGTGGAAGTTGTTATTTAAGTGAATATACGTTTGAAAATAAAACAATTTACAATTTTCAGTTATCAGCTATGCTTAGGGTGAGGGGTGGTCGTATAAGTCAAGAATGCAGTTGACATATAGTTGCTTTTTGGGTATATTGCTAGGCAATTATAAAATACTATAGAGGTTCAGGCCTCACATCTAAAGTTAAGGACGCTACACGGCCCTTTTACCTACGCCGCACTGCCAATCCGACCAACATGTCCGAGTCATACTCTTGGGGGGCTTTGACAGAGCCATTTCTATTTATTTACCACTCACCTTGTGCTCTTTGGCGTTGTTTGGAGTTGGCGACTGCCAATGCACAGACCGGCATTGAACGTAGGCCTATTTAGACGTCATTTGGTATTATCAGTGTTTACGATAGAGGGTAGCCTACTCTTCTGCAACCTGTGAGGTAATCTACGGTTTCCAAACTTTAAACGAATCCAAACCAGTTTAGTTTAGTATTACAGGACTGTTGTGTTCCCAGACAGCAGTTTTTGGTGAAAACAAGCTATATTAAACTACAAATAACTAGAGAATGGAACATCCCAAAAACACACTTTTTCTGCTGAAAGTAGAGACTCTCTCCTTTCTTTTAAGATATTTGGTGTTTGCATAGTCATAGAAACAAAATATTCTGTGGGTCTATATACGCTGGCAGGCAGTGTGAAGACTAGAGACACTAATTTGTTAATGAGTTAATTTACCTCTCATCTGGTCCGAGAAAAGGGAAAACGGTTCCTGGCAAAGCAAATCTGTATTGGCCTGCTTTCATTTCTGTTTTCGGAATCAGTGGGTAAAATAGTGTTGGCATAAACACCGCTAGGCTAATATTAATATGGTTCATGCAGTAAAGTTCTTCATTGGAAGTAAATAAAAAATGCCATTGTCTGGTTTGGAAGAAAAAAGTATAGTATTGCCAGTCCAATATTATTTCTTGAAAAGTAGTGTGTTGGCAATAATAATGACGGCGGCCAGCAATACACCTAAATGAACAACTCGAGCAGAATGTGGAGCTATGTTCCAGCCACAGACCCAGCCAGCCACACATGCCCATCAACCACAACAGGAGCCAGCTACATGAGCCAATTATATTATTAGGAGCATATAGAGAGCTTCCGGCTTCCTTTACTGGAGATGGGCTAGTATAGGGCCATGGTCTGAAATTAGGAATCCAGGGTCTGAGTATATTTATTGATTTCTCACCAGTCACTGTGGCAGACACAATGCATCTTCACAGTATGTCATTAGACATTTTGATGAACATCCCCAATGCATTCTATAGCAATGCATTGGGATGTTCATCCGTCCGTCTTCAACCGCTTATCTGGAGTCGAGTCGCGGGGGCAAGAGTTCCAGCACTTTACGTCTCGTGAAGTGAAACACATGCGCGAGCGGCCGCGCGCACACACACACACACACACACATACACACACATCACTGCCAACGATAGTTGCACAGAACTCTCGTCTGCCGACTGTCAGGCCTTTACGCTAAGATGCAGTAAAGAAGTATGGAAGGAAATTCCTCACATAGTTTGTCGTTTACTTCAATATTCATTCGGCTTTAAAGAAATATTTAAAATGTAAAATGTATTATTTTATACACAACTATTCCAATACAACTATACCATATTATTATTATCGTCGACACCAATTTGACACCCAATTCAGGAACAAAGGTTTTGGTATATATGTATAATTGCAGCAGGCAGTCAGTCAGTCCACCGAGGGGGTGTGTGTGTTGCGAATCGAACCACCGGGAGACTCATCATCATGTTTATTCCAGCACTTGTCATGGATGGAAATGGCACCACAAGGCCCCCCTTTCAACATGAATGCGGGGCCTCACGCCGATATTCAGACTCCCGGTCGTGAACTTCTCCGTATCTGGGCTCAGCAGACGTCCTCTCCTAAAATGGCAAAAATGTTTGAAATCCCTCCCCCCCCCCCCCCCCCCCCCGCTCTGCAATATTTCCCTGCGACGCGGAGCCGCCTCACGAGAGGATAGAACTCACCTTTCATCTTGCCTGTTTAAAATGCATAAAGTGTGACTGGGCTGATTGCTTTTACACATACTGCCTTTGACCCTCCCGCCGCTTAATTATCATAAAGCCGCGGCGGCTGGAGAACGAGCCGTCGCCTCCCCTTTTGTGGTGCTGTAATTGCGTTCTTAATTTTTTTTAGAGGTGAGGAATGGTGATACGGAAAAGAAAGGTGTGACGATCTCACACAGAGGAGCTGTCTTGTCTTGTATGTGCATATTCGTCAGTTCGGCGCAGTGTCTTATTCAGAGAAGCACTGGCGGCTGGGAAGGGACATGGTGGGGAGGCTGGTCGACACAATGTCTCCCGCAGTGCAGAGAGCCTGAGACTGACGAATTAATGCTTGAACAAGTGAAAGAAAACTCTGCTATTGTCGAAAGAGTGTCAAAATAATCGAAACAATGGCTGATAAAGAAGACCTAAACCTGACCCAGTCTCCGCCAGTAGGTTATTGTGGGCCAGCAAAGTTGATGGAATATGAAGAATCAGATCCATCTTGATCACATGACTATAGAGATAATGTGTGCCATTTGTGTGATGTTTGGACAAAATCCAAACAAAAATGGCAGATCTACAAGCTCACAAGGTGTTTCAGCTATTTTCATCATGTTCGTCTTATGAGGGTGTGTGTGTGTGTGTGTGTGTGTGTGTGTGTGTGTGTGTGTGTGTGTGTGTGTGTGTGTGTGTGTGTGTGTGTGTGTGTGTGTGTGTGTGTGTGTGTGTGTGTGTGTGTGTGTGTGTGTGTGTGTGTGTGTGTGTGTGTGTGTGTGCGTGCGTGCGTGCGTGTGAATGTTTTAATTCAAACATCACAGTTTACTTTGCTAATCAGCTGCTGCCATGTTCTGATACAACTGTTCACCTTCAAGAGTAACCTGGAGAAATGCATAGTAGCCAGGTCTACGTGTACACGCATTCAAACTGAACACCTCTGGTCACACTGAAACACTGGATCTCGCAATGCAATGACCATCACAAAATCCCATATAACCTTGTCGACAAGGTTGCAAGCGTTTGCAGATAACAAGATTTTGCCCCGATAGCCTCACACATAGATAAGAAATATACATTTTATAATCAAATATTGATTTTTGTTTTTCCTATGTTTTCAGTTGTCTATCAAGTTGACTTTGCACAGGGTTTGGGTTGAAACCTTCATAATGAATATTGATCATCATCATCATCATCATAAAAGTCATTTGAATATATATATGTAACAAAAAAATACTACTTCTGATATAAAATATGTTAAAGGACCTTTCTTTCTTTGTAGAATTTCATGAACCAATACCAATATGGTTTTCTTTTCTGCTTTTGTCTGCAGTAGCAGGTCATATATCCATTTCAGAGCTCTCTAAATAAATAAAGTTCTGAAGCTCTTCTATGATGCCGGTCATGAACTGGGGGTTGGGGTGGGGGAAAATATCTCAACGTCCGTCTTTTTTTTTTGTTAGAAAGACTGAGGTTGTGTTATTGTTATTGTGCACTGGTGGTCGGAGAAGTAATTCCATGTGACTGATCTCCACAAGAATGTGGTCGAACTTCAATGGACTGCAGATTCTGAAATCTGTATGAAGTTTGTCTGTGTGTTTTCGCGACCGTATAGGGAGGTCGCGTTTACTATGAAAACCTGCATTTCCCATCAGTCAATGTGTGTGTGTGTGTATGCGTCGTGTCACACCTCGTGTCACGCCTCCATATATGGTCATGCCTCTCGACATCACGCCTCGTGACACATCACGCCACGTCTGGCCATCTCCATATATGAAGATCACGACACCGTCAAAATATAACCCCATAGTCAAAACACTGTGTTTGAAATAGACACTCGTGCTTTCTATGGTGTGATTTGGGGCATTATAAGATGAATACAAATTAATATCTATCTATCTAATATCTAACATCTTAATACTGTCCAATACTTACTTACGATAGGGAGGGGGGTGAAATTATGACAGGCAGTTACTCAAAATATGACCCACCCCAGTCAAAAGCACTGTGTTTGAAATAGACAATTGTGCTTTCTAAGGTGTGATATGGAGCTCACCTGCTTTGACATTCCATAATTTGATCCTTCCCGAATCCAGCCCCCATCCTTCCTCTTCTCCCCTTTGACTGATACCTGTCCATTAAAACTCTAGACGGCCTCGCCCCAAAAGGAGTTCTCAACAGACCCGGAAATGAAGGCCCGGCCCTGCCTGGTACAGTGTACCCTACCCTGTACACTCAAGACACTCCATATATGGAGCTGACCTGTTCTGACATTCCATTATGTTGATCTGACCTCATCAAACCCTGTACACTCAAGACACTGCCCCCCATTGCCACCCTTAGATCTCCATATGTTGATCTGACCTCTTCAAACACTCAAAACACGCTCTATGTTGTTGATTTGACCCCCCATCCCAAAGCGCCAGCGCTCGCCCAGGCGGATGCGTGCACGCGACCTCGATCGCTTCTCGACCTCAGGGCGTCTTACTGGTGTTAATTGTGACCGAAGGTCGCAGTTAAAGGAGAATTCCATGCTAGAAGGCTTTATACCTTTATTTGTAGTTGTTACGTCCCCAAGAGGTCCAGGTGTTATTTTGTGCAAAAGCTCATTGGCTATTTCCCCTATACCATAAGCCCTAAATGAATTGCATTGAATAAAATGGGGCTATGGGGTGTTGTGCTAATTTGCTTATTTCCATCGCTCAAAATGATAATGATGATGATTAATGATAATGATATTGCCTAGGTCTCTTGACATCACTATGACGTCACCATGGATATTAAGCCCATATACGGGAATGTCCCTACAGTATATATGGTCACGCATTGTGACAGTCATCACGGATGCGTGCACATATACCGATCTGCCCCAGCAGTACAACTTCCACACTCTCACGGAGGAGACCCTGTACCTGTACACGCTCCATATACGTATGGCCAACGCACGTCGCTTCTCGCCCTCAGGCGTCTTACTGGTGTAACTTCTTAATGTACGTTTTATTATTAGTGACTTGTCTTGTGTGTTATGTTCATATAATTATATTTCATTCATTTAACACTTAGAATGCTACAGGTTCTAGTGGACCAAGGATTTCCAGTGCTAAGGGGATTAACATGGGATTTTTGAACTTTTTTGGGGGCCCACAGCGAGGGGCCTCTTATAGCGAGAATCACACCGCATAAATCAAAAGAAAGCATAACTTGTCCACTTCAATTTTAAAAAAAAATTATGATTCTACCATCTTCCATTCTGGAGATATTGACCTTTTTCTAACACCTGCTTTTGCCTGCACGCTGCTTGTGAAAAAAAACAACAGAGATATGGAGGCCTGAAGTTGACAGACATTTCAGTTCAGTTTTTTTAGTTCAAAAGACCGATATAAAATTGAGCACAAATAATATCCTATACAAACCATATACCGAATGAAAGCCCTGAATGTCTACTTTTAGGAGGAAAACAGTACACATTGTACACATATACAGTTTGTCACTAATTGGCTATTGAATGCAGCTTGCGCCCACCAGAGAACTTTAGAGAAGGCATGGACCCGAAGAACTATTATTCACAAAATAAGGCCTATAGCGACATGTACATACTACATACCGTATGAAACAGTAGACTCTCTGCTTTCATAAGAAAAATACCACCCAGAAAAATCACACCCCTGTGAAGTGAGCAGTGCAATTGCACTGCTCACTTCACAGGGGTGTGATTTTTATTATTATTACAGTATTAGTATTTTTCTTATGAAAGCAGAGAGTCTACTGTTTCATACGGTATATAGTATGTACATGTCGCTATAGGCCTTATTTTGTGAATAATAGTTATTCAGGCCCATGCCATCTCTAAAGTTCTCTGAAAAAGATAATTTTAGAGAAAGCATGGACCTAACAACTAAATATTCACAAAATAAGGCCTATTTTGTATATACCGTATGAAACAGAATACTCTCTGCTTTCATAAGAAAAATACTAATACTGTAATAATAATAGAAATCACACCCCAGTGAAGTGAGCAGTGCAATGTTGCACTGCTCACTTCACAACATTGCACTGCTCACTTCACAGGGGTGTGATTTTTATTATTACGAGTAAGACGCGCGAACGCGGAAAGCGAACGCAGATCGTAAATTGCAATAACAATTAGAATAAATTACAGACATGATCTGCAGGGTGT
Source organism: Protomyctophum bolini (assembly GCF_963924005.1). Lineage (NCBI taxonomy): Eukaryota > Metazoa > Chordata > Actinopteri > Myctophiformes > Myctophidae > Protomyctophum > Protomyctophum bolini. The sequence continues at coordinate 32,986,855 of NC_137882.1, forward strand.
CATAGTTAGTGCTTGGACCACGCCAGCTCCATATATGGTCACAAAAGACGCCATCACACTCATGTCACCATGACTCAGCCATAACCATATAAGGAGTCCCCAAAGCAGGACCACGCCATCACACTCATGTCACCATGACTCACAAATCACTCAGCTCCATATATGGGCACAAAAGGGCCAGGTCCACATATACAGTAAGCGGGACAGACAGACACACACACACACACACACACACACACACACAGACAGACAGACAGACAGACAGACAGACAGACGTGATCTGCTAGGTCTCATAGTAAGTGCTCATTGCATTCGCAATTACAGTATTAGTTTTTTTCTTATGAAAGCAGAGAGTCTTGATGCACATATCTGATCATAAAACGTACTTGGAAACTTTCTTCTGCCTGCATCGTGGTCAGTCTCTCTCCTAAGTTGTTAGAAAATATAAATCAGCCTCAATCGTAGCCCCATATGTGCCCTCTCCCTACGCTCATTGAACTCATTCTGTGATTCGAGCTACAATCGCAGTAACAGGGGGGGGGGGGGGGGGGCAACTAGGCTTTGAGGAAATGATCTTGCATAATCAACATTATTGTCGATTGTCGTGTGCCGCTCCAAACATGTCCAGACATACCACTAACCTCATCGATCCAGTCTCGCGTATCTATAAGGTGAGACGCGAGACTGGATCGGATTGTGTCTGGACATGTTTGGAAAAAACAACGAGAAAGGGGGATGGATGGTTGGATGCGGCAGCAGCAGAAGCAGCACATCAACGTGTTTGGAAGAAAAAAAACAACGAGAAAGCACCACCTGTCGTTGCAAGACAAACACCCGTATGTTGCTGATAGACAGATAATAATCGATCCGATTTTGTCCTGCCGTTCATTTTATCACATTAGGTGCAGGGCAGGCTGCTCGACGGTGAGTTTATAATAGCCTGTTGTAACGAGAAAAAGGGATGGATGGTTGGATGCGAGCAAAGCAGCAGCAGCAGCAGTACGGCTTGCGATCAGCGACCAACGTATCATGGCGGTCCCTCGATAATGATGTGCAATCTGTCCATGGCTAACTCCACATGTGTCTGGGAAACGTTATGAAAATAATGAAATCAAATGCCGATCGTTGCAGGTTTATATACGGGCAGAGAGCAAATCGCGTTGTATCTTGTTCCGAGAATGAGAGTGCAAGCCTTGCAGTTGAAAGCAGTGGGGACCATTCTCCCTCGGGAGAAACCATGTAGAAACAGGAGGGGAGGGGGAATCGAGTGTATTCACACACACAAGAGCATTGTCCCATCCATTTTAGATCCCCTGACATCTGCGTTGGTCTATGCCGGACGGCCGTCTCCATTACGTCGTACGTCCTTGCATAGACCAACCAATAGGCGGTGCCAGACGCTTCTCAGACCAACACCTCTTTTCAGCAGGGGGGGGGTTTAACTCTTTTTAGAGCCGATCGGTGTTACATTATGAGTTGTCCGGGCGCAAATATAGTTGAACTATATAGTAATCAATAAAAAAACGTTTTTTGGACCATAAAATGTATAAAAACGTTATGCACACCTTAGGGGTGGCTATAATAAAACGTTTTAAAACGCTTTCAGCATTCTAAGTGTTAATTGGTAAAGTTTTTCAGTTATCAACTTTAAGTTGTATATAGTCAAGAAAACATCAGAGACTTGGTTTCATTATTTAATATGTTATGTTTATTCGATGTATTTACCGTGAAAGGCCTATTTAAGTTTGAAGTGCTACTTGTATTATTTTTATTCTGCTTGTTTCGTTATGTTATGAAATCACACCACAGCGATAATCAAATTAGCTGAGTGGGATTACGCGTAATTAAGTTACATTTCTCATTACCTCATATACAAATAAGTTCATTTAATTTCCTTCCTCGGCGCATGCTCTGCTGCGACGGCACGGTCTGTTCGTTTATACAGAACCTTGCCATGAAAAAAGGTCCATTTCAGTAATAGGATGGTTCTGTATACAGTGGAGACCTTATGTTTTTGTATTGTCTTGGTGTTGTGTGCTATGTGTTATGAGCTAACTGCAGAGCAGGAAAGCCATAAGATAAGAAAACACAGTGATTTAACGGTTTAACCAACCAAAGAACGTTGCAAACGGCAGCGAGATTGTGACAGAGAAACATACACGTTACAAAAAAAGGAAACGTTAGGAAAATGACTATGAATTTCTTGTTTATCTCTGCATTCGTCTCTGTCTTGTAGTTAGTTAGACCCTGGAATTGAAATGCAGTGACATGATAATTAATTAATTCCACTGACATTGCTGCTCTGAAAAGACTGTGGTCAAAGTCCAATACAATATACATTGCCTTTTCACTGTAGTGGGAAAAAAGAATTCCATACCATCACAACCCTACATATGTCAAATGTACACTACTGCTCTGAAGAATGGGGCAACACACATACAAAACAACACACTAGTTACAATAAAAAAAAGAGCAATAAGACTAATAAACAACGCCGGTCATCGGGACCACACACACACACACACAGTTTGTTTCTTGAGTCTCATGTCTTGAAGTTCAGGGACTTGGTAAATGTCAGACTCTGTATAGAGCAAGACATAGCCTACTTCCTGTAAATGTTCAAAACATTTTTTTTTGCATAAAGAAGTGAATGGGTGACTGTATTGTATGTTATATGCAGGTTGTGTGTGTGTGTGTGTGCGCGCGTTGTTTAAATGTTTACATCTTCATTTCTGCTACTGCGTGTGTGCGTGCGAGCAAGCATAAATGGAGGTGCATTGAATTGTAGTGTGTCTCAAAGAGCGCAAATCAATTATATATTTTATAAATGAATTACAATTTGCAACGTTACCACGGGTACGGTCCGACAAGCATGATGCTTCTCCCTAGAACTTTTTCAGGGACTTGGACTACAATAATTATGATTACTATTGTATGTAAACAAGCTGAGAATTTGTATGTCATATGTGTCTGAGCAATTCGGCATATGCATGTCGGTGGAAACCCTTGGCCAATGAGGGACCACCATTCTTCGCGATGATTAGAGCGCCCCTCACTTCACACGGGCGTGATTTTTATTATTACAATTTCTTTATTTATTCTGATTTCCTTTGTCCAATGACTCTGAACTGAACACACAACGGTAGCTATTGGTCATGAGTTACCGAGCGAGTTTTCCAGTGAAAGATTAGTTGACACTTCCAATCAATAAGTGCCGTTTAATCTGCGAAATACATATTGATTGGATAGCACATTATCTTAATGTCAAAACATATTTGGTAAAGGTCTTGTGGGAGTTAATAATGAATCTCTGCACTGGGGCTCAACTCGCATTGATTTCTCCCGTCAGCTGAGCAGTGTTCTTAATGCGTCGCTACAGCATGTGCTTATCTTTCTTTAATCATGATGTGTTTTGGTGTTTTACGTCCACAAAAATGGCTGTTTAATGTCATCTATCTATCCGCCTGTATGTATCGTTTCAGCCGCCCATACTGTAGTAGTAATAATACCAGTAAGATGTGGGCGAGGTCGCGTGCACACATGTCCTGGGTGACATTAGACTGCTGAGTGAACGCTGGTGCTTTGGAATGGGAGGTCAGATCAACATATGGAATGAATTCTGTACTGGCCATATATGGAGCGTGTCTTGAGTGTACAGGATTTGATGAGGTCAGATCAACATATGGAATGAATTCTGTATTGGCCATATATATGGAGCGTGTCTTGAGTGTACAGGGTTTGATGAGGTCAGATCAACATATGTAATGAATTCTGTACTGGCCATATATATGGAGCGTGTCTTGAGTGTACAGGATTTGATGAGGTCAGATCAACATATTATGGAATGAATTCTGTACTGGCCATATATATGGAGCGTGTCTTGAGTGTACAGGGTTTGATGAGGTCAGATCAACATATGGAATGAATTCTGTACTGGCCATATATATGGAGCGTGTCTTGAGTGTACAGGGTTTGATGAGGTCAGATCAACATATGGAATGAATTCTGTACTGGCCATATATGAAGCGTGTCTTGAGTGTACAGGTTTTGATGAGGTCAGATCAACATATGGAATGAATTCTGTACTGGCCATATATATGGAGCGTGTCTTGAGTGTACAGGGTTTGATGAGGTCAGATCAACATATGGAATGAATTCTGTACTGGCCATACATATATGGAGCGTGTCTTGAGTGTACAGGGTTTGATGAGGTCAGATCAACATATGGAATGAATTCTGTACTGGCCATATATATGGAGCGTGTCTTGAGTGTACAGGGTTTGATGAGGTCAGATCAACATATGGAATGAATTCTGTACTGGCCATATATATGGAGCGTGTCTTGAGTGTACAGGGTTTGATGAGGTCAGATCAACATATGGAATGAATTCTGTACTGGCCATATATATGGAGCGTGTCTTGAGTGTACAGGTTTTGATGAGGTCAGATCAACATATGGAATGAATTCTGTACTGGCCATATATATGGAGCGTGTCTTGAGTGTACAGGTTTTGATGAGGTCAGATCAACATACAGTATGGAATGTCAGAACACGGGGAGAGATCCAAAGTTCCTTGCTTTGCACCCTCCTTCGATTTTCATTTTTAGATCGATGCACTTATCCGTTTCACATTCATACATTCATACTCTTCAAAAGTATTGTGTGAAGTGAGGGGCGCTAATATATTAAAGTCTAAACTCATGATGATTAGATGATGCAATGGTCGTGTAAAACAAACGGTGCCAACACAAACATTAAACGCCATTAACAATAAAAGAGACGATAAGACGTAATGAGGCACATTATGACGTAAATGTTCCCTTCACTGTCCATGGCGTTTAAAAAACAAATATTGAACTAAAGACAAACATTAAACCTGTATATAAGGTTTAATAAGTATTGATAAGTACCACAATATCAAGATTGTCCCAACCACTTTGGAACTTTTTTTAAAATCTCACAATAAAAAAAAAATCACCCAGTGTCAATATCTAATGTAATCATGGGCACTACACTTATAGCCACACGTAGCGCGTGGAAGGAACATGTTATTTCCGACCAGTTCCTTTCCCCTCTATCAGGCGCCCCGGCTGGCCAGGGGGAGGCAGTTTAGAGACCTGGATTACTGCATGTTTTTTGTGAGGGTACCTACCCTAGGGGACACGGGGAGAACATGCAAACTCCACACAGAAAGGCCCTTTCGCCAAACCCCGCCTCGGGTATGGGCACTGATGACGCGGAGGAGAGTACACGCCCACAGCGTCCCCAGCGGGCATCGAACGCTGGACCTTCTAGCTGTGAGGCAACATACGGTAGTTTGGAATTATGTTTAAGTCGTTCCTAAAAAAAGAAAGAAACAAGTTCTCACAAGACTTTCTAAGCTCAAAATAGATTGACATGAAAAAGGGTTATTTTTTTTTTTAAAGGAATGACTGCTTTGAATTGATATAATATTTAGTTGATACTTTACCTATCACAAACATTTCATTTGAAGTAAATAATATAAAAGATATCATAACATTTCAGGTGAGTTACCCTTTCTTGCTGGGGGCATGACAAGAGTGTTTGCTCCATTAACAATTCTGCCAGAAAAAGTCACACAGGCCTATATAGAGTAGTCTGTCTGTCTGTCATACTTCACTTGTTAACTTCCACTGTGCCGACAGTCTGACGCATGCTACATCTCATAATTATTATATGCACAGATACAATTCTTTGGTATAGTATATCACAATCTCCACTGTAACCAAACAACAGTGACAACTTGACAGAAAAAAGCAAATACAGTATAGTTACTTGGAATGAACTTTTTCTGTTTGAGATGATCATTTGAAAGATTGTGATCAGTTGATTTGGATTTAATTTATCCCACTATTTTCTCCCCTGTTGAATATTGGAGGATATACTGTACTTATTTTTTATAATTATGTACAAGCTGAAAGTTTTGAGGCCAAGGACTCCTTAGCTGAGAGACAGATGAAGTGGGACCTCATGGCTCCGTTGTGTATATTGTATAAAATGGTGTTTTGCGGATTAAACCTCTTCATAGATTCCATAGCTTTATAGACTTGTATCGTCACTCAGTGTTCTGTATAGCGTGGTATTGGATTCATGATTTGTGAGCTCGTAGACTTGCTATATTTTTGGACCGATCATAACTACATTTAGAGGCCCATACCTGCATTCATTGTATCATATCTACAGTATATACATCCCTTGGACTTGGATGCGGGAAGTTGTACAGTACTGGGAGCTGATGGGATAGGTGTGGCGCTTATAGCAATCCATCTCCCAGAAGTCTAGCACAGTGTAACGCATTTAGTACAGGAAGTGAATCAAAATAGAAGCTCCGGGGTGCCAGAGTAGTCGCCAGAGTAGTGATCGCTTTTACTCTGAAAGCCATGAACCGGAAACACTTTCTTAAAAAAAGTTGACTGACAAAGTGACCTCACAATCCCCGATTATCTTAATATATTTATATACGCTCCAAAAAGCGTTCATATTTTGCGGGAGAGACAGATGAGGAGCAGAAATTAAGCGCCAGCATGTCGATCCTTTCAACACCACAGAGAGCGCCCTGGATGAGGAGATACGAGTCATTCTTTCCGCCGCGCTAACATGGGGGTCAATGACAAGCTAATAGTTGCACAGAGCATACGGCAAGCGAAAAGCGAAATGCCAAAAAAAAAAAATAGGAATAATTCTGAATATTCTTATCTCGCCCCGTGTCGTTTGGACGTCGCTAGGACGTCCACAGACGTCGAAGGCACCTCTCGGTTCCAATCCTTATGACGTTTCCAGACGTATTTTGTACAGAATGTGTTTTAATGGGGAATCAGGGATAGACTCCTGCGTTCTCGGCTGCTATACAGACAATAAGCCTTTCTGACCCGCTTACTTATTACCCAAGGGTGGTAACTCAGAAGAGAGAGTTGTGTCTGAGGGTCCCCATGTCGTCATGCATTTACATAAATAGCAGCTTTATAGGGCTATCTGGAAAGGAGGGGACATACAAAAACGCATATCGATTTTATCCAATACTTTAATCTATATGGCACCCTACCTTTAAACTATGTGAAAGGTACAGACCAAGCGATGACATTGTCTGAAATGGGGGGGAATTCAGATTAATCTCGTTTGCACGGCTATACATTTACAGCATCCAAACTTTTCTCTTTCAAACTTTCACAGCTCATCAACTTCACACATACAATATAGTCAGAGACACAAGCAGTTGATTGATAGGAACCTTCAGGTATGACAACTACATCGGAGCGTGTCTGTGTGTGGGTGTGCTCTATCACTAACCCAGGCTTCGTGGACATGGAGATGTAAAAGCAGCCTCATTGGGTAGATGTTTTTGAGGGCTGCAATCAAGCATTAATGACGGACAGGCTCTAATTACTGGCCGGCCCCCTTGTCTCATCTAGATTACGCTGCTGCACTGGAATTATTATGGTAGTGAACCTCGTCTTATACCACCAGTGCCGGAAACTACCATATTATGGGCACTTTGGGCATGTGCCATGCGCGGGGCCCAATTAAGGCCCACCTGGCTCCACAGAAATGTCCTGCATCACTAATCCGAAAGAAAGAAATGGTGTCTAAAAAAAATATATAGTGTTTTATTGTTGGTGAGAATGCAGCTGAAACGTGTAATTGTATGTGTAAAGCAGCAACAATGTGCTAGATTGGCTGTTGTTCACTGGGCTGTGTGAGGTCAGGTGGTGGAATAAAAGACGGGAGTCCGCCATCCACCATTGCATTTGTTTTCATTCTGCACGCACATATAAGAGCATCAGGTGGCTTCACAAAAAAAGGTTAAAAATACACTGGACCTGGCGGATTCTCTCACCCATTTGCCTACTATGTGGGTCAAAAAAAAAGAAAAAAAAAAGAATGTGTTTGTTACTGCCTGTGACTGTCACTCTGGGGCGGTGTACAGTGGCGGTGTACAGCGGTGTAGACTATAGGTGGCCGGGAATAGGCCAGTATAATGGCATAAAATCCCCCCAAAACAGCCAAAATGTTAATTGCACACGGGTTCGCCAGCTTCAGTGGCCAGGGGCCCTCAGGTGTGCTAATCCAGCCCTGCTCACCACTCACGTGCACATAGGCTACATGCGTGCACATGCACGCAAACAGGATCCCTCATACGAACATATTGATGACGTATTTATATATTGCATGGTGTATTATATATTTGTGTGTGTGTGTGTGTGTGTGTGTGTGCATTATGAATATGACAGGGTTCCTCCATGCATGCATATACAGTATCCCATTTTCAAGTATAGTAAAGTACTCGAGTCATTGACTCGTCTCGAGACCGGTCTCGAGTCCAACCTTTTATTGACTCGGTCTCGTCTCGGTCTCGCCCCTTCATTTGTCTTGGACTTGACTCGGTCTCGGACGAATTTACATTATTATTATTATTATTATTAATGTGGTAAATAGTAAATGGTGCATTTATATAGTGCCTTTATCCAAGGCGCTTTACATGGATTGTGCATTACATTCACCCATTCACACACGCATTCATTGAACCTTGCAAGGCAATCTTCCTTTCCCCCAACCTGCAACAAACTACTCTACCCAGTAACTTTTGATTCTAAGTTAAAGATCCCTTCGCTAAGGGTTCCTATTTTGGTTTTGTTGTAGCTTATACTTCTGTTGCTTGTTAGCCTGATTTGCATTCTTGAATGTTTTTAATTAATTCATGTAACCTTTAATTACTCACTTTTGTTAGTAAATTATCTTTTTGCACAAGCTGCTGCTTCTCATTTATACTAAGTTCCCCTATAGACACTAAGGGTCATAACGATAACATTTTAAATCCCTTCATAGCAGAGCGTAAAACCACATAAACGAGTTTTGCAATATAATATAGCACTTCACTAAGCAATGACACGAGGTACTGTTTTTTGCCCTGAAGTAGGGTAATTGAAAGGCACAGTCTGTTTTGCATAGCTCAACTCACTCAAGGACCCCTAAATGAATAACTGCGGACCCCCACGCCCCACCTGGAATATATTCTGTGCCATTAGTGACTTGTTGTTGTGCTTGTTGATCGGCTATTTTCAAATAGCCAATGTACGGTATGATTAAAGTGGTTCATTAGATTTGTATGCTATTTATAAATGTTGCTTGAGCCCATTCAAAGACTTCTGGGGCTCCCCGGACCCCACTTTGAGAAGCAATACCATATATTGTTTTTTAGGAAAAAAACACCTATTTTTAATCAAAGTGCATATTATTTTAAGCTCCAGCATATGTTTCACATTTTGTGCAACTTTAGCAAGTTCCAGCAATTTGTCGGACGCCTTTTTACTAACGGATGTACTTTTTGGAGCTTTGGATTTGTACCACAGAAGAGTCAAAGCATTTAGTGTTTGTTTGCTCTCAACATATCTCAGTGATTCAGCATACATTCTTAATGCCTACATTACACATAACACATGTCACCTACTGTAGTTCATGAAGAACTTGAAAATGGCATTTCAAATGTAAAAAATATAAATCTTATCTGAATCAGACATTTCCTTTTAAGACATTTCAAGTGATAAAAAGATAAACTATAAAGATTTGGCAAAGGGTAAAAGCTGTTTAACCCATTCTGACCTGAGATCAGATTCATACGAGGTTTCCACTGGACACACACTGGTCTGATGAACCCATTCTGACCTGAGATCAGATTCTAAAAAATGTCAGTCGTTCTTCGATTTTTCAAAAATAGCAGACCTACAAGCTCGTAGCGCGCCACTCGGTGGCGCGCTATGAGCTTGTAGATCTGCTATTTTTCAATAGCTAAAGCATAACATGACGCTGACACCAAAATGGATTCCCGGTCAGAATGGGTTAAATGTCAGACCAAAATTGCTCTAGACGTGACGGCTTTACTGTAAGTAGATGAGTTACCTGATAAGACAAAAGGGTGAAGATGTGGCCTCTTATCTGCTGCCTTGGAGAACGGAAAAGAAAAATCTGCACGATGACTGGCAGGCTCTATGATCACACACACACACACACACACGCACACGCACATGCGCGCGCACACACATGCACGCACGCACAGTCGCACACACACAAAGGAGAAGGACACACCAGCACTGGTCAGCAGCAGTGGTTTTAAGCTGATTCATGCATCTCTGGGTGAATGTGGCTGTATTCAATCAGTGGCTAATAGACACTGTAGTGAAATGTTTCACAGACAACAAGGCCATGAGACACATGGCGATAGAAGAGAACTGAAGTGCTTTGAAGCGGAACTTTCCTACCAGCCTAAATCTGTATGTATATGTAATTTGTAAATTGATTAGCGGTATATTTTATGTTTACGTCATCATTGAGAGCTAGTTATACATACATATACTATGTAATTTGTAAGTTGATTAGCGGTATACTGTGGTTACTTTGCGCCGTACGCAGTCCCAGCCAACCCGCCACTTTTGATGCGTATGCACCGTCCCAGCAAACTGTGCCTGATACGGCAGTGGTGCCAGATTACATACATGTATACACAGGAGCATTACCTTTAATCCTCCCAACACTAAAACATTCATGGAAAACCAATTACACTCTGGCATTGGGTCCTTTAATCCACATATTTCTTACGTCATCATTGAGAGCTAGTTATACATATACACACCATGTAATCTGGTCCCAGCAAATCAGGCACAATTTGCTGGGACGGTGCATACGCATCAAAAGTGGCGGGTTGGCTGGGACGGTGCATACGAGCCGGGCGAAACTATTACTTGCGCGCTCTGCTTGCACAAGTAACTATTCACATTTAAACATCCAATGACCACACAGTACAAACGTATAATTATCTTTCGGTCCTTTATCAATTTTTCAAACACGTGAAAACATGCAGTGCATCACAAACATGGCTTATAGGAGCTTGATTATTGCAATAAAGAAAGGAAACATATGTTTTGCAGCTAATCCACTCCCAGCTGTCCTTCTGGAGCCTCTGTCTATCCAGACTTCATGCCTCCCCCTTCATTCGGCGGAACTGAGGAAAATGAAGAAATAAAAAAACATAGTTAAACCACTTGTTTAGTTGTGTAGTTCAGTTTGGGTTGGCTCAGGCTGCTTCTTTTAGTGGTCAACTGTACAGTTGAGTTAAATGTACAACTTTCTCTAATCCCTACCCCCCACCACCCCTACTGAAGCGATCGATCCACAAAAACATGCAGTAAGCCTGGTCCTTAACTGCCTCCCCCTGGCCAGCCGGGGCGCCTGATGGAGGGGAAACAAACTGGTCGGAAAAACGTGTTCCTTCCACGCGCTACGTCCGGCCAGGGAAATTCCCCCCTGTCAGGTGAAAAGAAGCAGCTTGGATTCCTCATACATAGGAGGCATGAGGTCAGTCCGCTGCCGCCCCCCCCCCCAGGTTGGCAGAGGAAGTGTAGCGCCCAGGATTACATTAGATAATTGGCATTGGGTGAAAAAACTGGGTTGCAAAATCATGGGACAAAAAATGTAAAGAGAAAATCTTTTGATTTAGGCTAATATAGCTGTGTGTGTGTGTGTGTGTGTGTGTGTGTGTGTGTGTGTGTGTGTGTGTGTGTGTGTGTGTGTGTGTGTGTGTGTGTGTGTGTGTGTGTGTGTGTGTGTGTGTGTGTGTGTGTGTGTGTGTGTGTGTGTGATGTCTTACTTTTCTCTGATCAACCTGATGACGTCTTAATTGTCTCTAGAAAACATGAAGAAAGTGAGGCTTACTGTATATCAAGTCAACACCAATACGGAAAATACAAATAACGTGATCATGTAGGACTAGCCACGACGACCTTACAGGTCCATTCAAAGGCTAAACTTATGGAATTTAGATAGCATATTATGTAGACTTAGCACTCAGTCTAGTGTACTCTTTCATTGTACAGATATTCTACTCTTAGACGGATGTTAGGCTCTTATAGTTTAACATGTGTTGTTTTTTGCTTACTGTAAATCACTCTGGATTAAGACTGCGTCTGCTAAATGCCTAAATTGTAAATCATAACAGAGCTAGCCTCGGTCCCAGGCTTACTTATCTGCGAAAAGAAAAGCCTGGTCACAACCTAAGGCAGAGAAGCTATCGGCGGTTGTATCCTCCGGAACAGCCGTCAAATGTATTTCCCCCGGATACGATATTTCCCCGACCAATCACAACACCCGTTTTATTCGCAGAGAATGTAAACTGATTTGTAAAGCATCAACTATTTCACTTCCGCTAAAATCCCGCAACATCCGCTGATCCAGCTTTGGTCTTGCCCAGCTATAGTAGAATGAACGTGGTCATATATTGGGGCAGTTCAACTTACTGCGAGGCCTGCTGGACTTCTGCTTTCGCTGTAAAGAAACAGATATGAAATAGATGGACAATGACAATTGCCAGGGGTGGGGCACCACCCTGTTTAAGCAGAGTACCAATTATATAATGATTGATCAAAATGTAAACGAACAAATCAAAATCAAGTACGAGTCTTTTCAAAATATATGTACATATACTAACCCTTTGTTCCTTCCGCCGCTGGCTCCGCTCACGTCTGGAGGGTGGCCCCCATCTACTCTAAAGAACAAGAGCATTACTTTGTCACCCTAATATACACAATATGGTAATTATTGTCACCCTAAAATATATAATATGGTAATTTATTAATATGTCACCCTAAAACATGATAATTACTACCATATGTCATCCTAAAATAAAACAAGATAATTACTAAGTCACCCTAAAAAAGAAAGAACAAGATGATTACTAAGCCGCTGATAGTCTTTTCAGCTTAGGTCTTGCCCAGGGTGTAACAGAGCTATAGTAGAATGAACGTGGTCATATATTGGGGCAGTTCAACTTACTTGGAGGCCTGGACCTTTCAACAAAACCCTTTTTGTTTTAACCAAAAGTATATTGCCATTAAAACACGTGTTTAATAAAGATATAGCCTATACATATTGATCCAGGAGCCTGCCTGTAAGATACTAGTTACAGGCAGAGTAGGATATTTACCGGGCGTCCGTCTGAGTCATGTCAATTGTCATTGTCAATCACAAATATGCATACATTTAAAGAAGCAGTGAATCTCACCACATTAGAAGACATGGCAATGTTTTACATTGGCTACTTCAAACACTTTTTTGGATTCATACAAATGGATTGTGGGGAAGCAATACCACTTATCACATTAAAAACACATAAGTTAAATAAAGATCCATAATTGATTCAGTACAAAATCTGCCTGTAAGATAATAGTTAAAGGCAGAGTAGGATATTTACCGGGATTTCAGCTGGGCCACTGTAGCCCATGTCACCCTGCAATCACAAATATACATTGCATTACAAGAAGCAGTGAAACTCACAGCATTAGAACACATGGAGCTATGGCAATATTTTACAATAAAGCAATAAAACTATGGCCTTTTATGCCTGTGCGTACAGGGAAAGTGTCACAGAGCAGTAAACTGCATTTGTAGTGAAAGGACTGTTATACTAGCCTATATATATAGCCGTGCATGCTGTACAGTATGGACAGCATGACGGTTTCAAGGGTTTTGGGTATATATTTGTTAGACATATATACATTTGTTAGACATACTAACAGTCCGACAGGCATTAGTTGGACAAAACCGTCGCTCGCGACATGCGCTATACCGGTTACAACTAACCCGTGGCTTCCTGTGAGGTTATGTTTAGGGTTGGGTTTTAGGTATGGTGTCGGACGCATGACTGTAGGACTGTTATGTATGTCGGTGGTTCCCACACTTTTTCATGTCAAGGACCCCCAAATTGACACTGATGAGCCCGCGGACCCCCATTCGAAAAATATATGTCAGGGACCCCCATAAGAGAAGATCCTGACGGCTCTATAGCAGTGATTCTCAACCTGTTTAATTTCAAGGACCCCCAGTTTGACATGCATTACGTAACTTTGAGAGTGTATACATGGAACCAAATGGACCCGTTAGGGTTCATTTGGTTCCATTCGTACACTCTCTGAGTTACAGACGCAAAATGTTCCATTTGGTTCCAAACTATCATTTAGCTGGGGACCCCCTGGAACTCCCTCAAGGACCCCCCCGGACCCCACTTTGGGAACCACTGATGTACGTGACAGTACGTCGGACCAATAAACCCCCATGCATGCTATACATGACGCTTGGCTCATATATACTACCATATGTCATCCTAAAATAAAACAAGATAATTACTAAGTCACCCTAAAAAAGAAAGAACAAGATCGTTACTAAGTCGCCGTAAATAAATACAAGGCAATATAAAGGGTTAGTTCAGATTTTTGGCTGTATAGGAAATACTTGCCATAATATAGTCGTTGCAAATGTATTAATTGCATAGATTGTGGAGTCCCGTGGTGGGAGTTCTGGTTTGGTTTTGGTGAATATTTAGTATAGTTCTGGTCATTTGGTGGAGGTCTGCAGGGGGCCACTATATTAATTAATGCCAAGTATTTAAGCTTTAAGTCCAGAAATCTGAACTAACCCTTTAAATTAGATCATAGTATACAAACCAGGGAACCAAGGGAGCCTCCATCACTCTTCTGACCAGGGAAATCAGGGGAGCTTGATTGACCCTTCGGACCATATGCAGGTGGATATCCTGGGGAACCCATACGCCCAACAGCGCACTATGGGAAGAAGGTAATTGCGGGAGTTGACTCCACATGTAGTAACGGATGGGTTATTAGTTATTATTATGTGTCCTTATTAGTGTAGTATAGATGATTTATATATATATATATATATATATATATATATATATATATATATATATATATATATATATATATATATATATTCATTCCGTGGGTAAATCCCTGTAGGCCAGTGTTTCTCAACCTTTTTTGTTTTGGGGGAAATTGGGGGAAGAGAGATGGGAAGTGACGCGGCAGCAAAGGTCGTCAGGATCGGGAGTCGAACCCATGACATGCTGCCAGGATTGGAAGACTAGTGGAAAAGCCCCTTTAAAGGTCCACTTCACCACTTTTCAACCTTTCTTCATATAATGGGTCCTCACTAATAATCATGATAAAATGGCACGATTTCTTTGTGTCTCTGTGTCTCATAGGAGGGCTGTGAGCAGTTTAGAAACCGTCCTCCAGTGACATCATCATTAGGCAGATTAGAACAAGATTATTTTTACAAAAATGCTTAGACTTTAATTATCTTGAAAACCATGGCTTCCATTTTCTCATTGCAACGTTTCAGGACTAGAAAGCCTGCAGTTTCTATTAGCTTGTATTCCCCATCGATGATGTCACTGGAGGACGGTTTCTGAACTGCCCACAGCCCTCCTATGAGACACAGACCGAGTAGAATATATTTTTTTCATGAATATTAGTGAGGACCTATCATAATAAAGATGGGTTGAAAAGTGGTGAAGTGGTCCTTTTTAATGGTAATGTGTTTTTGCATGGGCACAGATGTCATAAGGTCTTTAATGGTAGCCTGTTTTTGCCTGGGCAGAGATGTCAAAAGGTCATAATGTCATAAGGTCACCTGAGCACAGATGCAGGTCAGAGCTGTGATGGCGAGCAGTGCCAGCTTCATGGTGACATGCTGGGACACCATTGTCTCTCAACTGTTGACAAGAAAATATATTATTAAACACAAACGCCATTTTTGTCTATAATCGGTAGGCTACAGAATACACCGTTTCCATGAATAATTTGTGGCCGTATATAAAGGCCTATACACTGACGCCACGCTAGACAGGAACGCCCACAAATGTCACATCCAGGTTTTAGACCCGGGGTAAGAATTTTCTAAGGCTGCCAATGCAACTTGGTCCAATCCTTAATCACATACGGACAAACATCTATGATATGATATCTAACTTGCGGAGGTAGCGTGCCTTGTCCACGGGGCAACAGATCTTTCAACGTATGGCATTGCAAATGCGTTTGATAATCGCTATACTCTGCGCAATATTGGTTTGGAAATGCCGCAAATTGCACTGCAGTGAACGAGAGCAAATCACAACTTCCCCCACATCTTGACACTCTGAATACGCGCCGTGGTGTCAGTGCATTCATAGTCCAGTTTCCGGTGAAGAGGTGACCACCGAAAACTACTACAACATGACGTCACGCCGCGGTGGTCCCCGCTCACACAACACATCTCTCTGTTTTACATAGTCCAGTTCTCTCACCGAAAACTGGACTATGATGACGCTTTTTACGTCTATAAAAGTCTGTCTTATGTGAATATATATTATATATAGTCATACACAATGCATTGTTGCTATAAGCACGTCTAATATATCATAATCATAATGATTTAAAACTGCATGTTACATAATGTCAAGTATCATAATTAATTCATACAAATATCAATACTGTTTTTATATAATTGTTTTAGTGCACTAGAATCACTGTGCACACGTCATCATAGTGTGAGTAAAGTCGCTACAGTATAAGTGGTCATCAGGTGTTTCAATTAAGTAGAAAAAACATTAAATGTATAATCATCTGCACCTCGAGGAATGCCATTATTGTACTTTATAATGCAATTATAACAGTGATTATTGCGAACGCAGTGAGCACTAACTATTATATGAGACCTAGCAGATCATGTCTGTCTGTCTGTCTGTCTGTCTGTCTGTCTGTCTGTCCCGCTTTTGTGCCCATATATGGAGCTGAGTGATTTGTGTGATTGATGCAACACACTCCATATTTGGACGTATAGCTGCTTTGGGGACTCCTTATATGGTTATGGCTGAGTCATGGTGACATGAGTGTATCACACACAAAACACACACACACACACACACACACACGCGCACACACACACCTTAACTTAAAAAAACTTAACTTAAAAAAAATCTTAAAAAACCCCAAATATGTTTGAGCTGCGTTCGCTTCCCGCGTTTGCGCGTCTTACTTGTAATGTGCTATAGGCCTGCACATATTATTATATGTTACAACTATAACTTGTCCTTATAGGTCATAATACTGTGCATTACAATGTGTAAGGGACTATTGTTATAAAGCGTTATGAATATAATTGTACATTGCTGATTATAATGCCTTCCAGACATGGCCTCCATATAGTAGGCTACTGTAAATCGTTACCGCCTTGGTTTTGTGGCATATTGTAGATTGACTATATTAATTAGACTATAAGAGAAGCACATTAATTAAGAGATTATCGTTGTAACAACTTACAGTTCTTGGAGAATGCGTTGACTTGTTGAGACTGGATGAAGCAGTGGAGACGATGGTAGGGACAGAAGTCACGGCAGCAGCAGCTTCAATACTGGTGGTCTCAGCCCTCCTGTGGTGCACAGAGACTGTATCCCCTGAGACCCTCTCCCTCCTTATTTATAGGAGCAGAGACCCTCCCCACCCCCAAAGCACATAGACCAGTGGTTTTTCAACCCATGTCATAATCAAGGTCCATTGTTGTCTCCACGAGGCCGAAGGTCGCGGTTGAATTAAACGGTTTGTGTCTGGGTAGCTCAGTCAGTAGAGCACTCTCCTTTTGACACAAGGTCATGGGTTTGATCACGGGCATTGCCAACTCTGCGTATGAGTAGCACGGCTTGATTTACATCCTAGACAAACTACTATTTGTCGCACATGTTACCGCAGTGAAATTTGTGGGACCGATTTGTAGTTGATCTGACCGCCCCCAAACCCAACCTTTGATGCCGAGTGCCAAGCAGGGATGCACAGGTTCCCATTTTTACAGTCTTTGGTATGACCCAGCCGGGGCTCGAACCCCGACCTCCCAGTTTTAGGGCAGACACTTTAACCACAAGGCCACTGTCTGGTCTACTTTACTAATAATGCCAGTATGCCAGCTTTTCAGAGTAGTTACAGCAAAGCCTATAGTGGAGTTGTGGAGGCACCTTTGGCTCTCAGGAGAGAAAGATAAGAGATAAGGGTTCCAATATCTTAATACGAGCAGCTGATGACTAGACCTCTTGAAGATGGATGTCGTAATGACACTGTGATTGGAAGTATTTGTTTTTGCATGGTTGTGTGCATTTGTTTATCTATGACTGAACTATTGTACCGATGGCATACAGTACGATGTCTGTCTGTCTGTCTGTCTGTCTGTCTGTCTGACACAGACACGCCAACATTTTCAAAATACTGAAAAAAAACGCCAGACAGAATCCTTAATGCAAAGACGAAGTGAATTTGACTGGAGTCAATACTATCAACAATCAAACAATATACAATCAAACTTATCAGGGCGGCAGTGGCTCAGGAGGTAGAGCGCCTGCCATTGGGATCCGAAGGTTCCAGTTTCGATTCTCTGCTCCTCCTGACTAAGGCCCCATTTAGACTGCAGTTACATCCAGGCAAATCTGATTCATTTCTCAAATCCGTTCTTCGACCATTCACACTGCCGTTTTCAAGTGACCATATGATATGATATGATATAGTACTTTATTGTCAGTTCACACTGAAATTTGTCTTGCGACACAGCAGCCAAGTATGCAGAACATATACAAAACACAAAGAACAAGACAATTTACATACATAAAGACATGAGCAATATCCACCGCTTAGATTATCCTGTGGCTACTACATCTCCTGATTAAGCCTCAAGGTCGACTGGTAGACAAAGGACCTCTTTAGTCTGACCTTGTTGTATGCTGGTACACCATATCTCCTTCCTGAAGGTAGCAACCTATATTCTCTATACAACACATGCTTAGTATTAGAGGTGATATTCCTTGCTAACCTTAGGATGCTGTTATCATATGTGGATGTATAAAGTTTCTGAAGTTGTTGTCCAACAATCTTTGAACAAATGTTCAGTTGTTGCAGCAGTTGTGACTTTAGGGCTGCAGACAAACATCCATACCAGGTGGTACTACAGTACTGAAGAACACTCATAATAACAGAAGTGAAAAACAAAAGAAGAATCCGTCTACTAGCACCGAAGGATCTTAGACGGCGAAGGAAGTAGATTCTTTGCTTTGTTTTCTTACACACTGAATCAATCTGATCTTTCCATGACAAAAGATTGTCTATTACTACTCCTAGGTATTTGTACGAACATACCTGGTTGATCGGTTCCCCATGAATAGTAATGGGGGATCTGTGTATCTCTGGTGGTGTACCAAAAACAATCTCTTCTGTCTTTTTTGTGTTAATGATGAGAGCGTTGTTATCACTCCATTCAACCACCTTATTTACTCTGTGTTGGTGCAGTCCAGGATCACTGGAACTATCTAGGAGAGAAATCAAGACTGTATCATCTGAGTATTTTAGAATGTATTGGTCTGGTGTGTCCGTGCGACATTCAGACAGGCATTCCTCAATACGACAGCTGTCAGTATAGAGGGTGAAAAGTACAGCTGAGCTCACACAACCCTGGGGAGCACCAACATTAGTAGTTAATGCTGATGAGAGGGTTGTGTTCACTTTCACCCTCTGTACTCTGTTAGTAAGAAAAGAAGCATACCAGTGAATTAAGTATGGATTCAGTTCCAACTGTACCATTTTTGACACTAGTATATCAGACTGTATTGCGTTGAAAGCTGAAGAAAAGTCTAAGAATAGCACTCTCGCATGATTCTTATTTGACTTATCTAGGTGTTTTGTAATTAAGTGGACCAGTGTGACAACCGCATCCTCTGTACCGCAACCCTTTTTGTAGGCAAACTGACTGGGGTCGAATTTGTCTTTGGTTATACTGACAAGATGTTGTAACAGTATTCTTTCAAGTGATTTCATAATCACTGAAGTGAGAGCTATGGGTCTATAATCCTTATGTTCTTTTGGACATTGGATTTTGGGTAGTGGTTTCATGTGTGAGGTTTTCCAAGACAGGGGAATTGTGTGTGTGTGTGTGTGTGTGTGTGTGTGTGTGTGTGTGTGTGTGTGTGTGTGTGTGTGTGTGTGTGTGTGTGTGTGTGTGTGTGTGTGTGTGTGTGTGTGTGTGTGTGTGTGTGTGTGTGTGTGTGTGTGTGTGTGTGTGTGTGTGTGTGTGTGTGTGTGTGTGTGTGTGTGTGTGTGTGTGTGTGTGTGTGTGTGTGTGTGTGTGTGTGTGTGTGTGTCTACAGAGGTTTGGAATATTGGTTGCCACACTGGAGCCAGCTCAGATGCAAAGTGTTTGAGGAGAAAAGCACTGCATTCATCTGGCCCATTAGCTTTCCTTGTGTTAGTACACTGAAACACTTTCCTCACATCCTCTTCAGTGATGGTAATTCTGTCAGAGGGGGCAGGTGTTACAGCCTTCAGTATTTCAGTACACTTTGCGGAATTGTCCAATGATTCAAATCTGGCGAAAAAGGTGTTTAGGTCATTGGAAAAGACAAGTTCATTTTTGGTCACAATAGGTTTTGTTGGGGTTGACATTCCTGTCATAGATTTCATTGTATCTGATCTGTGTGTTCAGCCTGGCAGCCAAATCCAGCCTGAATCAGATCTGTGATCCAGATTGGAATCTGATTTGTTTAAATAAGCCTAAACACGGATCACATACAATTCACATGGGATCTGATTTAGATCAGGTTGTTGTATTCAGACTGAGGTCACATTCACACCAGAATTGCTGTGATTAAAACGAATCCTGCTGCGCATTTTCAGAAAGTGCACTTCGTTTGGCAGGTGTGAAGGCTCGTTCGAATCCTAATGCGTATCAAAGAACCACATTTTACTAAAACGGGCGTTTCGCTTCGCTTCCAATCGCACTTTCGGTGCAGGTGTGAATGCAATCCGCAGTAAATAAAGGAAATGAAGCAAACAATGTGGCGGGTGAGGAGCTGAACACAGTTGGAGACGGAGAAGGCATATTTTACGCAGCGCAAAGATGTCCCGTTACCGTGGATACTAGGCGTGGTCGAATGAGGAGACTGAAGCCCTGATCGAAATGAGGACGAGTACATTAATCAATTGCTTAAGAAAACACATAAAAACACTGCAGTGTATTATAGCCTACAGAATATTCTGTCTGTCTGTGCCGTAAACATTGAGTGCTGTCACTGTGTGGGGACTGGGGAGCAGGGACTTTCATCTCGATAAACTTGTAAACATTTTGCGCTGCTGACAGTCTGTTATATCAGTGTGCTCAGCGCTGTGCCTCCATGCCCAAAAGTGCGTGGCGTGGCTGCATGTGTATAGTGAGAGAGCGAGAGAGCTGGGCGGGTCCAGTCCAGCTGGTCCAGTCCCAGACGGCACGACACATGCATGTTATGAGTATCATTTTATCACCATAGATTTCACTGTGTTGTAGGCTGTGTTGTAGGCTAGGTTTATGAATGAAACACTTTGATAAAGGTCCCCCCTGCTGCGTTTCCAATTGCTACGGATGACAGTGTGAAGGCAAACCGCAGCAAATTAAATATGCAAGAATCCCAAAATCTCCGCCCATACACATGAGTCTACCGAAGTATTAGGTGAGAATGTGACCTGAGACTGAAAAAAAATTAGAAAGACATTGAACACTTAACTGCTCCCGATGTGCAGGTTGGTTGGTACCTTGCATGGTTTCCTCCACCATCGGTTCATGAATGGGTGATTTTGATTTGATTTGATTAGATTAGAGACTAGTTAAGTTATAATCTCTAATTTTGTATTTTGTCTCTAAAATGGATTGTATCTAGAATAGCTTTATTCATCCATGGCTGTGTTCTTTGTTTTATTCTTACCTTCTTTGATGGAGCTATTTTAATCTATCACGTTAAGAAACTTACTTTGAAAATGTGCCCCTGCAAGGTCGGCATCTAAATGTGGGACCAGTCCGTTCTCTTGGGCAGTTCTAAGAAACTATCTTTTGTCTATCTATTTTTTGTGAAACTATTTTTGTGAAACTATTTTTGTACATCTACATGTAACGGTTTTGTGGCTGTTTATTGTGGACCTCCTGACTTTCCTAGTACAATACTTAATGAAATAATCACTTAATCCACACACAATTACACACCATAAATTTAGCTTTTATCAGAAACCATTATTAAATCTATTATATTTTGACTATGTGCCGTGATTCTAGTGGGTTCTGTTATTATTACTGAGTAAGACTATTTGATTGCAAAAGGTTTTTCAGTGCATTGTAATGCTGCCCCTTTTCATTTGAAATGTCGACTTATGTCACCCATTCAAATTATGTCTTTATTCAAGATATCCAGATTGTTGGCCAAAACGTTTCCCAAGGATTCCAGAAAGTGACTCTGATCCGGGGGTCTGTACAGTACAGAGCCCCTATCAAAATAGGCTTGCTTTTGGTAGGGAGAATATCTAACCAAACTGCTTCGATTTCATCAACATTTAATTCGTTTCTAACATTACATTTTAAATCAGACCTTACATAATATACAAACACCTCCTCCTTGTCTATTTCTGTCCCTATGGATTATTACATAATTATCAATTTCTACTTCAGAGTCTCTAATGGATGAATCCAACCATGTTTCACATTTTAGGATGTAGACTATGCACTTTTCGGTGCAGACAGTGTAGGCCCTTACATGAGAGAACCTGTGTTGCCAGCGGTGGCCGAACGGTTTGCGGAGCGTTTTTGATCTCGGAAGGTCGCTAGTTCGTATCCCCGGACCGGCACATTAAAAATACCACCGCTGAAGTGCCCTTGGACAAGGCATTGAACCCCTACCATGAAATGTTCTATGAGCAGGGCCTGGCTGTAAACAAGTTCTTGAGCTTAGTCCAGTTACCCTGGGTAAACATAGTACCTTTCCTTTCCTTTTCAGAATCCTGAGACACTGGCTGAGGGCCCCCCGGAGATCCAGGGGAGATGTAGCTGCTATGGTTAATGCAGACTCCCACCGATTTAGAGGGTTTGACCTGTGGTGAACGAAGGCTTCAAGTTCAAGGTAACTGTTATTACATTAAAATTGTTCACCCCCTTCGGTCGCGAAACATGTCGAGGCCGGCGCGCCGTGGCGGGATTTCTAACATCAATATTGCTATTTTTCTTAATAAGAACTGGACTGTCACTAGTCTTTACCCCTGTTACTGGGGTTGAAACTAGCTATGAATGTAGCACTGGAAGGAGACACTAAACTGAGAACAAAGGGGTTGTAACTATGGTGGTGGAGCATATTGCTTATAGAGGGTATGCGCGTGACATCATCATCAAACCCAGAAGTTATGCAGGAATGCCTACTGAGTGGCAAAAAACTACTTTCTGGCCTTGACAGCCCATATCCGGTTGCATTAAACAACGTTAAACAATGTTAAATTCACTTTGCATGTTGCTCTGCCACTCGATTTGCCACTCTATGTGCCATTCACTTTAAGCATGCGCATACCCGTCTAGGCTATAGGTAGTCAACCTGTCCTTATATATACATACATGCGATCACTTCTTCACTTGTCCAACAAGCATATCTTTGGTCTTTTTGCAGAAACCTTGTATCTCCATATTATTTATTTTTTTGTTTGTAAATGAATGCCCTATACTTTCTTGTACAACTTGTGCTAAAGTTAAAATAACAGATCTACTATTATGGCTATTTTCGAAACATTTTAGTCGCAGTGTTTAAGTGTGTTTGTGGGTTTTATAAATATTGAACCGACAGAACGTATGAACAATTAAGAGCTTGTGACTAAATAATAACTATACATTAGGGTCCATTGTACACCACACACATGTGGTTCTTTTTCCCCATTTTCTGAAAAGTAACTGTTTGGACATACAAGGTTTCCACTCGACAACGGCGATAAAACAGAAGATGGTAGTGGACAGAATAGTGGGCGGGGGATGATGTCATCCACACTGCGGCCTCATTTGCAGCTATAGGCAGAGAAAATGGAGCATGTCACCCGGGCTAATGAGGCTCACGGCCACTCATTCACACTCACACACACACACACACACACACACACACACACACACACACACACACACACACACACACACACACACACACACACACACACACACACACACACACACACACACACACACACACACACACACACACACACACACACACACACACACACACACAGGTGTATGCACGCATGCTCAAACATACAGTACGCATGCACTCACACACACACAAACAAACACTGTACGTTGCCAACATCGGATCTGAATCTGAAATGGCGCAGTAGTTCACAAAGTGGGTCCTTGACGTGTTCCAAGGACAGCAAATTAATAGTTAATATCGTTGTAACCACTTTAACCCCATACTCTACTTAGGCTATTGAAAAAAATCTACCACGGCATGAGCTTGTAGATCTGCTATTTTTTGTTTGTTTTTATCTAAAAAAAACCTTTTGAATCCTTTCGATTATTTATTTATTTTACCCAAATCTTCTCTTCTGGGGGTCCCTGGCACAGAATCCTTTCAGGTAGGGGTACACGGCCAAATAGATATTAATTTGGACGTTAGCATAATGTTGCATACTCCAAGCATGCTGTGTATAATATGCAGTTACAGTCAATTCTGACGGGCTTCACATCAAGGACACATGCATTCCTCCGTGTTCGTCTATGATTAAAACAATATCAGGATGCGACATCATGAGGACTGCTCTGCATTACTACAATTTCAACATTCACACAAGGATGCTTTTAATAAATACACACGTCTAGTGCAGGGGTAGGCAACCTTTGGCACTGGTGCCAATCTTGGCATGAAAAAACAAACAATTGCCCGTAAATAAACAATTTAAAAAATGTAGTCAAATAAAATAATTCACTCATATTTGTATGTAAATTACATCCTGCACATCATTCTACATTCATTAAAACTCTGAACTCTGACTGGGGGAGGGAGATAGGAGGCCTATGCTCTGAGTCTGATGATCATTATAACAATGTGAAAGAATATTTAACAAGGGAAAAGGTTATATTCGTGGACAATCAAAACATGTTGAAATGGTGGTGTGGTGGCATTAAAGTGACACACTGACTATCCAGAAACTAAAAAAACATGGCACTTTGTTTCAAAAAGGTTGCAGACCCCTGGTCTAGTGCACCTCTCTGACAGTTGTAGCAACCGAGTCAAATCATATGCATGCAGGCTTGACACACAAACGCATGTACGCACGCGTGCACACGCACACGCACGCACACACACACACACACACACACACACACACACACACACACACCGAGACGCCCTGTCCCCTGCTCAGATTGATTTACCTGTGCGTCGCAGGCCTGCTGTTATCATGGTGCTCTCAGACAGGCCTGCCATGATAGCTCAGGGGAAAGTGGGGCGGAGGTGGCAGCAGCACATGATAGAGCACAGCAACTTATCTCCCATGGAGAGATCCATCATTCTAGTGCAGGAAAAAAGAGAGAGAGGGAGGGAGTGTAAACAAGAAGAGCTATACCCTTTTTTTGCTATCTTTTGGTTGGAAATGCGTGAAACATTGTTTACTGTTGCAGGGTTTGGTTGTTGTTGCTTTTATTGATAAAAAAACCCGGCCCCTTTACTTCTCAGGGCGTTGTCATACCTTTTAGTTTGCTTTGTTCCGTTTGGGGGACTGTTGGAGCCTATAATGATGAGAGATTGTAGCGAAGTAGAAGTGAAAGTTATGATAATTTTATTTAAACTCAAGTAAAGTACTGTGCTGTATATAGATCCTCGGAAAAAACGAATCAAAGTTGTCAATATATCTTTTGTGAACGTAATACTTACCGCGCTTTCGTTTACGATCGTCAAAATCGCTTCACTGCAGGAGTTTTTCACTGACCTTTGAAGAGTCTTGATTGTAAAAAAATAGTGCCATCGTTTGTCATAGTGTCGAAAAATATTCCACCACCACGAGCGACAACAACAAGGGGTTAACGGCCCGACATGCATTGTGCCTCCACTTCCCAGAAGCCCTGAGAAGTTGTTTTGGGGTTTTTTTCTCTGGTCACGTGATGACGTATCCGAGGGAAACCTTGTATCTCTTTAAAGTGATCAAAAACGGCGAATAAAACAATTAAAACACAACTCGTGTAACTCGTGATCGGGAGGGAAAGAGGTCTTTATCAATTAACTCTGGTAATTTGTGAACGGGGGTCCAAAGTGTTTTAATAATCTTAATCTGCGATACCTCAAACTACCGCACCGTTATTTCTCGCCACTGGTTCAATGACACACCATGAGGACGCACGGTATTGGTGACAGTGCCCAGTAAGTGCCCACAGTAGGAACATCCGAGTAGTAGCTATATTTGCTCAGTTTGCATAGCCGGGCAATCTCCTTTTCCACAGCTTCTTCTTGTACCCTCAGCAGATTATAACAAATGCTGCATACTCCCAGTGTTTGTATTTTGCTCTGCTTCATGCATTTCATCTAGCTTGCCTGCGCTGCTGATCCATGTAAGCCGGTGGGGCCACTATCACCCTGACAAGATTTGGCTTTACGCTTCCTAGACTGAGCCTCAGGAATGGGCAAGCGTTCCAACTATAGGTCCTCCACCCTGCACATCATGTGCAGGGTGCTTGTACCCATGTGGAGTATATATACTGCTAACCTCTGTATCAGCGTGGGTGAACTCTGAGCAGCCTAACAGTATGTGAGGTCCACTTTGTCTTTCATCATACTGGATGTCCTTTATTGATACAGTATAGATCACAGTAGCCTACTATACCTCTAAGGGTATAGTAGAGAGAGATTGGGGGGAGAAGACATGACGCAGTAAAGGTCGTCGGGATCGGGAATCGAACCCGCGGCATGCTGTTTCAGGCTATTATTATTGAAATTTTGAAATAATTGGAAAGGATGGCATCATCTCGTTTTAGAAGGGGTCCTCGGGCTAGCTGGATTACCAGCCCTGCAGGTTCCCGGACAGCTATAGGCCGGCCCCGGTCGAGATCACTGGATCTCTCGTTTGCATTTTCTCCTGAAAGTGGAAAAAGGTATAATGAGTCACTGAAAAAAAGAAACGAGTACTATGTATGGCTATTTTACGCTATAAGCAAACTGCTGTGTATAACTTACAGTATATGCCATACTGTATATAGGTTCTGGTTTTGTTTATTAGGT
Source organism: Protomyctophum bolini (assembly GCF_963924005.1). Classification (NCBI taxonomy): domain Eukaryota; kingdom Metazoa; phylum Chordata; class Actinopteri; order Myctophiformes; family Myctophidae; genus Protomyctophum; species Protomyctophum bolini. The sequence goes on from NC_137882.1 coordinate 33,013,767, forward strand.
ACTGACCATTTCCATCTAACATATCGCCAGAGTGCATGGCTGCTGCTACATAGCTAAGAAATATAGCTAAACAGGATATTAAGTTATTCAAACCACAGAATGTCTAGCCGTACCACAGATGTAAAATAATGTGTTTGTTTACCAAACTCTTCTGGGTGGGTTCTGCCACAGATGTAAAATAATGTGTTTACCAAACTCTTCTGGGTGGGTTCTACCACAGATGTAAAATAATGTGTTTACCAAACTCTTCTGGGTGGGTTCTGCCACAGATGTAAAATAATGTGTTTACCAAACTCTTCTGGGTGGGTTCTACCACAGGTGTAAAATAATGTGTTTACCAAACTCTTCTGGGTGGGTTCTACCACAGATGTAAAATAATGTGTTTACCAAACTCTTCTGGGTGGGTTCACTTTCTCTCCTTCAGAGAACAGACTGTTATTCAGTCTAATAGATTTAATCGATTTTCAATTTAAAAAAAAACTTCTTCTTTGATGACATTATTTGATATAAAAAAGTATTTCATATTTCATCCGAAAACATGCTTCTTGATAAGTTAATCAAAAACAGTAATTGAAAGATTAAGCAACCCTAATGGCGAGGGCTGACACCTCATCCACACTGCCAGTGATGCGAGCGAACGGTGAAATCTCATTAGAATAAATGGTCTTCAATGAGACTGTCCTGACATACACTGTGCAGCGACGTCGTCCACCCCTCCTATTATTCCCTCGCTCTATTTGAGCGACGTTCCATGGCCCCTTATTGGTTGAGATCTATACGCTACTATTTATTGGTTATTGAATTGGTCCAGGCTACATTGCAAGGCCATGATCGACACTCCATTTCAGGACAGTGTTTCCGCGCAATATCGCTGTCGGAATGCTCGCTCCTTGCCTGTGCAGATGAGGTGTGCTGCAGCTGGCCCATTGCCTTATTTCTTTTATTATTATTTTTTATATATATATATTTATTTATTTTATCCCACGATTTTGTAACCCATTTTTCACCCCTGTGTCAATCATCTAATGTGATCCTGGGCTCTACACACCCTCCACCAACCTATAGTCCCCATATATGGGGGACAAGGGGAGAGAAACGAACTTGAACTCATGCTTCCTTCATGCCTGAGTGTCCAAGTTGCTCTTTCTTTTTTTTATAGACGGCTGGTTCTCAATGTCGGGTCCATGGACCCTCGTGGTTCCTTGATGAGGTCCAAATGGATTCTTAAACTGAGAGTATACAAATGAAACCAAATGGATCATTATCGGCCCATTTGTACACTCATGGGGTCCTTAAAATTATTTAAAAAAACTTTGAGAACCACTGTTTAGACTTGAAGTTGTCATATTTGCCTCTCCTCCTGACTCATCATGATTACCAGCAGTCTTGGCAACCAGTAACCTTGTCAAACCCCGTGTCAAAAACCTTGGTGTGATATTTGATTAACTTTTACAGGCAAGTTGATGCAACAGTAAAAGCCAGTTGTCCCCCCAGCTTCCTGCTATTGATAAAATCAAGCCTTTTCTCTCTTTCAAAGACCTTGAGAAAGTCCTCCACAGCGCCCAGTTATCCTCCCGCTCCCTGTAGCTGGCATTATAGTCCACAAACAGGGTCCTGACAGGTGTCTAAGCCTAATCCTATAACCCCAAACCTAAACCTAAACTGAGGGAACATATAGGCTGAGGGGAACATAGGCCTGACCCCAAACAAAACATACATTTTTAAATGAATGGGACCACAATTTGGTATCACTAAACGCATATCATAATAATAGAAAGAAATCACACCCGTGTGAACTGAGTGGTGCAACTCCATGTGGGGGTCCCCGGGGGGGTCCCCGGAACTTCCAGACCCAAATGGAACGGTTCCGGCGACCCGCCCGTGTCCGAAGCGGTTGAGAAATGACAGAGTTACCGTGTGGGGGTCCCCAGGGAGTACTGTACTGTACTGTACTGTACTGTACTGTACTGTACTGTACTGTACTGTCCAGCCATTCAGTTGCCATTCATTTTTCCCATAGACGTTTCGGAAATGATTTACCGTATTTAAAAACCTTTAAAGCCTCGGACAAAGCCAACTCGGATCGTGAAAACTCATGACAAGAAACAATTTTTTTGGGCCGAACAAATAATTAAAAAGAAGAAAGAAACGGCCCAAAAAATTGTGTTCATTGATGAATAATATACACAATTCTTTGGGCCGAACAAATAATTGGCTTTGTTTTCCGAGGCTTAAAAGGTCTTTAAATAAATACTTTCAGAAATGTCTATTGGAAAACTGCATGGGAAATGCTTTCTCCGGGGCCTGTCGTCGTCATGAAAGGGGGCGAGACTGCTGCGACACTCTATGGGAGACCTGTCAAACCAACCAGCGCTCATTTGTCTCAGAGTGGACAGAGTTAGGAATGGTCTACTGCAGTGATGACAGCCTGTGTCATTATACTGCAGGTAAAATCATAAACGCTATATTGATCTTGCAATTTCCTGTAGGTCATTTTGAACATAAAGACTTCTCCAGTTACAGATTTTACCGCAATAATGGCAATTGATTGGACAACAGAAAATTGACAGAACATTCACGGAGAAGTATATCAGTTTATTTCAGTCAATGTTTTTCTGCATACACAGAATGGCCATTTGAAAAGGAGGCTGCCAGTTCTTATTCCCGCATTGGCCAGTAAGACAGGGCCGGATATATTTAGATTAAATATTTAGATTAAATCCATTCATGCTAGATGACACTAATTAGATGACGAGGCATTTAGATACCTTAAGAGAGTCATAGTTGATCCTGCGTTGTTTTGTATTCCATAATCTGTGCATCTGTGTGTTATTATTAATCATGTTTCTTAGACAGATGCAGCTTTATTCTGTACCTGGTGGTAAAGGCCTAGCTTTGTTTCTTTGAAGCACTAATTAAATATCTTTACACAATTGTTAAGGAAAATAGGACAACAGGCTTCAAAAAAGGTAAAATAAAAAAGCTCTTCCTGTGATGTTTTTTTATTTTATTTATTTTTTACACTTTAAAGAGTCAAGCCCAACACACACCGTCTCCGTCCGACGCGGTGCGCGAGGCGCCAGCGCGAGTCGGACGCCGCCGGTATGTGCGATAGGTTGAAAATAACGGAAGGCGGCTGTTTTGACGCGCAGCGTTCGCAGACGGTGTGGGAGCTGGCCCTTCAATTGAAGCACTTTTACTTAAGACAGTTTAGGACAATTCCCCTTATGTTTAGCCTAACTAATCAACATCTGTGGTAACTGTATAATTGCAAATTGTAACTGCATCTATTGACATGTTCCTCTCCATACCTGAGGCTGGCCGTGAGAAAGCCCACCGGCGAGGTGTTTTGTGGAGATAATGAAGAGGCAGATGGCTCCCGTTGATGAACATGATCTTTGAATGATACCTCATCTGCATCCCTTTCTCACAAGCTAATTTAATTACTCAGAGGACGGGCCTACAGGATGGCTGCAGCGCAGCAGAGCTGCCTGGATTGCAATTTCTTCCCAGCGGCTCTCATGTTGCTGGCAACTGTGCTGAGACGGTGACATTTAAAAAAAACGTGCCTTTCTATGCCATGATTTTTCTAATCTGAGTGTTTGATGTCTTAATGTCAACCTCCATCACGGCCAACGTGGATAAGGATATAAAGCAGTCTGATTTTACTGAGTGTTGCTTGTGGACGTACGTATGCATTCAGAGATCTCTTCGCATATTATTCAAACACGCGCGTGCGCGCACATATACACACACCTTCTGTTTGTTTTTGTTTTTCTTCTTAAATGAGCATTCAATGATTTGCGTGATTTGGAAAACCCCCGTCTGCCCCGGTATAACAAGATGTGCACATGCACGCACTACGGTGGGGTGACACGCGACAGCACACACACTAAAAGACCTGCCCCCGCTCGATCATAATTAGCGGAAGGCCCCCCTCTATCCTGATCGGATGAAGGCTGGGCCACCTAGCCAAAAAAACGAAGGTTTTTTGACCCCCAGGGGTTAACTGGGGACAGGGAGGAACTCCTTATATGGTCGGCACACTCTATAGTAGGGAGGATTATCATAATAAAACGAAAAAAATATGTGATTTTTGAATTAAGTGAAATCACTGAATATATATACCTTTAATACAATGGGCTCATCGTGGAGCTTTGTACGTATATCCGGCTTCCCGTGACGCACAGCTGTTTATGCAGTCACAGGAGTTGCATGGGAGGCCGATGAGGAAGGAAGGACACAGCGCCCCGGGGTGATTTGTTTAACTTTGAGAGGTTCTTCGGTTTCTGTCGTTCGATTGGCCGGTAGCTAGACGAACACATGCCGCAACAGATCCTCCAGCTCTCTCTCTCTCTCTCTCTCTCTCTCTCTCTCTCATGTGGGAAACAGCCTACAGAGGATGGAGGATAACCCCACTAGGGACCCAGAAACCAGCCTCCTGCAGTGCCAGCAGAGGAGGCTATTTAGCAAACACTCCATTATGTAATCTTCTGGGGGGGGGTTTCTCCAGGTTTCTGCTTCTACAGTGATTCCCAAAATGTGGGCCGGGACCCACTGGTGGGCCGCGAGGATATTGTAATATTATGTTATTGATAATATAACATTTAATCCCTCCGGCCCAAACACTAAAAGTACAGGTGAAACTGTTGCACCCTTCTGTCAGCTGTTTAAATGCTTTAATACCAAACAATGTTTAATACCAAACAATGTAAACATGACGGGCAGCGGGAGTTGGGGGGGGGCGATGAGGAAAGGACACATAAGCGTCCAGGGGTGATTTGGCAACTGACATAAAAAGACTCTCTCGCTGCATGAAACAACTCCTCAGACGGAGACTTAAGAAAATAGAATTTATTTTATTTTTAGATACTCATAATAAAGTGCTCTGTGTGAATTCAAATTAGCCAACGTTTTGGTCATACCTTTGTATGCTTATACGTATACGTAGCACTGCCGGTTATCTCCCCAAACACGTCATGGGTTTTTCTTCTTTAAAACCTCTTCTCTGTGTGTGTGTGTGTGTGTGTTATAGGCAAAGAATCTAAACAAAAGTTAAAAAATAGTGAAATTAGCAGATACTACTATAGCTTGTAAAATGTAAAAATCTTCTATTTTCACTATTTTTGCACGACAAAATTGTGCGGCAAAGAATATAATAAAATAACATTTTGATTCATCGAAAAAGTAATTGATATAGAATAATCGATTAAAGTAAATAACCAATGCCCTAAATAAGATGGGGCAGTTGTCGTCGTCAGTACAGCTGGGAGTCGCCTGCTCCATAATGCCCCTCCCCCCCCCCTCCCACCGCCTGACCCACCCTGGGGAGGTGTATGGATAAGGAGAAGACAGATAAGGCTGCTTCCATCTTCCCTCCTCCATGCTTTTCCTCATCTGTCCCTTCTAATCCCGCATAAGCGCTTATCCAGGGAGGTGTGGTGGAGATGCACCTGGGTGTGCCGGGGATCAAAGCCGCTTCAGCAAAAAAAGACAAAAAAAAAAGAAAGGAGGGGGAAAAAATAGTCTAGGGGGGGGGGGGGGAGAAGCTGATGTAACGAGGAGAGGTAGATTAGTGCCAAAGAATTGACGAATGCCCCAAAATAGGGAGAATACCCGAGCCGCCGAGCCCCTCGGCCTTAAATCGTGGTCGTGTCTAACTAATCGCATCCATACTTACACAAGTAAAGTACCCATCAAAGGGGAATTTCGTTTCCCCTAATGAAGAGTCATTATTTCACCTTCTTTGTAAAAGAAAAAAAGCAGCAATTGACGCTGGGCAACAAGGTTTTTTTTTTCTTCCATCCATATTTTATATCTCTATTCATAATTTGCCTGACGACACCTGCACTCAGCTTGCATTGGGCCGAACCTCCCCATGTGGTATTTCCAGTCACATGCAGTATAATGTAATTTGACAAGGAAATTGCATGCCTCTTTGCTGATTGTTAGGCCTTACTGCACTTAAATCTAGAATTTGAAGTAATCGCTGCGGAAATAATGCATGTTTTTCCGCTGATAGAGGGCACACTTTCAGATTCGATACCTCGCTAAAAGCCACGCATTAATACGCAGAACCTATCTGGCACAAGCCTGCACGTCAGTCATTCCGTGGCTTGGTTGAAAGCAATATGGCTACTTGTGACAAAATTCCATGCATTACCGGTTTATTACAGTCTTCCCACAAATTTAACGACCAGTGATTATATTCTCAAGACTGCAATCATGGTTTTTCCATCATTTCTATTAGACTTGCTGAATGGCATGAGACTGTCTGTCCATCATTGCTTGGTGTGTCCAAAGAAATGCATTGAGAAATGAACATTTTGAGGGGGTTTGGAACAAGGTTGTTTTTTGTCTTCCACAGAGATGCGTACCGCTATTTGAGTGACATGTTGCTATGTGCAGCCTTCATTGTTGGCAGTGCGGTGATGGTGAAGGGCATGCTGATAATGCAGCTGATTAATCTCAGATCAGTATCTACAGTGCAGCTTATGATGGTCACAGTCGATGCCAAGGCAAGACAAGCTTGTCTGTGTGCCGGCGCAAGAAGATTAAAGACCTTATGATATAAGGCTAAAACACATCAGAAGCGCCTTCTGGAGCTGTGGGAGGAGGTGCTGTTGGAGATGATAGTTTGGGAAGAGCAGGATAAAAGTTAGCAAAAGTATAGCCAAACAAAAGACCACAAACACCAGACGTATTGAGTGAAACACGACATTGTGACAGAAGAAAGTATTCTGTCCATTAGTGTGTCTTCTGTTTAGCTGCTAAACGGTTAACCCATTCTGGCCGGGAACCCATTTTGGTGTTAGCACTATGTTATGCTTTAGCTATTGAAAAATAGCAGATCTACAAGCTCATAGCGCGCCACCGAGTGGCGCGCTACGAGCTTGTAGGTCTGCTATTTTTGAAAAATCGAAGAGCGACTGACATTTTTAGAATCTGATCTCAGGTCAGAATGGGTTCATCAGACCAGTGTGTGTCCAGTGGAAACCTCGTATGAATCTGATCTCAGGTCAGAATGGGTCAATATAGCACAGGAGACGGGACGGTGCCATTATACCAAAAACACTTGGGCAAGTGGATATGGCCCAAGGAGTGTTTTTTGTGCAAAACTAATGATTGGAATGGATTCAGAATCATGAAAACCCCCCTAGTTACATATGTCACAATTTGCTACTTAAAGAATGATGAAATTTGGACATATTATGCTAATAACTCAAATTGCTCAATGTGCAACTTTTAGCAACCAAGCTACCAATTAGGCCTATAGATAACATTTCGATCATGCAATTTACATTAATCACCATTTCTGGGTTCATGGAATGGAGTAGACGAATCCAGTCCAGTAGACTCTTGTGCGTGCGTGCGTGCGTGCGTGCGTGCGTGCGTGGACACACCAATTTGGCACCCCAGAGATCCTCCAACACTGAAGAGGGAGACATTTGACACAGCATCAAAGACCAGCATGGGGAAGAATGAAAGGCATACAGAGAAGAGGAAGGTGGTAAATTGCTGGATATCAGCAAACATGAAACAAGAGTCCAAACCCAGCATGCCACATCATCTGAAACCCCACGGGACCTCTAATGATTATGGATCATAAAGCCCCCGTTTCGTTTTTCATATTCCCTTGAAGTTCGTTACAAAGTCAGAATCATCAGACTTAAAGCACACCTTTGAACAACGTTGTTGCTGTAACTTTGATCTATGGTATTTTCTTTTTTTTTTTGCAGCAATATTGGTTGCAGAACACATCAGGCTGCCATTTCTGTCTTCATTTCTTGTGGATGGTCAAAATCAATAAGAACTGTCTCCTACATGGCAAACCCCACATCTACAGCTTAAGTCTTATTATCTATAATGGCCTACTTTGTTAATTTAGTTTTGTTGTTTATAGTTTGTCTATGGCCTCCTTTTAGCTCTGGTCCATAGACCTAATGCCTTCATTAGAGCTATGATACAGTTCTCTTCCTGCACTCGTCTCCCATGAAATGCAGACCAGCCTCTCGTCAGTATAGTGAAAATATAAAGAGCGTTTTTGCTACTCGCCAATGCAAAGGCGGCTTGTGCGTTATTAGAAAGCCTACTTTCCTTATAGTGGATGCACTCTGAGCCCCCCACCACACGTATACAATGCACTTTTTGGCCGGAAAGGGATTTTCTTTCATGCACTATAGTCGATCTACAAGCTCACAACTGTTGTGAGCTTGGAGATCGCCCTCATTTCACAGGACAAAGGAAATATTCATTTTCTGGCCTTTCAAGCAGGACTACTCTGTTACATAATTATTTGTGTGGACTGAAATGAGCACTATGTATGAACAGGTAATCGGAGACAATCTGGTGTTGGCCATAAAAAAAAAAATTGTAACCATAGTAACGTGTACAGGACAAAAATAGCATCTTCCATCTGCTGTAGAAAGTGATTATAGCTCACTTGACCATCATGTGCACACATTTATCCATTAGGTTGCGGATAAACCAACAGCGATAGCAATGTGTCAATGCTTTGCTTCCTGATACTAGATGTATGTGTATTTCTTTTTTACTTCACACAACCATGTTGCTTGGCCAGTATATTTTCAACTGAGTAAAATGGAAACATTAACATTAAGCACATGGACAGTTTACTTGAATTGAAGACATTATTTTTGTGTAAACCTTTGGTGGAATACTGTGACATTGACTTTGTCATGTTGCGGCGTAACTAAGTATGAATGAACTGTTTATTTTTGGTTTTAAATCATGTGCAGGGTTAATTACAGCAAACTTTACAGAGGATATTTGGACCGAAAAGGTGTACAGGCTGAAGGCGCCTTATAGCTTATAGAACATTTTTAACAATGTGGAAATGTCCGGCCCCTGCCTTGAGTAGGAAAAAAGATCCCAGCCACTGGGGGCGCTCGATTTATCAAAGCTTGATTTTCCAATCTTAGGCCTATACTGTGATGTCGGGAGGAAACCACCTAACTCCATTTTTGAAGATTTAGATTTTTTTTCTTTTGCATAAATCGTCGTACGTCAATCAACATGATGTGATATTATAGACACTAGGCCTATTTGCTCAGACACTATGACGTACAATTCTCTATTCATTGTCAATGGGAAGTTTGTGAACATATCTAAAAGCTGGATATAGGAGGGGCTAGCGCCCCTCTAAAAATATTGAACCAATGAAAAGTATAGTAAAAAGGACAAAACCTCTTAACTCCATTGGATCCTCAAAATGTCTGCTAAAACATCTAACTCCACCACCTCATACAAGGAATTGACAATATGAATTCACAACACCAACTTTTATGAGGGAGTATTGCTTTGTGAACATTTTGGAGTGTTTTCTTCCCGACAGAATATAGAGCATCGCAGCCCCTTTCATGACGACGACAGGCCCAGGAAATAATTCCCCATGCATTTTTTTCCCATAGACATTTCAAAAAGTATTTATTTAAAGATCTGTAAGCCTCGAACAAAGCCAACTCGGATCGTGACAAAATCATGACAACAAACACAACATGTTGGGGCCGAACAAATAATCACAAAGAAGAAAAAGCAGCAAAAAAGTGTTGTAAAACCTGCCCTTTTTTTATCTTCTTTCTAATTATTTCCTGGGCCTGTCGTCGTCATGAAAGGGGGCGGGAGATCAATACTGGGGAAAGTGAAAAACATAAGGGTTCAAAAGTGGGCTTAGATGCAACTTGCACAGAGCCTGCGTGCAATGGAGGCCAGTATAGGCCTCCGTTCCAAAGCTGTCACCTTTTGTTTACCGTGAGAAGAGTTCATAGCGGCCAGTTACATTTTCTATTATGACTCCCCCGGCCACCGTGGCACACTAGGATTGATGCCACTGACAAACGGTATATAAATCTCCTATGCTTAAGAGAAATTACTTTTCACTTCTTCAGAAAACAGGCGTACAAGGGGGGGTCAGTGCAGTTTAACACTTAAAAAAGAATGACATTTCTGGTCTATACAATGCATTACACTCGAGGGTGGCACAGTCAGTCCTGACGTTCAATATTACTGTGTAAGCACTACAGGAGAGGCTAAAAGGCTAAGAGATTTGGAGCCTGCTGACACAATCCGTTCTTTCGCTAAGATTCTTATAGCGGGAGAGAGAGGAAATGGCAATAATAAAACCTGGCCACCATCGTCAGCACATCAGATTTGTCCCTTAGTTTAAACGGACCATACAGTATGACACCATTTGCTTTGAAGAATTCAATATCATAAGATTGAGGAGAATGCACAGTAAAGACTTGACACTATCACATGATTATACTGGTATGTTTGTGTTTTTCCGTGTGTTTTTCTGTAGCTTGAGCGTTATCTCGATTTTGGAAATATAGGTTTTGTATTTTGTACCTCTAATTGTCCTATGGATTTCAGTGGGTCAAATGATTTTCCGTTGTAAATTGTATTTTGACATTCTATGCAAAATACCCTTAAAAACACATTCTTTGCTGCGCTGCCTGAAGGCTGATGCTGTCTGCGTCTGTGTTTTTACATCGGAAATACTTAGGCCTATTTGGCATGTACCCCAAGTCTACTATGACTACTAATACTATAGTAGTAACTACTACTACTACTATTACTACTACTACTACTACTACTACTAATAATAACCCAATTTCAAAACCTGCATGACCTATGTACAGTACTGCATGTTCCACAAGGGCACTCCTGACTTACCGTGTCCAGGGGAGAACGATAAAAAGTTTGAGTTGTTCCAGACAACCTTAGCAGACTTCCCACCGGGTTGAAGACGGGTTGCTTATCCCTGTGGACAGAGGCTAGAAGCCTGGCTCCTGAGTATAGGGCCTACCTGGTTAAGGGAGAACAGGGGGAAACAAGCGCCAAGGCCTCATTAAAAGTGATATTCTTGTCCGGCAGAACCTGATCAGCCTCAGCCCCTGGTATCCACCAGAGCTCTCTTTTCAAAGGGACGGGCCTAATCTCAGGCCTGCAACTCTTGTCACGGTCAGTCTGGGTTGCCCGGCTAATGAGTGAGGAGCTTGGGAAGAAATGCACACCTCAGAGTGTGAAAGTATATAGCAGTACCATGCTGGGAGACTGAACCTATACCTGACCTGACCAGAGTCTGATTTGCTGAGAGACACAGCATGAGTCAAAAATCTAGAATGCTAGAATGTTCCCTGCGGTATGTGACAAATAGACAATGGGCTAAAGTAACTAAATGCATTTACTCAAGTACTGTACTTATGAGTACAGTTTTGACTTTTGAGGTACTTTATTTTAGTTATCTTTCTTCTATAATTTATACTTCTCCACTTGCCTCCACTTGCCTCACGCGACAGAAACACAGGAGATAGGATTCTGCCCTATATGGTCCACATGGCTCGGCAAGGCATGTAATGTAGCTTTTACTTTGTTAGTAGTGTAAGTATTATTTTGATAATCAATACCTTCAATACCTTGTACTAGAACAGAGTGCATGGGGCATTTCTATGGTGTTATTGCCACCTTTACTTAAGTAAAAAAAAACTAAAATCGGAGTAGCCTACTTCTACCGCGTCAAATAGAGAATAAACTTAACACAGATGAACCTTCCTATCATCTCGTGTCTGCGGAGAAGCCCATTCACAATTAGCCTACATCAGTACCCCAGTTTGTTTCACATGATGCTCCAATTTAAAGAGAATCATGGGATCCTAAATCTGTCGCGCCGTTCTTCCGCAAACCATTAATTGTAGCAGCGGGTTATATCAATGTTATTTCTGCGCCTGCCTGCATGCCTATACATGCCGTTTGTGACTATAATCCATGTTTACCTTTTCCATGGCTGGTTTGTGTATATACCACAGAGAGACACTACTGTGGGGCCATCCCTTCGACTTGCTCTCTGGGGACAAACAAAAGGGGAGCCTTTTCTATATCCTCCGTGTTACCTAAGCAGTGGAGTATACAGAGCAGGCCACGGTGGCACAAGTCATGTCCCCACGGGGAACGTCTATGGGGAGCGAGAAGGAAGAGCGGAGCGAGGGAGGGGGATTAGACAGTGTCTAATGATCTGGAACAAGGAGCGAGGTCTTTTAATAGTGCTACAGTGGGGGAGAGAGAGAGACAGGGGGGGGGAGAGAGAGAGCGAGAGAGATGGGGGAAAAGTATAAGTAACTAACTATGCACACAGAGCAGAAGAATAGAAGTACTGTTTGACCACTTGCGCCCTGTTTCATTTCATCTTCCTGGATGACAGTGTCACATCATGGAAATAGCTGATCTACACAAGCTCACATAGGGCATTACATTGTGAGGCCTTGTGAACGCGTAGATCAGCAGTTTTTTTTATATATTTGAAACGTATTGGCTTTTAGTCTTGAGACATTTTCAATGCCCAAAATAGGGACCCCGAATTAAGGTGGTTACAGAACATACTCACACGTGTGCAGACAGCTACACATACGTGGAGATTACACATGTTGCGATGCATCGCAACGTGACATGTTGTGAGCTTGTCGATCTGTTATTTTTGCGTGGGGGTTGAGTGCCCAAAGTATACGGATGCCAGGTTGAAAGTGGTTAATACAGAACATACAGACATGTACGCAGCACAGGAGAGACACTTCTCAGCGCCTGCTGTCTTTCTACAAAATACAGGCTAGGAAAAGGGTTTGTTTGCCACCTTCATCCCTGATACAGATGCACAGCATGACTTGATTCAGCAGTAAAATGTAATTTAAATTATAAAATGTGACTAAGACAGCAATTGGGGCTGTATTTTGCGTGTCTTAAGTACCAGGTCTTATTACTCAACTTAAGACCTGGAGGCGTGATCAATGCCATTTGGCTATTCTGAGTGGCCAAAGAGCATTGACCACGCCTCCAGGTCTTAAGTTAAGTAATAAGACCTGGTACTTAAGACACGCAAAATACAGCCCTTCAAATCAAATGTCAACATCCAAGAAACTATTATTTTAGATCACGGCGAAATCTCATTACCAGCTATTACCGCCTACTGGTCGTGTGAAAGAGTCATTTCTAAAGTCTATTTATTGTATTGTTATGTTGAAAGGGCCTCAAACTGTGTTGATTTAATTAGAAATTCTAGATTGTACCAGTGTTATTATGACTATAGTAAATAAATTAATGAATCAATAATACTTGGATCTCAAATATGACTAAACGATAGTCTAAAATCATACCTGCTTTATTTCTATAGTGTTCTAGTCCACAACGTTTTGTTGTTAGTAGGAATGTAAACAAAGACACACCACTGGGAGAGGAGGGCTGAAGGAGAACATCCGATCTCTACATGCGGACATGCAGACAAGATTTTATTCACAAAAAAAACGTCACATATAAATACAGCTTTTGATGGTTAAGTGGTTGTTTAGAGGTTATCGTAACCTTTGAATGGCTTTCAAGTCCTCATGGGAGTTCCTCTCTCAGCAGTAAATCCTCAGTTTCATCCCTTTTTTTTGTTTCTAAAGACTTCTCAGGTTTTATCCCTTCATTCCACGAGGCGGCGCATGGTGCTCAAATAATTTGCAGTGGTTCCCACAGTGGGGTCCAGTACCCCCGCGGGGGTCATGAGGCTTGAAGTGGTTCAATGGGGTCCCCAGCTAAATGTTTGATAGTTGGAAACGACATTGCAGGCCCCTTACGGGCCTGAAACTTTGAGAGTGTACAAAATGTATACCCAAATCTTGGTGCCATGTAAACTCTTAAGACTCTTAACTCTTAAGGCCTGAGAATAACACAACTTCTCAACTGATTAAACTCTACCATGTCACCTACAGTATAAACTTACAAAAACGAATAGAATACGCACAATCACTTAGTAGAGGTGGTGGGGTCGAAAGTGACATCAGAAAAAGAAGAAAGAACCTGCAACACTCATCTGCTCCAACATAACATGTTATTTTATTGACTGTTTATGTCAATTAAATAACATGTTGGAGCAGATGAATGTGTACAATGAAGCCAAACGACAAATCCAGTCAGATCTATTCTCACAATGTCATTTCTTTCCTCCATGTAACTTCAGTTGATTATGCCTTCACAAGGCTGTTATCTTGGCAGTGTTACACCCCCCCCCCCCTCCCCCCACCACACACACACACACACACACACACACACACACACACACACACACACACACACACACACACACTCCTTCCAGCCTCGCCCAGCAGAAACGTCTTGTTAATAATTGCTGTGAAGCGTTAACATGACAGGGAGGCTAAGCGTGTGAGTGGAGGGTTCAGCGATAGCCACGTGGAGCCATTTATTGGTGGAGAAGCATGATTTATGATGGCTCACTTAGAGGACTTCTCCACACTCTATGAGCGTGTGTGTGTGTTTCTGTGTGTGTGTGTGTGTGTGTGTGGAGATGTGTCTCTTAGTTTGAGAGTGCGTGCGTGCGTGCGTGCGTGTGCGTGTCGTGCAGAGGGAGCAGCCGAACAGACAACTTGATTGAAGTTTGGGGATGAATAAATAAGCTTGACTCCTTGACATTATTCTAAACTCCAACCATTTAGCCGTGCACCGAGATCACCATGATTAATTGGAAATGCACGGCGCGAACAAACGGGGGATTAATTCCCCGGCTAGAGTGTGAGCACCGGTAACACAGCAACCCGCTGTCATGATGGCTGTCCCCCCGAACCTCTCAAACCCCACGGCGTACTCCCAGCATGCCGTGCTTAAAAAGAAACAGGTCAGCGAAGAAGTTGAGACGTGATTCTGTTTCACTCTGCGGTCTATATGCTCTGCACAGATGCTCAGCCCTGCAGTTCAGGCAGAAACCTTGTATCTCCATATTTCGACTTTTAATGTCTTTATGTAGCCTATTATGCCCAATACTACTTCATCACCACAAGACGTGAATTGCACGAACGTAATGAAAATAATAATAATAAGGAATCTACAAACTCACAGCTTGTAGACATGTGTAGAGTATTGTGTAGATCGCTTATTTTCACTATTATTTCCCCCATTATTTGTCATGTGAAAATAATTGAATGGTATATGGACAAACAAGGTTTCCACCCGGCAAAGACAATATGAAACCATAGGCACTTGTTGTGCACTTGTTGGACCTTATAGGTAGGCCTACCTGCTGCTTTGCTGTGTGTGTGTGTGTGTGTGTGTGTGTGTGTGTGTGTGTGTGTGTGTGTGCGTGCGACGCTGCGTGTGTGAGATTTGATTAGATTTTTTTTACCTTTCTGTTTTTCTCCACCCCCGTTTAAAAAAAACTTTCCTGAACAGTACAAATTGACGATGGAGCTTGCACATTTATTTTTCTTTCTTTTTTTTGACGGTTGCAAGAAAAAAACAAACTAATAATTGGGTCGACAATGTAATCTTCTTAAATAGTTGATGAGAGCTGAGTGTGGAGAGAGAGTTGAGCAAATAGTAGTAAAAGCGCCATCATATGGAGACATTTTTCCTCAGCAAAATTATGGAATTAGATTGAGCTATAAGGACAGTTCTTCTATAAGATTGGATAAGGGATGAATAATTTAGGGCCGATGATTAATCCAAACGCAAAAACGTCCTACTGAAATATAGCATTATCTGAAGGTAACTTTAACCCATTCTGACCTGAGATCAGATTCATACGAGGTTTCCACTGGACACACACTGGTCTGATTAACCCATTCTGACCTGAGATCAGATTCTAAAAAATGTCAGTCCTTCTTCGATTTTTCAAAAAAAATAGCAGACCTACAAGCTCGTAGCGCGCCACTTGGTGGCGCGCTATGAGCTTGTAGATCTGCTATTTTTCAATAGCTAAAGCACGACATGATGCTAACACCAAAATGGGTTCCCGGTCAGAATGGGTTAACTCTCAAGAAAGACGGATGTGGCAAGTTTATCATGCGATTTTTCCAAGAGAGAATTTTCATCTCGCGCATAACATAAATCTTCTTGGCAGGTGTAACTGTACAATGAGTTCCTCATGAACATTCCTACAACTCTGCTATAATTGTGCTATATATATATATATATATAGATATATAGCACACTTATAGCAGAGTTGTGTATACTGTACTCGTAAAGGTAAGCATGCGAATTACAAAAAGTGAAAATCACTTGATATGTATCTCAGGCATGGCTGCTAATTGTATGAAGATTGTGGAGAAAAGTAGCAATGAACAGAAAGGACCTCCATGCTTTAAAACTGACTTGACATGACATACTGTAAAAAGTTTACTACAGTATGTCATGTCAAGACAGTTTTATTTCACAACAACAACAGCATCATCTCATGACCCATGTGTATGTGTCTGTATGATGTACTGTACTGTATGATTGTGTACTGGTGCATGTGTGTATATGGAATACTCTATGCATAGCATAATATACATAAGTGCCTGCAGTACTTGTGTGTGTGTTTCTGGGTCACTGTTTGCTGTTTGTAGAGAGTGTGTGTGTGTGTGTGTGTGTGTGTGTGTGGCAGTCAGAGAGACAAGCTTTCCTTTTATTTAAAATATAGATAGCACTAAGGGCATCAGTACTGTACGTGTATATTGCTTCACATGGTGAAAAACACGGCCAGGAATCAATTTCACAATTAGCCAGCTGAGTGTTTTAATTAAAAAACAACGGTCTGCTTTGAAGAAATCAATTCCAACTAAAGAGGCAAAAGGAGAGAATTCCCTCGCCGTTTGGCTCGTCCCTCAGCTCTGTCAATTCAAAGGCATTGCTCACTGATGCTTTTGGGGCCTTTGCTTGCAAATACATAGATCAGAGCTTTAAATAGAGCGTTCGCTTACAGTGTTCACTGAGTTTACAGGGGACTCGTGTGTTGACAGCGTTCCTCTGGGGAGAGTGGGGGAAACCCTGTTTATTTTTCTGTTATCTTCCGCTACAATAACTAATCTCATTAAGCAAAGTAAAGTGGCAAGTTCATTTTTTTTTCTCCACCGAGTCTCCCTCTGAAAGACTGAATGTTTTATCCGTGTGCGGAATAGTTTTTGACAGTTTTATGTTAACACGTGATGAAAATGTAATTTGACAGGTTTCAGTTTCAGTGTAGATAACACGGGACGTCTAGTGGTGTTTTACTGTTTATTCTGTTTAGTTGACAGGTCTTTGATTTCAAGGAGCCTTGCCTCATTTTTATCGATCTGTCAACTTTCATTTATTTCGACACTCCCTTTATCCCCTCACGGAATGAGACCACATGCACTCCCAACTGTCCCTGTGTTGTTGTGGTGGATCAGAATCAACAGGCGCAGATGCGGCTATACAACTCGTGACCTCACGTTTTTCAGAAATCTTATAGCATCACGTGTTGTTTGTCTGACAATGATTTCTGCAGATTCTGCCCCGGCTTTAAACCCTCTGCATCTCACACGTCAAATGACAAAAAAAAAAGATGAGCCATTTTTGCCGCGACTCCCATCACAAGCGCACCACCCACCCACCCCTTCTGAGAAAATGAACATGTTGCTTTCACTTTTGATCTGGATCCCGGATTGTCCATGTCTGTGTGTAGTTCACTTGTTGGTGGTGGTGTACTGTGGTGGTGTACGGTGGTGGTGGTGGGGGGAAGGGTGGGGCTGAGACTTCAAACACTGTCGGTCTCCAACACATAAGGCAATATAAACCCTGCTTGATGAAAGACTAGAACTTCAGAGGAGCTTAACTTGGGGATTTAAAGGCTCTGTCTCTTCCCTGCATTTTGTTCAACACTGGATAGGGCTTCTCTGCGCCTGGTTGTTATTCTGAGAAAACCGGCAGTTCCTGACGTCTCGTCTTTGATCCTTTCAACGATTTAACAGCCACATCCATAAGGCCTATATATGCCTGCAGTCTCGCGTGCATATATTTAGTGACAAAATCTATATGAAATCATATTTTAGTGCACGCTATAGGGTTTTATGTGACTATATATATAGGCCTCAGTTATCATGTTGAAAATATGAATTGTTTACCATTTCAGAAAATTTTTACATGATTTATGAATTACATGAGCCACTGGTACGTCATCCAAAACGTTTTTTTTTACATACTTTTAGTACGCAAGAGGTGCTCTGTGCATTGTCCATCAGTGAGGCAGACTTGTGCCGCTGTCCCAGACAGCATGTTAAAAAAATGTTTACTACCACCATCTGCTGTTCACTTTCAGAGCAGCAAGCTGCTTAACTCATGCATTCTCTCTTTGAGCAATATTGTACCTCAGTAATAAACTGGTTACACAAGTATATACCTCAAATTCTTCATTTTGTTTGTTTCAGGAACACCGACGACAGCAAAACAATATTGATCACGTTCTAACAGAGATGGGGTCGATTCAATCTCGAAACAGTTTGCTTACTATTAAGTATATTATTTATAGTTTCCAGGTGGTACTCTATACCAGGGGTCTGCGACCTTTTTTTTAATGAAGTGCCATGTTTTTAGTCAGTGTGCCATATCAACATTAATTAATTTTAATGACACCACGGGAAAGAATCCAACATATTTTGCTTGTCAACAAATATAAAGTTGTTCCTTCTTTTTAATTTTTTTCTTTGACGTTGTTATAATGATCATTAGACTCAGGGCAATAAGTAACAAAGTTCAGTTTTAATGAATGTAGAACGCAGGATGTAATTTACACACAAATGAGAGGGATTTATTTGACTGCATTTTTTTTAAATGGTTCATTTAAAACCAAAACTACTCTCTCACACACTTGCCAGTGTGCCAGTGATCACCCTCCTTTGTGCCAACGTTGGCACTGGTGCCTAAGGTTGCCTACCCCTGCTCTATACTCAACACACAACACCTTTTGTTTTCACATTTCATACAGCAAACCAAAGATCACAAGAATGTTATTGTGGGAGGTGGAAAGTGTCATTCTCTTTCTGATGATGACAACACAGTCCTTTGTTAAAGTGAAAGGCTTGTATAACTCGGCGGGAAGCGCCACACTGCCGTGCCAAATACATGACAGTAAATCACATCCTCTCCTTAATGCTGCTTGATAACTTTGGCTGAGCCACCAGGGCATACAGGTCATTTTCTCGTCAAAACAAACAACATGGACATTCTGTCATAATTATAATAATGTCTCCCCCCTGTCAGGTGTAAAGGAGCAACTTGGACACTCAAGCATGAAGGAAGCATGAGTTAAGTCCGTTGCTCTCCCCAGGTTGGGAAGAGGGTGTGTAGAGCCCAGGATCACATTAGATGATTGACACAGGGGTGAAAAATGGGTTACAAAATCGTGGGATAAAAAATATATTTAAAAAAAATATATATATAATAATGTTTGGAAGAGTTTCTATAGGGAGTTAACTATATAAAGAGCTTGTATAAAGAATCTTTGTGCACTAATTTATACGTAATGTTACGTTAAAATGTGCCAAATACCTCAAACGGAGAGCAGAATTTTATTTCACACATTGTAAAAGATATAAGCTGTTTTGTTAAAAAATGGACCTCGAGCGAGGGGTGTTCATGGACTTGCCATAGAGGATTTATGAGGGGAGAGCTGGAGGCGTACAGGGAGGAAAACATAATGGACACGTATAGCCCTATACTTGGCCAGTCCATTGTGGCGGGTCACTGTGACTCTGGTTCATGGCCTCTGGTTCCCTCGGGAGGCCTTTTTAAACTGCAGCCCTCATCAGAGCCCCACAGAGACCGCTCCGTCTGTCACCGCGGCACCCCGCTGCCATTGGATCACAGATTGATTACACTCCATTCACACAGAGCAGCCATTGGAAGAGAGAAAGGCAGTGGACAATGGGGCCTTGTATAGCCGGTGTCGATGCAGTGGTTGAATCACGGGGCTGATTTCCGGCGCGGGATGTGTTTGTAGAATCGTAAGAAATTCAGTCCAAATCAAAGATCTGGTTCGTAGTTCGTACCAACCAAGCTAATTGCCACACAGGGATTGTGGTTTGGCTGTTATAAATGCATTGAGTGATTTCCAGTCAAGCTCCTTGATTAATTTCTGGCAAACGCACTGAAACATATCCTGTAAAACTAAATCCTCATTAATCTTGAGATATCTTCTATTTGATGTAATAAACTGCATACTTGACTCTCATTTGGACAACAGCCAAACAAGTGTAATTTTATTTGAATGCTCTGGACTCATCCTCAGGAAATTGGGAAATTGTGCGGATGGCAGAACTGCAGCACGAGTAAAGTCTGGCGTCATGACATATCGCACCTCATATTTTGTGTAACTTGTGAACTGGGAAGCTTATTTTTCAGTGTGTGGATATTGCAATTTGTGTGCTCTCACAATGGGAGAAAGATTTTAGAAGATGGATATTTTGTTGATAAAATCCCTGCGACCATCTGTTGGGTGTAATCAAATAGCTGGTGCTGGCAAAGTATATTGGATGCCCTCTTGCTATTCCTCGGGCAGCATATGCACATTGCTGCAGAGCTGAACTGGTACCCACTACTAGAATCAACATTAACCCATTCTGACCGTGAGATCAGATTCATACGAGGTTTCCACTGGACACACACTTGGTCTGATTAACCCATTCTGACCTGAGATCAGATTCTAAAAAATGTCAGTCGTTCTTCGATTTTTCAAAAATAGCAGACCTACAAGCTCGTAGCGCGCCACTCGGTGGCGCGCTATGAGCTTGTAGGTCTGCTATTTTTCAATAGCTAAAGCATAACATGATGCTAACACCAAAATGGGTTCCCGTTCAGAATGGGTTAAAATCATCATACTGAACAGTAAACTTCATCACCTAAACATGGCCAAGACTGAATCTATGAGGATTTCTGAAATGGAGTGCACCATATGCTATACCCACTCTGCTTTGCCGTGGTCTTTACCACGCAGATTAATAAAAACAATATGGCATGGTGTTCCACTTTAATATCTGGAAATATCACATGCGTATACTGCTTGATCCATTCTTTATTCCATGTCGTAATGGAGTTTGAGATGGTATTAGATGAGCAATCCATAAGTAGTTTGCCGAATCCAAACTACTTTTTTTAAGGAGACTATAACCATATTTGTGGGGTCCGATAACTCAGATTCTAATCTTGATTTCATAGAATCGTAGACCACTGAATAATACTGTTTGACATAATACATTTAAAAAAGCCTCTGTATATCAAACTGAAACTTCAATATATGAAAATAGTAATTATGTAACCAATGAACAATACAAAATACAGACATAATATGAACTTTTATTTTACCACACCAGCCCTATACTCAAAACTGTTAAAAAAGCCAATGTACATGTAAGCTCACAATATCGCATTGCAATGTGCTGTATCTGCTATTTTTGAGCATTTCCCAAACCTTTTGAAGGTGGTTAAAGGTTTTGACACATCTGATACGTTACAAAATAATAAATAAAGGACAATATTAGTTAGTTACTGCGAGAGTGTGGACTAGCCAGCACCAACGTGTCAGGACTCCTGGATCGCTGCCCCTCCACACTCTGCTATCCAACAGGTTCCTGAGCTCTGCACTGTTGTTAGCTAGACTGCCTGTTGGTGGTGCTATTTCCTCCCCCTCCTGGCTTTATACCCTGGGTCAATTTACTTGCGAGTCAATTTACTTGCCTCTAGTTCTGGATGCCTGACTCAGTGCCCTGCCAGCCTCATCCTTCTCTCACTGACTTTGTCTGTGAACCGTGGTATATAGGTCCCCATAGGACGTCCCCATATATCGTATATAAGTACACATAAGGCCCTAATGTCATCAGAGCAAACCACAGAGTTATTATACTAGAGAGGCTAGGACAGCCCCGCCAGCATGCTATTCATTTCAATGAAGTTGCTCAGTTGGCGTTTGAAGTAATATTATATATTACTACTACTATAATGGTTCGGCTTGAGGTCACTTTTGATGCATTTTTTGCGTCATGGCGTCACTGAATGTCTGTCCGCACCTCAATGAACAGCCTGCAGTTCACCGGCGGCCATGTTGCTACAGTGAACCTTTCTGGTACGTTCTATGGCAGCTGGTGATCAGATCAAAAACAATATTCTTAAAGGGACACTTCACCCTTTTTGCAAAAAAATATATGTTAATGACGTTTAGGAGCTTTAGAACACTTTCCTGGGGGTCTTTATGTGTGTAATATGTGGTTTCAGATATTTTAGATTGTAGCAGTGAGCCTGTTGTCTCTGATGTCATGGACACTGGTCTCACTACCTTCCTGGACTACAATTCCCATAATTCTTTGGTGCACTGCTCCTCCTTGTGGATAGGGGGGAGAGCTGTCTTACTGAGACAACATGTAGTCCAGGAAGGAAGTGAGCCCAGTGTCCATGACATCAGAGACAACAGGCTCACTGCTACAATCTAAAATATCTAAAACCACATATTACACACATAAATACCCCCAGGAAAGTGATCTAAAGCTTCTAAAAGTCATTAACATGTATTTTTTTGCAAAAAGGGTGAAGTGTCCCTTTAACTCGCTGAAATGTTGACGGTTTTGGTTTATTAGAAACGTTATCAACGCGGCTATGATTCAGGATGCTTAATGTTAATTTGATATGAAAGTATACATTATAAGAATGCAGTATCATCTGACGTTTATAACAAACCAAACCATTTGGACAAAAAATATCGATATGAATTTTTTACATTAACGATGCAACTACATCGATGCACGCGTGTCTGGATCGGTCAAAAATAGTGTCTGAATCGGAACGTTGGCTCGGTCCAAAATCGGTCGATTCAATAACTGCGGGAAAACATTGACGTACAAGCCCAAAGCGCTGTGCATATTGCGACATGTAGATAATTGTAGATCTGCTATACTTCCAGCGCAGGACGGGCACGTGCGCATGACGCTCTTAACTATGGGGTCAGCAGCGACAACATGAGTACAAACCACTCGTCAGACGGGATGCACGCGAAGATTCGACAACTTTAATGCACAAAATGTGCACACATCTGTTTTTTCATCCACGCTTCCATCGGATAGCCTTTTAAATCTTATTTCCCATCCACAGGGACAAGCAAAGTGATATCACCGGCTTCCACACACGATTTGGGTGGTGGTGGTGCATGCTGCCTGACAAGGGTATAGCTACTAGCTAGCATGAAAGCTAATGATATATATAGCCCTATAGAGGCCTGGAGGCCTGGATCATCGTGAAATAGAAACACTGTAACTTCCTGTGTTTTCTGCCAGTCACACACTGTATCTGTATCACTGTAACACTTCAAACGACTGTAAGACTTAAAGTAATTCTGCATGCTGCAGGCTTTAAAGTGCTAATGGGTAGAATATTAGCGATGAGATGAAACGTGTGTGTGTGTGTGTGCGTGCGTGCGTGCGTATGCGTGTGTGCCCTACTGTCTTACAGTATACGCTGCTTATATCCTCCTCCTCTCCAGTCAAGGAGAGGAAAGGCAGGCTGGTTGAGATGCTGTCGCGTTGAGAGGAAGCAGTTTCAAGGATTACTGTCGGAGTGTAAAAGAGGCAATTAATCTCTGTCTTCAGAATGGGGCTACAGTCGAGCTTCAAGGCCTCGCCGATCTTTTTGGAGAATGATGAGACTCTGTTTACTATAATTTGACCGCACGTGCTCATGTTGGGGGTGTATATAGCGAGCGTCTCTGACCGGTGTTCAGGAGGTTTGCAGTGGTGGTACCGGTGTGTTTAAGTAAGTGTGGTAGTCTACAGTATATGTGTAACAGTGTGTGTGGGTGCATGTACTCTATGCTTGTGAGTGAACATGTGTACTGTGTGTGCACAGTATATAAAGTGAACAAATTGCCTGCACTAACACACACACGCACGCACACACGCACCCACTATATTTATAATATGCCTGACTGGATCCATGTTTTGCTCGCTTGTTTGTCTTGTGGCATTTTCAGTCTCTTGTGCTGTGCCGTGCCACCGAAGCATTTGGGGTGTTATCAGTTTGAACAGCATGTTTGATTAGAACTAAGCTCTTTTTGGTTGGCTGACATTTGACTTTGACTCATGTCCTTGTCCTGTTCTGTTGTCAGGCTAAAACCAATATGGTTCATTATGTCTGCCTGTATAAACCATTCAAACAAAGTGCAAAACCTGTTTCACATGTTGTTCGCTGCAGTAATGGAACTGTACAGTCTCTGTGTTTTATTGGAAAAAGAATGGGTTGAATTTGTAAAAAGAATTTATTGCATCAACCCTAAATTAAAACAGTTTTACTGCCAGGAATGTTTTAATCCAGGTTACTGTCGCTGCGATATACGACATACCCGCCTTTTGTTTTATGTGTTTAATCCGCCGTATTGTAATAAATAAAAAGAAACTCTGTCTTCGCCGCGGAGATAGAGACTAGATGCTTTCGTTTTGATGACGAAACCTGGAAATCGTCACATGCTGTGGGCTGCTAGGGCTTCTGGGAAATTGAGGCCAATGCAAATGACCGGGGTACAACGCCTCATGGAGACGGGTCTTGTGTGCGTCTTCCGGGTGCACCAAGATGGCGGATGGTACGATCGGATCACAACAAACCGAGGGACCTTTTTTCGCGGATTAAAAGCCCAAATAATTCAGCGTATATGCTCTAAAGGTAATACAACAATCTCGGCAGTGAAGGGGGGTTGATTAAAATGCGGGGTTACGCGTTTAAAACAGTCAAACTGTTAAATGAAAAGACCCTTGTGTAATAGTAGTTAGTTTCCAATAGTGATATACAGTAATAATAGTTTCTAATAGTACTTAAGTTTCTCTCAATTTGTCCACAACATAGAGAACAGAATAGAATATAGAATAGAATGTATATTGGGAGAAGAATGCTGAAGAAGAGGAAGGCAAAGAGGAGGTTTATGGATGGCAGGAGTCAGCGAGGATGACCCAGAAATACAGAACCAGATGGAAACAGATGATCCATTGTGACAACCCTGATGGGAACGGGCTCTATATCTTAGAGTATATATTAACCCATTCTGAACGGGAACCCATTTTGGTGTTGGCATCATGTCATGCTTTAGCTATTGAAAAATAGCAGATCTACAAGCTCATAGCGCGCCACCGAGTGGCACGCTACGAGCTTGTAGGTCTGCTATTTTTGAAAAATCGAAGAACGACTGAATTCTTTAGAATCTGATCTCAGGTCAGAATGGGTTAATCAGACCAGTGTGTGTCCAGTGGAAACCTCGTATGAATCTGATCTCAGGTCAGAATGGGTTAATAGAGACGGCACCCGGAGGAAAACCCTGAGGCGAAATGGACATAGTGGCCGAATTTGTCATTGCAGCACTGGTCCGTTGACTGTCATTGCGCGCGTTCATGTTATTGGGGCCCATCACACACGTGAACGAATGTTTCATACGTGAACCCACGCAAACGGCGCAGTGATAGTCAACGACCAGCGCGTTCATGTTATTGGGGGCAATCCATCCCAGAATGCACTCTGTTCCTATACCCGGAAGGAGGAGTTGAAATCGCCTCATGCGCTTTTGAGCAACTTAATTACAAGTGGATGGAAGGGGAACTAAGTTGTTAGATAGGAATATACTTCACACACACGCCATTTTGGACGCCCTACTTCCTTCACAGGTGTTGCCGCTGATACTAATGAAGGCTCCGTTGCATTCTGGTCAGAGTCAGGGTGCTGCTATATAGTGCGTGTTATGGCTCCCTGGAAACACTCACCAGTGTGTCTCAAAGTGTCGTTGAGACGGTTGTATACATACTCTCAGAGTTATGGGGGTCCTTGAGATGAAAGGTTTTGAGAACCACTGTAGACTAAATGGAACGGAGCCTTAATTCCCGTGAAGGAAGTGAGCAGCCCAGGAAGTATAGGAAGAGTTATTCTGTGTGCATATACTGTAGCCCATTGGCCCGAAAGAAGAAGAAGAAGAAGAAGATGATATAATAAAACATCCATATTCATTATTTTCCTCTAGTCAACTTCACTAAGTGAAATAAAACATTTATACTTTTCTCTCGGCACGCTCCCCCAGCCCCGTACCCACCTGACATGATAACTGTGACTATACACATGCCTTCGACCTCGAGCTAAACATGTTTAGCTTGATAGAACCTGGCACAATGAGCATACCTTCTTGCTTCAGGACTTATAGCACACACTGGCGTCTGTGTTCATCTGACTCCATGTCGACTGCCCATGCAGGGAACTCACACAAACACACGGGAGCTATAACGAACGGAACAAACATGGAAATATGCGGCGTGAGACGAGAAGGTTCTTTAGAGTTTGACTCTGATTCACTTCCCTTATTGTGTCATTTAACCCATTCTGAACGGGAACTCATTTTGGTGTTATAGCGTCATGTTATGCTTTAGCTATTGAAAAATAGCAGATCTACAAGCTCATAGCGCGCCACCGAGTGAGCTTGTAGGTCTGCTATTTTTGAAAAATCGAAGAACGACTGACATTTTTAGAATCTGATCTCAGGTCAGAATGGGTTCATCAGACCAGTGTGTGACCAGTGTGGAAACCTCGTATGAATCTGATCTCAGGTCAGAATGGGTTAATAAATTAACCAAGGCCAAACACAATGTACACAGTTCACGCTATACTACACGCATATACTAGGCTTTCACTGCTAATCATTCACACTTCAATTAACTTCACAAGGTGCCGTTCCAGACAGGAACTCAGCTCTGTATAGAATTACTATTTTGAGAAATCTCTCCTTTGCTAAATGGTGATCTTCTTTTTTTTGCCTCCTCCTATTCACTGTTTTCTCCTTCCCTGTCGTTCCCTGATAAGGCCCCCATCACCAGAGAACACAATGGAGCCATTGTACGAAACCACGGTAGCTGATAATGTTATGTGACATTCGGGGGCCAATGATGTTAGTTCTTTTCCTATTCACGGAGACATTTCGATTTTGAACATGGACTTTATACAGAGTGCCGTAATATTCAAGGGGTCGTTGAAATGAAGGAATAGTGAAGTAGCAATAAGGTGAAAGTCAATCAATATTCATAGGCATAATCATAGACCTCATATATATCAGATCCTATTTGGTGTTCGGAAAGAAATGTGATGTATGGTTAGCACTTTGTAGCACCGTTGTAGCATATTAATAGTTTTAGCACATGTTTCAGCAAAGCATACTTTGATGTTAAATGTCATTGGACTCACTCAAAGATATGTCTTGCATAGTCTTAGGGGTTTACCACTAAAGGCTTACGCACCATACACCTTAATTAATTGCATGACTCTTCCTGTCCAAAGGGAAAACACCACAAAATGTGTGATGTGTCAAACTTCATAACAAGCATATACTGTACATAATATGTCACTTTGAAAACCCTTCCCCTGCCTCAGCACTAAATCCACAGCACAATTATCTCCCCCAGTATACCATTCAACCCTTGTCAAGTAAGGACTCAATTGTTTTCCCCCTCCAACCGGCGTATAATATTATTATTATTATTATTCAAATTACCCCTGAACGCTGACCCTCAAGGAAGAAAAAAAAATGAAGTGGTTCCATTTCAGAGCTGTCACTGCAACGTCTTTATCTTCTCTTTCCAAATGTTAGGGTCAGCCAAGACTGACACACAGCAGACGCCACTAGAGAAAGGCCTAATGTGATTAATGGGCGCCAGTATAAGAGGTGGACTGAGGTGGTGGGTGGGAGGGGTGGAAATTAAAAAATCCCAAGTCATCCCAAGGAGACTGTTGCTCCAATAAAGAAAGGAAAAACGTCCCACCGTCTGCAGTTCATCAAACAGTGTTTGTTTTCAGCTCCCCTGCCAGGTTCCAAAGCCACGAGGCAAGGCTATATAATGTGACTTTGAGACTTTGAATGCGGGGCAGGGAATGTATAATCTCGGACCTTGGACAGACCTCCTCTGTGGGTGAAGTGTCTGAGTTTCCGTCTCGTCACACCGGCATACAGGACGATATGACCTTCTGGGGTTTTGTCGTTGATGGAATAGACATTTCTCACATTGTACAGTAAGTGCATTCTGCACTGTGCTGTGAGGGTCAACGTCGTCTTCTTTGACGGAAACTGAATGCTGTGCATTGTTCCCTTTTTTCCTCCACGCACTGAGAGCTATATAGCTCAGTTTAGTTTCGTTTTCTTTGACCACACACAAGCAACGCACACACCCACATACAAACACACACAATGATCAACGTTAACATGAAAAGTCAAAGACGAGTATAAGTATGGCATTGACAGACTCGTTTTTCCTAAAGTGAAGAGTGAAGCATTTAGGTAGCCCTATAAAGGAAGTATGGTGTGTGTGTGTGTGTGTGTGTGTGTGTGTGTGTGTGTGTGTGTGTGTGTGTGTGTGTGTGTGTGTGTGTGTGTGTGTGTGTGTGTGTGTGTGTGTGTGTGTGTGTGTGTGTGTGTGTGCGTGCGTGCGTGCGTGCGTGCGTGCGTGCGTGCGTGCGCGCATGCATTTCTGTGTGTGCATACCAAGTACTGCCTATTTGCTCATCATTTTAAGGGATGGATATGAGTACAGTATGTCCACTATACTGTATATATATATATATATAGACTAATGATCTGTTCACAACACATATTATTTGCAGAGAGCCAAAACGAAACACTGAGACATATTGTGTTTATCCCATTCTGAACGGGAACCCGTTTTGGTGTTGGCATCATGTTATGCTTTAGCTATTGAAAAATAGCAGATCTACAAGCTCATAGCGCGCCACCGAGTGGCGCGCTACGAGCTTGTAGGTCTGCTATTTTTGAAAAATCGAAGAACGACTGACATTTTTTTTAATCTGATCTCAGGTCAGAATGGGTTCATCAGACCAGTGTGTGTGTGTCCAGTGGAAACCTCGTATGAATCTGATCTCAGGTCAGAATGGGTTATAACACCTTCCCACGCCGCGGCGTAACTGCAAGCTGCAGGAATCTGCACCCACTTGCACAACACGCCTGTAGTGTGCTGAGCGAGACTGAGGGGTACAGTAGGGGTATACCAGGAGGTGGATTAGGGGCTGTATAAAGGAGATGAAGGTACATGTGAGTCTCCCCGGGTTCCTTCCGCCTTGTGAGGAGCCGGAGCACAAGATAAGGCCACAGCCAGCTCAGCCATAATCCCCCCCTCCCCTCCCTCCAAACCTGCAGACAGCTTAAAGTCAATACCCACCCGGGGAGATCTCTCCAACGGCGGCCCAACGTTGACCTGGCCCAGGCTGGACCTTTTGGTGGTGTGAAAACAGGCCCAGCCCGGTCCGCCTCCACAGCCATTCCACCAGCTGATGAAAAAATTGTTTTCGTGACTTTCGATGTATTGAACCGTTGATTCATGACAAAACATTGGAACATTGATGGTGTGTTGCTTGATTTTGTTTATTTCATTGTTTTAATTGACTTAAACAAAGTCGTCGATATTTTGAGGGCACTGTGGAAGAGAGATAAAGTGACGTCGTCAGTGCAAGAACTGGGGTATCTTCTGAACGAGGTACATGCACTGTTAACAGGCAGTCAATGATAGTCCAATGTTTGATGGAACACGAGGATGACGCTCGTTTGGTATTATTACCAGCATAGTAACAGACTGGGGAATTGTCACTCAGTAGGCAGCCGTGCAGCGTTATTTCACAATCTGAAATGAAAGACGCAAACAGGGATTTTAATAGTTTAGGAATTGTGTGATGAATCCATTACCATGGAGACGGTTCCTCGGAAAGGAAAGAGTATAGTTGGCACTCTGCTTCTTGCTTTCAACTCCTTCATTTACGTATAGCTTTGAAAACAGAAAGTGAGAGAGAGAGAATACAAGGTGTTCTTTGGCCTAACTCCCTGGATTAACATCAAGTTTTCTAGTAACTTAAGTACAAGAACCTAAAGTGAAGGGATGAAGGGAGATTAGGAGTGTTAGAAAAGGGATTTAAAAAGTATATAAAAGACCACAGAACCACAGATTTGTTGTGGAATCACTGCACTAAATAGTTTTACTTTATAAAACATACAGTAGGCTACATAAGTACATTTACTATAGGTACAATTGTGAGGTACTTCCAATTTCCACTATCTGGGACAGTAAATATTGTATTATATACAAATATTTGAAAACGTAGTAGATTTCTATTTCTATTTCAAAACACGCATTACCCACTTACCCTACATACATTTCGGCAATTTGAAAATAGACGACCTACAAGCTCTGCGATTGGCTATTTTCAAGAGATCGTTATACATTTGAAAACTTGTGAAATTCTACTTTTAGTGCTTTTAGTACGTTTAGATTTTGTACTTTTACTAAGGTAGATTTACTTGTAACAGAGTACTTCTACATTGCAGTATTGATACTTTTACTTAACTAAAGACATTTGGGACTTTTCCCAGCTCAACATAGCTAACACTGCATGTGCTTTTCAACAAACACAAGCGTCACAAGAGCAGAATGTGAACACGGGGAGTCTGAATTAGTCCCACTGATTGGCCTGTTTATCTTAGATTGCAGGCAAGTGATTTGATGATGGAAAAAATAGATAGGCTGTCCTCAATGCCGGTTGTTTACCATAATCACATTTTATATTCAAACGTGTATAAATCCATGCACCTGACATAATCACATTTGACATTCAGCAGTATAATCCACACCGACATATCACATCAATCTATCTTATAGAAAAGTGTTGGAAATACTAGTATGATTGCAAACAAACAAACAAACAAACAGATATGACCATTACAGGAACATTTTTAATAATTTATATTACACCTGTTTCACTTTGGTATAACATTTACAATTTATTTAAAAAAAAAATTATCCCACGATTTTGTAACCCAGTTTTCTTTTCACCCAGTGCCAATTATCTAATGTAATCCTGGGCGCTACACTTCCTCTGCCAACCTGGGGGGGCAGCGGACTGACCTCATGCCTCCTTCTATGCATGAGGAGTCCAAGCTGCTTCTTTTCACCTGACAGAGGGGAATTTCCCCGGCCGGACGTAGCGCGTGGAAGGGACACGTTATTCCGACCAGTTCCTTTCCCCTCCATCAGGCGCCCTGTTGGCCCTATCGCCAACCCCCGCCTTGGGTATGGGCACTGATGACGCGGAGGAGGGAACACGCCGCCAGTGCCCACAGCGTCCCCAGCGGGAATCGAACCCAGGACCTTCTAGCTGTGAGGCGACAGCACTACCAACTGTGCCACCGTGCCCCCTACATTTACAATTTCAATTGTACAGCCAGGCTTCGGTGTGAGTTAATGAACTGTCAACCAGTAGGTCTATAGGGCGTCGCAGTCCCACCCCCTTTCATGACGACGCCAGGCCCAGGAAATG
Organism: Protomyctophum bolini; assembly: GCF_963924005.1. NCBI lineage: Eukaryota > Metazoa > Chordata > Actinopteri > Myctophiformes > Myctophidae > Protomyctophum > Protomyctophum bolini. The sequence goes on from NC_137882.1 coordinate 33,044,922, forward strand.
AATCCCAATGCATTTTTCCCCATAGACATTTCAAAAAGTATTTATTTAAAGACCTTTTAAGTGTCGTACGAAGCCAACTCGAGTCGTGACAAATCATGACGACAAACACAATATTTTGGACCAAACAAATAATTACAAAGAAGAGAAACAACAAAAAAGGTGTTGTAACAAGCCATTCTAATTCTTTGTTTGGCCCAAAACATTGTGTTTATTGTCATGATTTGTCACGCGACAAGGGTTGGCTTTGTCTGCGTCGTAAACGTCTTTAAATAAATACTTTCTGAAAAGTCTATGAGGAGAATGAACGGGGATTTCTTTTCCGGGTCTCTCGAGGAGGCTGCGACGCTCTATGAACTCATATCAACAATGCCCCCCCCCCCCCCATGTGTAGGCACAGTGCACTGAAATCTTTTAATTCCCCCCTGAGCTAGTACCTTGAAACCGGAGATAAGTCTTTTATAATTATTACTGATTCTCCATTAGAGACATTTGGTCTCTACTAAAACCAAACCACAACTGAAAAAATCCAGAACAATAGAACACACACCCATTGATTCTGATTGGACAGAGTGAAACAATGGCTAAGTAAGCCACACCTATCAAACAAAGCTGATTGGCCAAAGACTATCAGTCACGCCCACCATTAGGAACACATATAAACCAGGGTTTCAGCACAACTAATCATTCTTCTAACAGAATCCTGCCTGAAGAAGGACAATACCAGTCCGAAATAGCTATAGCATGCATCAGAAGAACCAATGGAGAGACCACCGCAGAACCACGGAAGATACATGGCCTGAGAACGGGCCACACCTACGAGACCCTCCACCGGGACGATGGGCTGGAAACCAGCCATATCACCAGGAGAGAATCAACACCATACCGCCGGAAGACAGGCGAGAATTCCACCCTAGACTGGAGGAGCCCTGGTTGAAGAACAGACCCAGACAGAGATCTCCCCACCAGTCACAGGGAATTCCGCACAACCAACGGCCTGACCACAGACCACAGGTCCTCCGGAGACAGAACCAACCTTGGTTGAACAAGAGACAGCAAAACCAGCAGTCAGTACCTCACCCAAGAGCCGGAGAGAGACCTCAACACCAGACCCGATCGGGTCCCGTAAGATACAACACACATACCTACACACACACACACCACACAGAAAGAGGTGACTTCTTAAAAGCCATCAGAACCATGAACAAATTGATCATAAGCACACATCATCTGCAGAATGTAAATTCTTCTAGCAGACCACCAGCGAGTATAGCAAGGAAAACCCTTGAACTCATAAATTTGATAAAACCAGCTCTACCAACGGCTAAAACCACCCTATTACTCGAAGGGATATCCAGACACTGGTGTCACACAACCATCTTAGCCTTAGAAGAACACTACACCACAGTCTTAAACACAACCAAACAAGAGTTAACAGATAACTTAACAGAGGACGAGGAGAAAAAAGCCTTTACCATAGCAATCAGATGGGCTAGAAAAAACTTAGGGAAAAGACTAACACATTTGGAGATAAACAAAGCCCAACTTATGATCACACAGCTCAGATCAAATAGAACTGTCATTTCTACCCCTCCCCCTCCTACTACTGTCTCTCTGCCTATTCCCACTTTACCCCCACCCCCCCCTCCTACTACGGTCTCTCTGCCTATTCCCACTTTACCCCAACCCCCCCCTCCTACTACTATCTCTCTGCCTATTCCCACTTTACCCCCACCCCCCCCTCCTCCTCCTTCCTCTGATCCTGATATACCTATATCCACTCCCCATCGTTCTCCACCAAAACCCCCCCCTTGTGTATCCACTGCCCCCCTCTCCCCACCCTCTCTGACCTCGACCCCCCCCATGTTCCCCACCATACTTATCTCCAAGACAATACCACCAACCATAGTACAGGTCCCCCCTAGAACGGATCTATCGGAAGTAGAGTTCCCCTCCCTGACCCTACCACCACAGAAGAGCCCACCACAGAGGCAAACACGAAGTAAGAGAGCCAATCCAAATGGCACGCCAAAACCCCAGAGGACTGACCACAACAGGACGGAACCAACAAAGAAGAAGACTACACAGGACCGGACCCAGGACACAGGACCAGGCCCAAGGAGGACCAGCACAGACCCAGGAGAGAACCGAGAAAAGGAAACAGATGAACCAGAAATAGACGAGCCAAGGACCCCAGGGGAAGTCTACAAACACATCAACACCGGGAAGAAGAACCTACGTTGGAGACTATACCCAAAGAAAAGCATCCTCATCATAGGAGACTCAAACATGAGCCAACTTCCATCTCTGACACGACCAGATCTGCAAGTGGATTGCTACCCAGGAATGGGCTTCCAACATACGAAGGCCCTACTAGAGAGGATACCGGGAAACACCACTGTAGCCTATTGCATCCTGTCGGTTGGGATAAACGAGAGAGGCCACGCTCCAAAACAAGCGCAGAGGGCATTGAGAGAGGCCATCGCAGCAGCACAGAACGCATTCCCAACTACAAGTATCCATGTCCCTTTAGTCAACTACTCAACTAATTTCTCAATAAAGGATAAGGATAACATGAGAGAGCTAAATCGCAATATTGTTACCTATAATTACCTCCCTAAATTGGATGAAAGGGAGTTTAAAGTGGTTCCTGATAACGTACATTGGACAACAGAGACAGGCAAAGCAATGCTTGTAAATTGGCTTACTAGTTTAAACTTATAGACCCCATAAACCCAGAAAGGAGGGGGGGCAAGTCAAACATAATTAATCTGTCCCATTACTTCCAGCCAGATCAACACCAGACCGAACTGCTGGAAAAGGGACTTTCCTTTGTCCCGACACTGGATATCTATAAACAACAAACCAACAGGTTAAAGAAAGACCTTTCTCAGTATCGCCGCAGATTGAAACTAGCTACACACTTTGGAATGGACCAAGGAACGGAGATACTGCCTTTTCGACCAAAATCGAACTGGGAACCGTCTGAGAATTTAATCCCAAGCAGTCTTAAACGACTGATGCAGAAGGACATGAATACGGTAACACGCATACCAGGACACATTAAGGAAAAAGATAATCTCACAATAGAACAAACCAGGGCACTTAGGGAACTAATCAACAACAAACAAATCATTATCAAACCAGCAGACAAAGGCTCCTGCATAGTAATTATGGATAGACACCAATACCTTTTAGAAGGTGAGAGACAGCTCAACAATCAGGACCATTATAGGCAATTAGACCAACCCATTTACATGCAGACAGCTACGAAGGCCATAGCCATCATAAACAGTCTTAAGGACAAAAGGCACATAAACGCCAAACAACATCAATACTTAATAGGACAGGATAGCCCACGGGCTAGGATATTTTATCTTTTACCAAAAATACACAAAAGCCCGGATTCATGGACAATACCATATGAAATTCCACCCGGGAGACCAATTGTGTCGGACTGTGGCAGCGAGACGTATCAGACAGCAGAGTTTATTGAATATTTCCTGAACCCACTGTCGATAAAACACCCCAGTTTTATAAAAGACACTTACGATTTTGTGGACAAAATTAAAGCTATTAAAGTAGGAAAGGAGGCCCTTCTATTTTCAATAGATATAGACAGCCTCTACACAAACATTGAAACAGAATCAGGACTACAAGCAGTCAGGGAAGTCTTTAGTAAATACCCAGACACAAGTCGACCAGAGGAGGAAATACTCCAATTACTAGACTTAAATCTAACCCAGAATGATTTTTCCTTTAACAACAAATTCTATTTACAAATCAAAGGCACGGCCATGGGAAAGAGATTTGCACCATCTTATGCAAACATTTACATGAGCATATGGGAACAGACCGCACTAGAAAAATGCAGACTTAAACCGACACATTACTATAGATTTCTAGATGATATATTTGGAATATGGGAACATAGCCAAGAAGAATTCCAGGAATTTATTGATGTTTCAAATAGCCATCATAGATCCATAACGATAAAATATGTGACACACACAGTGTAACTGTCCCAGAATGAGAGACAGTGGTTTCAGGTATAAACTTCAATTATATAAAATATGGTTTTTATGATGATCATACTTGGATAAAAAGGTTGATTTCATTATGAATAAATAGAATTTAAGAATGGCAACAAATATGTCAAAGGGTTATATTACAAGGTAAAAATACACCCTTTGAAGGGAGTCACATGATCAGAGTTGTCATGTCATTCACATGACGTCACCTGTCAGTAAGGGTCAGAGGTTGAACGGACTTCCTGGAGAAAAGCTGTATGTTTTGGGAACGTCTGAGAGAGAGACGATATTAATCAATCTGCACATGGTTCAAAGGCGCACACGGTATATTCTTTGTGATTTCATTGTGATGTGTTGTTGTGGATTGTTCAATATTTCTGTAATGTAGAACTATAGACTTTGTTTAATCAATTGAATGCACACGTGTAATGACTCAAAAACTGAACAAAATGTCATTGTTTCCTTATTCTAGTTTTCACGGTGTCTTCGTGACTGGAAGATTTGAAAGTTGCAATACAAATAAAACCAATATCAGACATCTGTATGATGCGTGGACATACTTGAACCTGTACAGTTACAGTGAAAACGTCACGCCCAGCGTGGTTCACCAGAGAAAACGGCATGCCAGCGTGGTCCCAGAGGGATTTAGAGAATGTAACACGGCACGCCAACATTGTGGAAAAGAGACGGACATAAGTGGAACATTACTAACGTGTCGCTGGCTCGCGGACGCAGAGAGAACGTCCAACGAGAGGAAGTAATAAGTATGCCTTGAACAACTGAAGCAGTGGCGCGGTGTTACCAAGAGAGGGCAGCATCGATCCAGCGTACACTACAGCTCCACAAGAGACTTTGTTATCCAAGCGCAAGAACGTGTCGTTGTCTCGCGGACGCGGAGAGAACGTCCAACGAGAGAAAAGACAGTACGCTTTGAACAACTGAAACAGTGGCGCGGTGTCACCAAGAGAGTGCAGCGTCGATCCAGCGTGCACTACATCTCCACAAGAGACTTTGTTATCCAATCAAGATTGCATCATCATTCCAGACGTCAAGGTTTGACAGTAAACAACAAATAAATATATATAGTTAAACTATTGACAAGAAAATTAAACAAACAAACAAAAAGGTTATAAAGAAATGTATGCATAAGAAGAAAAGAAAGAAAAAAAAAAAATATATATATATGTTGCATTGCTATGCATACTTTCCATTTTTGTGTTTAACATTTAATTATAGCATTGATAATGGGAAATGGCTGTGACCAGAGCACACAAGGTTTATTTTGAGGTATAAGGTATACACAGTTTTAGTTCAATTTGTACAAAGTTGCATTTAAGAGTTTGAGTATTTACTATAAGTTAATGGTATATACAGCAGGTTATAAAACAGAATTATGCCTGGCCAAGAAGATGAGAAAGAAATCGAGTCCCTTCAAATAGAATATAACAAACTAAAAGAACAACTTAAAGCAGAATGTGATGTTAAAGAGAGAGAAAGCCTAGAAATACTAATAGGTGAAACTCATGCCAAACTACAAATACTACAAGTCTCATCAAAACAAGCTAGTAGGAAATCTAGTAGAGTGAGAACGCTAACTCCAAAAATGCAGGAACTGAAAAAACAAGAGGTTTTCAGAATGGAGAATAGATTTAGCGCTCTGTATCACAGTTGGAAGGGTTATGTGAAATTGGTACGTACAAATCTGAAATTTGAGTGCCTGGACAGTGACTTGACCGAAATGAGGGACCTGATTGAAGCGTCCGAAACAAAATTGAAAGATGCGTATAATAACATAAGAGCACAGTCGACACCTTCTACGGAGATTAGGAGAAAAATAGATGGCTGTGTAGCCCTAACAGGAGAGCTGATGGAGCTCTTAAAATTACGCCAGGGAAAGGAAGGATTGGAGTTTAATGTTGAGGAAGAAATGACAAGACTCGATGCAGTGTTTGACCAAGAATATGCCCAGTCCTTAATAGAGACTATATCAACTCAATCTGATGGGAGGCAACACTCAAAACATGGATCAGAACACTCAAATGCTTCAGCAAAATTTGCGGATTGTTCAGCAGAATTGCCTAGATATGCCCAGTCCTTATTAGAGACTATATTAACTCAATCTGATGGGAGGCAACACTCAAAGCATGGATCAGAACACTCAAATGTTTCAGCAAAAATTGCGGAATGTTCAGCAGAATTGGCTGCGAAACAAGCAGAAATGGACATGGCGGATGTTATTGCTGCACAAAAACAAGCTATGGCGGCACAGCAACAAACTATGGAAGCAGACATGGCAGCACAGCAACAAGCTATGGCAGCGCAGCAACAAGCTATGGCAGCACAGCAACAAGCTATGGCAGCACAGCTCAAAAAGCTAGAAAATCAGAGGGACATTAAAGTACTAACTGCCAAGCTTAAGGCATACTCGGAAGTAGACTCAAGCGAGGGCTCTGAGAGATCAGTTCGTAGCAAAATGGCCATTCATCAGCCAGTACCAAAAAATGAAAGAACAATAAAAAGCGAAAACAAGACAGACATACAAAGTGCAAGCAAGAAAGAAATAAAAAGTGAAGGAACGTGTAAGGACTATGTACAGTCAAACAGTACCAACAATGAAGTGTCATTAGTTCAAGCCCTTCATGACACAATGGTGCTTACCAGACTACCTGCACCTGAGCCCTCCATCTTTACAGGCGACCCACTGAACTTCTTAGAGTGGAGCACGAGCTTCAAGGCATTAATTGAACGCCGCTGCACAAACACAGCAGACAGGCTCTTTTACTTGCAAAAATATGTCGGAGGAGAGGCACGTTCTGTGTTGGAGGGAAGCTTCTTCAGGAAGGATGAAGAAGCCTATGATCAGGCATGGGAGGCACTGAATGAACGCTATGGCCATCCCTTTATAATCCAGCGTGCCTTTAGAGATAAACTGAAGAACTGGCCAAAGATTGGTTCACGAGAGTCAATTAAACTAAGACAGTTTGGTGATTTTCTTAAAGCTTGCAGCAATGCCATACCACATGTGAAGGGGCTTCAATCGTTGAACGACTGGGAAAAGAATCAAGAGATGCTCCACAAACTCCCTGACTGGGTGACCTCTCGGTGGAATCGCATAGTCTCAAAATGCCTGAAAGAAAATGAGGATTACCCTAGTTTCAAAGAATTTGCAGAGTTTATAGCACAAGAAGCATATATTGCATGCAATCCAGTGAGCTCTTTTCATGCGCTGAAACATATGGAAGAGAGGCAATCCAAAGACATTACGCATCCAAAGGCAAACGTGTTGGTCACAAACTTAAGTACCAGAGATGAGCCAAAAATGGTGGCAAAGACACACAGTGCTGGAGGGAGTAGTTCGGAGGACACTTCTGAAGACGAGGAAGTAAAATCTCCCTCAGCCTCCTCAAACACAGTCAAATGTATATGCTGTGGAGAGAACCACTTCATCTACAAATGCAAGACGTTCTGTGACAAGACTCTTGAGGATAAGAAAAAGTTCATATTCGAAAATAACCTATGTTTTGGATGTCTTCGAAGAGGACATGTATCGAAAACCTGCAAGCAAAAGGCCACTTGCAACATATGTAAGAAATACCATCCGACACCCCTTCATGAAAACCGTCCGGTTGGAGATGAATCATCTTCTCAGCTTGAGCAAGTAGAAGAAAGCACCTCATCCCTTTCATGTTGTGTAAACAGAGGTGATGGTGGGAGCACATCCATGATAGTGCCTGTATGGCTTTCCTCGACCACCACCCCTGAAACAAGGCCGCTCCTAGTGTATGCCCTATTGGACACCCAGAGTAGCAACACCTTTGTGGACAAGGAGGTGTGTGAGAGAATGGGGGCAGTTATGGAACCAGTTAAGTTAAGGCTTACCACTATGATGGGAAAAGACTCCATTGTTAATAGTGGAAAAGTTAGTGGGCTAAGAGTTAGAGGAGTTGACTCAGAAAGTCATGTTGACTTGCCACCAGCTTATACCAGGGATTTTATCCCACATGAGCGTTCACAAATTCCCACCTCAGAGACGGCCAAAGGGTGGAAGCATCTGGAAGGCATAGCATACGAAATGACAGGGCTGATGGATTGCAAGGTAGGGTTACTAATTGGGTTTGACTGCGCAAAAGCATTGGCACCACGGAGAGTTATCACAGGAGGTGACTACGAGCCGTATGCTATAAAGACTGACTTAGGATGGAGCATCGTTGGCAGCATACCACAGAAAGTAAAGAAGACAGAGGCGACTGTTCTGTGTCATCGGATATCAGTCAAGGAACTTCTGCCAATGACACCAGCTGCTGTCATCAGAACCCTTGAAGCAGTCAACAAAATAGAGACAGTGGAAGACAGAGACATGAAGGAGACACCTGAGAGAAGGAGATTACATGTTCACAAGTTCATATCCAACAACAGAGAAGTGTTGGAGTCAAGTCCTGACAGTAAGCAAGCCAGTGGAGTTACAGAGGGGGATCCTGGCAAGCTCCCAACCAAGCCAGTGGTGGGAGTACATTGGAATGTGAACAGTCGCATTCACCATCTTAGAGAGGTGCCAAATGGGCATTATAATACCTGTGTGGATGTGGAGGGAAGAAAAGCGAAAAGTGTTTCATTTTTACCTATGAGGGTTAAAGGTCTTGACCTAAGAGTTAAGAGGTCGGTTCAGGAAATTACTGAATGTATTACAAATATGTAAACCCTAAATTGCAGTAATTGGTGGGAGTGTAACTGTCCCAGAATGAGAGACAGTGGTTTCAGGTATAAACTTCAATTATATAAAATATGGTTTTTATGATGATCATACTTGGATAAAAAGGTTGATTTCATTATGAATAAATAGAATTTAAGAATGGCAACAAATATGTCAAAGGGTTATATTACAAGGTAAAAATACACCCTTTGAAGGGAGTCACATGATCAGAGTTGTCATGTCATTCACATGACGTCACCTGTCAGTAAGGGTCAGAGGTTGAACGGACTTCCTGGAGAAAAGCTGTATGTTTTGGGAACGTCTGAGAGAGAGACGATATTAATCAATCTGCACATGGTTCAAAGGCGCACACGGTATATTCTTTGTGATTTCATTGTGATGTGTTGTTGTGGATTGTTCAATATTTCTGTAATGTAGAACTATAGACTTTGTTTAATCAATTGAATGCACACGTGTAATGACTCAAAAACTGAACAAAATGTCATTGTTTCCTTATTCTAGTTTTCACGGTGTCTTCGTGACTGGAAGATTTGAAAGTTGCAATACAAATAAAACCAATATCAGACATCTGTATGATGCGTGGACATACTTGAACCTGTACAGTTACACACAGAAAGGATTGACTTTCTTGATGTAACAATCTTCAAGGGCCCAAACTTTAACACAAATGGGAAACTAGACTTAAAAGTATTCTTTAAAGAAACAGACACTCACGCCCTATTACACAAAACGTCATTCCACCCGACACACTCCTACACAGGAATAGTCAAATCACAACTACTAAGATTCCATAGGATTTGCACGCAAAGAAGTGATTTCAAAATAGCTTGTAAAACTCTATTTAATGCCCTCAGACTAAGAGGATACACTAGGACCTTCCTCCGGAAAGCCCAAAAAACCTTCTTAGAAATAAAAGTGCGAGATACAGGCCCCAAATTGGCCCTGATAACCAGTTATTCAACACAGAGCACACTAGCCAACAACAGAATAAAAAGGAATTTTGAGAACCGAACAGACGATCTTCTAAAAGATTATAAAATTATATCGGCCTACAGAAAAAATAAAAACCTTAAAGACTATCTAGTACACAGCAAGCTAAAAGAAATCAACACACCAGCACGCCAGGGACCAGAATACTTCAAACCCAAACAATTAGTAAAAAATAGAACCACAAAACGCGTCTTGGAGATTAAACAACAAATAACAGCCAGAACCAGCAACTGCATTTATTTAATCACATGTGAAAAATGTGGTTTACAATATGTCGGAGAGACAGGTAAAACAATAGGTACTAGGCTGGGACGACACAGATACAATATTAACAATGCCAAAAAGACAACCACAAGATTGGTGCAACATTTTATGGCGCACGGCATTGGAGCTCTAAAATGCGCTGGACTTCAACACAATCCTAACTGGACAGTAGGACAAAGACGTTTTAATGAAAAACAGTGGATTAAGAACCTCAACACGGATTTTCCTCGAGGCTTAAACATGCCTAAAATTAGATCTTGAACACTAAAAAACTTAAACTCAGGATTAAACTGGAGAAATCTAAAAGTGATTGGATCAGACTTCCTTCGGATACATGGCGAATGCATTTATTCCTTGCATTGTGCCTACACATGTCGCGACCTGCGGTCGCGACATGTGTAGGCACAGTGCACTGAAATCTTTTAATTCCCCCCGAAACTGAGACTTTCCCATAGTTGTCGATAATTGCAAGAAGGTCCCCTTGAATTTAGCTCCAGAAGATGTATGAACAGAACACAGATATTGTGTGGTTTGGATTTTACTACTGTATTTTGTACATTTAATGCGTTTTCAACATTTGAAAGCAAGTGAATTAACGTGGATTCAAACTGCAGGTTGTGTGTGATAACACAAGAGTCTAAAGGCCCCTGGCAAGGAGTCCTAAAGCCATTTCTGCTCCTTACGCCCAACTGGAAATGGGTGGTGCTAGAAGGAAAACCATGGGTTCAACTGAATCATTAGAAGCACAAAGCACTATTTAGCTGCACTTTAGCACTATGACACTATCCGTGGTGCTGAAGACAGCGTTCAGAACCATGGACAGCGCCCTAACAGTGGACTGCTATTTTCATGTTCCACTGTTGCTGAACAGCCGAGTGCTCAGTTAAATGTTATGGACTGAATCCAAACAGTGCAACTGATAGTCTACTCTTGCTTTTGGGATTTTGTGACAACCACACATTACAATTGCATGCTATGTTATGATGAAGAATACATTTATTGGCCCAGGCGGTGGCGTAACTGTCTGGGCACCCGACTGGTGTGCCGCGGGTTCGACTCCCGAGCCCGACACGGCCTTTACTGCATGTCTTCCCCCCCATCTCTCTCCCGTTTCCTGTCAGCCTACTGTCTGTCCCTTCAAAAAACCAATAAAAGGCGTAAGCCGCAAAAAGAAAATCTTAAAAGAAAGAATAAAAAAAAAAAAAATACATTTATTAAAAACAAAAAAATCTATGACTCCACACTTTGTCAAAAATGGCTAAAACAGCAGATCTACAAGGACACATTGTGTCGCATCGCTATATGTCGTGCACTTGTAGATTGAAGCAATTGCCCGTATGAGTAAATACAGGTCCCTTGACATTTGGATTTAGGGATTTGCTCATTGGTGTGCCTTTGGGGCACAAGAAGTTTGAAAAACCATGGGTCTACTGTGACGCGTCAGGGTTCGTGTGTGCCCTGCTAACAATAGTAATCCGTCTTTCAGGTTCAAGGTTGTATACTTTATTGTTGTTACATCTTGTGTTCAGGTACATAAGAGTAAAACGTATAGCAGCATAGACAATACTAACCGTAGAATAGAAAAATAGAATAAAGGAAAACATAACAATATTAAAGGAAGGGAGAGAGAGCAAAGAGAAGAAAAAGAAGATTCAAGAGAATAATTCAATCAAATGTACATGTGCAAAATAGTCTTGTCATATTGTATGCAGGTTGGAGAGTGGTGGCAATCAAAGATTGGACTGGAGCCAGCCTCCAATCACTATGAACGAGCCACCTGCCCGGTGCTTCTTCCTCTGCCACTTCGCCCACATGCACCTGAGCATGACCACACAGCATACTTTCCCTGCCAGGTTGATGTTAGAAACATTTGCATTTATATACTTTATAACATTCTATTTAACCCATTCAGGCATGACGTTGAAATTTAAAAACAGTTTTCTGAAATACCTCATGTTTTCTGTATCAGTGGTGCTCAATATTTCATGTCAAGGACCCCAGAAATGATGTAATTGGCCACCGACCCCCCATCTGAAAATATGTTGTTCCAGCAGGAACCCCTCGGAAGCAAATATTTGAGTTAAAAACGTTCACTCTAAAAGAATATATATTCAAAGATATATGCCACATTTTCACGATTTTTCAAAAAATAGCAGACCCACAAGCTCGTGGCGCGCCACTCTGCTTGTAGATCTGCTATATTTTTCAATAGCTTAAAACACCAAAAGGGGTTCCCGCCCAAAATGGGTTAATAAACGTATACATTTTCATAATATGCATGTATCCTTTTCTCGTTTCCCTTCTTTGTTGTGGACCCTAACACATGGTACTGTACATACATAGAGCCCTCACAGAATGTTCTCCGGCATAAATAGTGTACTGTATATAGCATAAACACGAAGGTGTTATTATACTGTATATAGGCTACTGCTCCATTATATTGTGCAAAATAAGCCAATTCCAAAATGACAGTTATACGCATATATGCTAACTCATTTTATCCAACCAAAATCGTATTAATGTTAGTGTCTGTGCATGCATTTGTGTGTGTGTGTGTGTGTGTGTGTGTGTGTGTGTGTGTGTGTGTGTGTGTGTGTGTGTGTGTGTGCGTGCGTGCGTGCGCTCCAACCTGTTCCCCTCTGCTGTAAATCGTCCCCTCCTGCCTGTTTGCTGTTATCTCCGCCGGCCTCACCTCGCCACACCTTCATTACTGTCCCAGATAGTGGCATTGGCAACTTGTCACTTCTATTGATTTCTCTTAAACTGCAATTTACATGGATATTTGTGAACGCCCTGAGGGCAAGCACTCCCCACCCCCCACCCCCCTACCCGCCATCACACCCCCCCCCCCCCCCCCCTAAGGCTAGTGAGGATATTTCTCCACTCATGAGTCTGACCCCCGTCGCACACAAGAGCCTCAAAGTCACTTTTTTCCGTCTTACATCAGCACAGTTGTGTCATGTTATTTCTGCAGGTGCTATAGCCTTTTCTCACCTTCATAAGACAAATGAATGTGTAACAGAAGTAAAAGGGTACATTTACAGGTATGGTTGGTTGGTTGGTTGATTGAATAATGCTAGGTTTTTTTAATATTCCAGATTCTTATAGATGGTAGGCAGTTTTATAGCTTCTAGGTCGTAGATTCCCCCAGGTGTTTGCCTCCTGATTCTAACCCATTTTGACCTGAGATCAGATTCTAAAAATGTCTTCATACATCCTGACAGTTTTCTGAAAAAGCTATGTTTCTATGTCAGTCGTCAGTAATTTTTCAAAAATAGCTAGACCTACAAGCTTGTAGATTTGCTATTTTTCAATAGCTAAAGCATAACATAACGCTAACACCAAAAGGCGTTCGCGCCCAAAATGAGTTAATGCATTTTATTGTTGTTTTGAGGTTACCTATTTATCCTAGATATTTATGCTTTCTGTTCCCTCATTCAGCAAATTAATTTACAGGGAAGTGGTATATATGGATATTGTAGGACAGTCAGACAGCAGGCGTGAACACAAACAGAAAGATGAAATATTGTGCGGGTGGTGCTTGGTGATGTTATACTCTCTTTCTCTCTCTTGCTGTGCGTGCGTGTGCCCGTGTGCATGTGTGAACATGTGTGCGTGTACATGTAAAGTACTGAGTGTGAGTGCATGTGGCAGTACCATAGTTCCTCCTCTCTAACATACACCTGACCTTCCCGCAGCATGAATGAAGCCTGGGGAATTCTACATAACTGGAGGCTAGTGAAGTCACAAATGCTTTTGGAGAGCGTTGACGCCGCGTTTTCCACACAGAATGACAAAATGTCACATTTCTTCAAACTTTGCGGTTTGCAACAAGCTGTCAGAAGAGTTTTACTTCTAATGCTGAAGGTCACTTAAAGGCCAAGTAGTAGCCTGTCTGCAGCCTTGTTTTAAGGCCTTTTTTAGTATATTCCAGTAATGTATTCCAACTGACCAGTGAGGAGATACTGCACAGAAATCTTGTTCTTTGGGTTGCCATTTTTGATTACCGGCATTTAGTTGCCATTTATTCACTGGAAAGATATCCATCTCTTAATTAATCTTTAATAGAAAAGAGAAACAGAAGGAACAGAGACTTTCTTTAGATCTATAATCCCTGGCAGATTCTTTTTTTTTTTAAAATAGGCCTACTATAATCGTGGCATTAGACTAAGGATAAAAAATACATATAATACAAAAATACATATAATACAAAGTCTCTTTCTTTGTCTTTTCTTTCTTTCTTTCTTTCTTTATTTATCATGCGAAAAGTATAGGCTACCATATCAGCCGAACATCCACTCTGTGACGCACGAAGAAGCTTCTGTGAAGCACGAACGCGGAAGCCGGAAGAGGCGTTTACCATGTGGTGGACAGTTACTAAGCACTGAGTAGCCTATGCACCTTTTAAGTACATTTTATTTTCTATTTTTTTCCCTAAGAAGATGACTTTTACTCCTACACTCTTTCACGCTAAACATGTGTGTTTGTGTGTGTGTGTGTGTGTGTGTATGTTCACTATTTGAAATAAGGCTAATTCATAAGGTTTGGGTCCTGAGATTCCCTCCGCACACACACACACACACACACACACACACACACACACACACACACTCTTGTAAAGCAATGTACTTTTAGTTTTAGCCTACTTGAGTATAATACTTTGTCCATCACTTGGTTGGGGGCGGGGGGGGGTGTGTGATGTCACACCGCCCAGACAGTCATGATTGGACCTAATTAGAACGTGCCGCGGCAAATAGACAAGCGTCTTGCTTGATTGAATTCAAAGCAGCTGGTGCCAAAAAATTCGCAGAGGTGCAGAAACTACGCAGTCAGTTCAGGGGAGAGAGAGAGAGAGAGAGAGAGAGAGAGAGAGAGAGAGAGAGACAGCGAGAGATAGAGAGACAGCGAGAGATAGAGAGAGCTAGTAGAGAGAGGGGGAAAGAGACGCGATATCAGTGAGCGGCGGCGAGAGCTGTCACGCTGTGCTGAAAATACAGTCAGGAGGCGCGGCGTGCTGGAGTTTTTCAGGGGTGATAGCGCTGGAGTGAAGCCCTCATAACAGCCTGCCTGACGCACACACACACACACACACACACAGCCCCCCGGCAGAGTTCAGGAGGGCTAAAGAGAGAGAGAGAGGGGGAGAGAGAGAGCGAGAGGCACTCCAAAATAACCTCGACGTCACCGAGGACTCTGGCATAGCCTATATATCAGAGGAAATCTGAGGAACGAGGAAGAGAGACAACTGCAAAAAGGACGAAGAACTTAACTGAGGCACGAGAGATAGCAAGTTGCTATACTTGCTCCGCGCGTCCTTCTTCTTCCCAGTAGTCAGTCAGTCAGTCAGTCACCTCGCCGCTACTAACTGTGATGGCATCGGTTCTTGGAAACAGCGGCCGCGCCTCGGGACCTCAAGGCGGTCAGATGAAATGCAAGTTCAAGAGGAGGCGGAGGAGACGGTCGAAGAGAAAAGGTATAAACTTTTATGCCCAATGTCTTCTTCCCCGCGTAATTGTGTCCTCTTTCCCCATTCATGCGTCGCGGTCGTGGCGCACCTTGGCGCGGGGCAAGCGGAGCCCTGCTCTTTTTTCCCCCTCTTAAAAAAAACTAACTGCGCAGCAATGAAGCTGCCCAGAAGCACGAATATGTCAAAGAAAGAGGCTGCTATGCCGTTTGTATTTAACTAAATGACATGCATTTTAAGAGTCGACTCTCTAAAGACATGGTTAACGGGGGGTGGACCCGGGGCTGCATGGGGGAAATAAGCCCTCACTTCAGTCGCATTGTCATCATTCTTCCGGTCTCCCCGCGCGTGTGAAGTTGAACTTGCATGGTTGCTGCATTCATTCTCCATTTAACAGTCGGCGCGTTTCAACACAATTTAACGACTAATTTGTGTAATTAGTCGCCTGTAGCACAAGTGTATACCGCTTGAATAATTTCAGCTGGTCTTTGCAATTTAACATATTGGAAACGTGACTTGTAGTTAAAAGGCGCACGCTGCCCTTAGGAGTTCCTATAATACGCACGCATATAAGCACGTCAGGTATAAGGGTTGCTTTATTATGACCAGTAGCATAATATGGACGTAAAACATTATAAGTTGTAGCCTACTTCAGTGACTTGTAGCCTGTGCCATGTGTCCTGTGAAAGTGATGACTATAAACGGAAATATTCCTTTCAAGGGACAGATAGAAATATAATAACACTTAATAGGCTTATTGTAAAATTTCAGATGATATTTCATCAACAATTTACATTTCAAAGCACATTCTGGTCTCTGCGTCTCTCAGGCAGCGCTCAATCTCAGCCCTGCCTCCCCTATAGGTTGGCTTACATTTGACAAAATAGTTATTTTAATAGGCTATATAGCACAAACATTCTCATTGTAGCCTATAAGCTATACAGCTGCCTTCTCTCATTCATATTTCAACATAGTATAGCTACAAAAGAAAGACGTGTATAGGCTATATTATATCAAATAGCATACCATTCATATAGTTTATTAACCAAAAATCCTTTTCCTCATTTACTGTAACTCTGAGAGTGTATACATTGTACATTTGCATAATAATAATCTATACATATCTATACATATTTGAGAACCGTCAGTGCATGCGATACTGACATACTTTTAATGTTTTCTGGAAAACACTGAATTTCCTTGTCTGAATGTGCTATATAGGCTTACAAGCTGCATACATTACAGTTGGAACTCCCTGTGGCTCCGTCCCCTATACAAAAAAAAATAGAGCTATTTGTGTAGGATATGGAGTAATAACTTTCTTCACATTTATATTATTATTATTTGTAGTATTAGTATTAGTATAGTATTATTTTCAGTCAGCACAACACATGTTTTTGGCTGACAGTATAGCATTGCAAGCGTGTCGGTCTCGTCTCTCATCTGTCGTCTCGTAGTAAATATAGCGGACGGCCGGGCTCGGAGGCCTGCAGCAAACCTCCAAATGTGGTTTCTGTCATGAACCCTGCAGAGAGCCGAGCCTCGCCACGCACACAACGACAGCTACTGTGTGGTGATGGAAATATGACCGGAAAGACACTGGTCATGTCACACATACGTATACCCCTCTGACCAGCCTTAAATGAAAAGAAAATGTTAATTTTTTTTGTACACGAGTCACAACTAGGCATTTTGGAATATAGTTCTAATTCCATCTGAACTATTGTCTTTTAATAATGAATTTGTGGCGATTGCAACGTGTCATTTTCGATCAAAGGTGCTCAAAGTGATGAAAAATGCGTGACTATAAGGGATGTTTTGAATCTGGACTGAAACAAACATTTTATATTGTGCACATCGATATTAGATCAGTGGCATTATATACTGTTAAGCTAAATACGGCTAAAATGTATAGGCCTATACACATTCCATGTTATCTAAATGTATGTAATCATTTCCCTAATGTAGTTTTTCTCTTTTCTTTTGTTGAAGACTATTTAAATGTATTATTTTTAGGCAGTTTTTTGCTTTATTTACACCGGATAATGTATAGTCCCCAGCTGGAATTAAATTAAACGAGGGGCATTGCGACTATGGTTGACACACTATCCTGTCAGTTATACCAGTCTGACCAAAATGTGTTTTTCCTCTGAGATAGATTTATTTATTTTTTTGTCAATATTTCGTATACTGTAAGTCAGTGGATAGTGACAGGAAACTATGTACAGAGAGAGGAGAGATGCACAGAACAGGACTATAGGACTCGAACCTAGGTTACTCGCACTCACAAGAAGCATTAATGCACTGTAACTGGCTCTACCAACCAGGCACAATTCTTTCAGTTATCCCAAGCTGTATTCAAACTGGCATTGCAAAATGTGACTCTGGCGTAAAATCACAACGAGTTACCCAAAAACGCAGGCAACAATGCAGTCATTTACTCTGACACGGTTCACAGATGTCAGATGCACACAGAGACTCTATTTCTTTTCTCTCCAGAGGGTGAGGCTTGGATCTAAGTAAAGCCCCACACATCGGCAACTGTATTTTATATAATATAATAATATAATATATATATATTTTTTACTGATGATGATAGCAGTAACGGTGGTTAGAGCAGTGTGCCGGGAGATACTGACGCGTTGCATTGTGGAATATGGATGAACGCTTCTGAGCGCGTTGATGTATCAGACTCTTGCAATTGAATGTATAACGAGGTTTCATAAACACTTTGCACTCGTCGTCAGGACCACAAACAGACAACCGTGCCTCATTTCCATAACCTCTTGATTTTTAACCCATTCTGACCGGGAACCCGTTTTGGTGTTAGCATCATGTTATGCTTTAGCTATTGAAAAATAGCAGATCTACAAGCTCATAGCGCGCCACCGAGTGGCGCGCTACGAGCTTGTAGGTCTGCTATTTTTGAATAATCGAAGAATGACTGACATTTTTAGAATCTGATCTCAGGTCAGAATGGGTTAATCAGACCAGTGTGTGTCCAGTGGAAACCTCGTATGAATCTGATCTCAGGTCAGAATGGGTTAATAGCCCAAGTAATTGAGACAAGGGAGACAATACATAAAATATAGTGCCGAGGCAAATGTATTTACATAATGGAAACGACAAAATTGGTTCCGCAACATTAAGCATTGCATACGAGCATCGCACAATGTGCGCACACACGCATTAGCTGACAGGCCTTTCACAGTGTGTTTCGAAATGGCAAATTTATCAGCACTGCTGATTCATACTGATAGCAGGGGGGACATTAGGGGGCCATTTCAGGGGGGGGCGATTTTTAAATGAAGTGTGTCTTCTTGGTGAAGGACCGATGGCTGCAGTGAGTGCAGTCCCCTCCTCCGTATAGCTGGAGGAAGTGGCCTCGATCACTTTGTCAAACGACGACAGCGTGAAAATGTTTTTTTGTTCATGGTGTCAATTTGGTATGTATAGGTTTTTCATTTTTTGAGAATTCATTTTTTTGGTAGGACCAGTGAGAGAGACGGGAAGGGTGGGAGAGAGAGAGAGAGAGAGAGAGAGGGAGAGAGGATGACATGCAGCAAAGGGCTTCTGCTCGAATTGAAAGAAAGGCCAGCTGCTATAGGACTACGTATATGTATATATCTTACAAGGTGTGAAACCTGTATGTTGAGTTTATTTAGAAAAAAAGTTGAGTTACCGTAGTACCAGAAATATGCAGTTTAAACAATCAATATTCCTTGGCTCAATTGCAGTGTTTAATTCATTTTTAGGTCCACTTCACTCAGAAACCCCTGACCACAAATAATTACACACAGCCAGATATGCCAGCAGATTGTTGGATCTTTTTTTAAATTATAATATCCGTCTGATAATGTAGATGAGACTTTAATACCTCTATGTGTGTTATCTAATGCATACATATCTCTCCAGAGTTCAACCAATTATTTTACAGACCCTGTGGCAAACAAAAGGCACCGTTGAGGGATTATGGCATGGCATTTAGGACTTAATCTTTTAAGAACACTGCAGATTATTTGTAGATGAACTTCACAAAAACCTGTGTGTGCGTGTGTATTCAAAAGGCACTAAGCAGTTTATCCCCCACCCCCCCCATTTCATTAAAGCTTTTTTCTCTTTTTTCGCTACTATAACACTGTCTTTTTTTAAGTGGCGACAAAGTGCATGACAAATAAATGTACATCAGCCGCAAGCAATGAAGATTAACGGATTGAAAAGTGGGACAGTGACCATGACAGAAAATTCATTTGCTCGCCACCTCTCTCTCACCCGAGCCTTTCATTGACCAGCTGTAACATTCTTGGAAATGTGACAACTGGCTGAATTAACCCCTTAAGTCCTATATATCGTCGCTGGCGGGTGGAAACCTTGCATGTCCCAAAACTGTTCCTTTTTTTTTTTTTATAAAAATAAATAAATAGTGAAAATAGTGGAGCTGAAAGGTCACAACGCGTCGCATAGTAGACATGTTTTGAGCTTGTATCTGCTGTTTTCACTGCTTTTGTGTGACACTCTTGTCTGATGACGTAGGGCAGTGGGTTTTCAACCAGTGGTCCAGGGACCACCAGTGGTCCTTGAGAGTGTTCCAGGTGGTCCCCAGCTAAATGATGGAGAGTTGTTAACCAAATAGACCCTTAGAGATCTTTAACTCTTATATATCACTCATTCTTGAGATGAGGGACAAAAGTGGAAAAAACATGTCCCACACATAAGAGCCTTATTTTATGTAAAAAATAAATTAATTCATAAAAATAAAAGCACTTGCAAAGTTAAGTGTAATACAGTTGTGTATTATTATGCCCTTAATTTCATTATAATTGTTTTCATATTCCATCTGAATTAGTTAAAAGCAGGCCCTGTACCCAAAAAGGCCTGTATTTAGCCTGTCCCCAGCAAGTGGCCACAATTTCAAACTGCCAAAAAAGTGTCTAATACTGTCACAATCACATAAATATACATACTAAATTAAAGTAGATTGTCAACAACATAGCAAATAATATACACAGTTAATTTTAATTCATATTTTCTATTAAATATCTCATATCAAATGTTCGTCCCACGTCTCCGTCAACTCCGTCAGGTTTTTTTTAAAGTCTTAAATTAATCAGAAAATATTGTCGACAGATTTAGCCTGAAGACTCCTTTTCCAAGTCCCATTTATATTTGTTGCAACAGTGGAGTACCTGGTCTGACAAGCATTCAATTGTTTGATATTTTAAACAAACAATGTTGATAACAATGTGGTCACAGCTTTTACATGTCAACTCCGTCAGGACATTATTATGATCTTTGTTAAGAATTCAAAAATAATGTTTATTATTTTAGTTTAGGGGTTAGGTTTAGCTAACAAAATTAAGCAAAAACAAAATGGCTACATTGTACTAAAGAGGGTTAAGATGAAAACAAATGCCATTTTGTCAACTCCGTCAGACGTCAACTCCGTCAGATTTTGTGTCTGACGGAGTTGACGTGTATCTGACGGAGTTGACAAAAGTGTTCCTAAAACAATAAAATTATTGTTTTTGAATAATGGGCAGTATTCTAATTTGGCACACAGTTAGAGCATGCCTTAAGGAACATTTTTGGCTATGGGGCCATCACAGATTTGTCTCGTGGTGACCATGGCAGCCATATTACAAAAGAGCCGCCACCTGATGTTATTTTACAATAACTCAAGTTCTACACCACCTAGGATCTTGATTCTGGTGACTAATCATACATTTTCAAGGATGTGGGGTACATTGGTAATATTTAGATTTGTCCTGTGACCATAGCAGCCATTTTTTTTTCAAAATGGCCGCCACCTGCTGTTATTTTACAATAACTCAAGTTTTAGACCACCCAGGATCTTGATTTTGGAGACTAATCATACATTTTAAAAGATGAGAAATACAGTGGTACTATTTAGATTTGTCCTGTGACCATGGCAGCCATTGTTTTTCAAAATGACCACCAACCTGCTGTTATTTTACCAATAACTCAAGTTTTAGACCACCAAGGATCTTGATTCTGGCGACTAATCATTACATTTTTAAGGATGATCTTTCTCTGGGAGAGGTAAGGGCTTATTTCAGGTGCAGGTTGAGTTTCTACTGACAGGACATTAAAAGGAGGTGGGCTTTCTGGCCTTTGACTTGCCCCTTTCAGGTACAGATGCACAGTTTGACTTCACTGGCCACTGCAGGGAACTGTGGGGGAGAAACTTTGGTCTCTTGACACCCCGATTAGGTTCAGGGTTTTTTTTGGTGGAGACTTGCCTTTCATGACATCTTTGCTGCAGCAGTTGATCTCCTTATTGCCAGTGGTGGCACACTCTGGGTCTCTGGGGCATTGTATCTTGGTGGCCTCCTGCCAGTGTTTCTCCATCCTTCTCCTGAGCTCTGTGTTCTGGGGCTCTGTTATAGTCAACTTACATTGTCTTGGCTGGAGATTGCTTTCCTGCAGGGTCCAGCCCAGTCTTGTGCAGATGGCTGCTGGCCCACCTGGAGGCCCCAACCTCACTTGTTCGGTTGGTGTGATTAGGTGGGGTGGTCTTCCCCAATCAGGATGAGGGGTTTGACCCTTTCAAACGGCAGTCTGGCCAAGTGTCTGTATTTAGTTGTGAGTTTAGATACAGTATACGATTGCTCACCCAGCCCCAGGTGACATGAGGTGAAGGCTCCTTTGATTTGGTAACATTGCTTTGGTTGACATGCTGGGGACACAGAGAAAGACACTGATGCCTTCAGTGTCTGCACATCCTGCCTGATGGTCCTGAAGCCAAATCTTCTGTCTTCAGTCTTTCGCTCACTGTTCACTGTTCACTGTTCACCTCACCGAATTTAGCCCAAGGAGTTTGACCCCTAGTTTGGCCATAGACCCCCTAGTTTGGCCATAGCCACTTGCCCAAATGTGCCGACATGTGCTGACCTCATCACATCTGTGATGATGGCTATGGCCGTTTTTAGCCAACGTAGTGTTTTTTGTGCAAAACTAATGCTGGGAATGGATCCAGAATCATGAAAAGCCCCTAGTTTGCCACATGCTACTTAAAGCATAATGAAATTTAAAACATTTAGCCTTATATTGTTTGTTGATGGTACCCAACTTTCAGCAGCTGTCAAACATGCCCCTAGGGTGGTCAAATAGAAACCAATGTGGGATATGTTAGTAGACACCTTTACAAACATTGGTGAAGAAAATTCTTGGTAAGAAATGTATTCACAGATTTTATATTATTCTGATAATATTCCCTGAGTAAATTGGTAAAATAATAGCAGGTCCACCATTTTTTTAAATGTCTACCATCCATGGTCACAGGATAAATCTAAATAGTACAACTGTATTCCTCACCCTTGAAAATGTATGATTAGTCACCAGAATCAAGATCCTAGGTGGTGTAGAACTTGAGTTATTGGGAAATAACAGAAAGTTGGCGGCCATTTTGAAAAATGTCTACCATGGTCACAGGACAAATCTAAATAGTACCAATGTATCCCACATCCTTGAAAATGTATGATTAGTCACCAGAATCAAGATCCTAGGTGGTGTAGAACTTGAGTTATTGGGAAATAACAGAAAGTTGGCGGCCATTTTGAAAAATGGCTGCCATGTTCACAGGGCAAATCTAAATAGTACCACTGTATTCCTCATCCTTGAAAATGTGGGATTAGTCACCAGAATCAAGATCCTAGGTGGTCTAGAACCTAAATCAGTTAAACTTGTCAACTCCGTCAGATGTTCGTCAACTCCGTCAGACGTTCGTCCCGTGATGTTTTTGTTAATTTCCAAAGAAATAGAAAATTCGCTGTCAAATCTTTTGTGCTTATGTATTGAAACACCAACTGAAATGATACGTAATGATGATTTTTTTTTTTTTTTACATGGTTTTCATGTTATAATATTGAAAATAAAGGTTGAAATGACGGTTTTGAGAAATTGGATATTTCATAATAGTGTGATATTGGAACAAAATAATATTAAAAGATTTGTATTACTTAACTTGATTACTGAAAGCCATTATAAGATAACTGAGGACTTTATATTATTGTTGAAATGATAAAATTCAATTAAAAGGGATTTTAGTGTGTCTGACGGAGTTGACATGAATCAGGTATTAAGTGCATAAATGTCCCATTTTAGAAAGAAATGTTATGCGAAAAACCTGTTCCTTCTCAAGATTGGTAGTTGAGACCTGTGTCTACAAATACATCTATTTGATTTGAATGTATCTTAAAAAAAAAAAAAATCCAGTTTGAAAAAAGTTTTGTCCCTTATCTCAAGAATGGGTGACATATATATATGCAGATACAATGTTTCTGCCTGAAAGTGGTGATATAGTTCATTGTACACCAAATAGCGCAATGCAACACGTTCTGATCTTGTAGATCTGCTATATTTTTCCTATTCATTTTTTCCTCATTCATTTTTTTTTTAAATGATATGTGGCCCAAAATATGGATTCCGTGTTGAGATTGTTTAACCCATTTAGGCTTGACAACTGATTCTACAAGTCTTCTAAATCGTGACAGTTTGCTGAAAACATATGTTTCTATATCAGTGGTTTTCAAAATATTTCACGTCAAGGACCCCCAAAAATTATATATATTAGGCCACCGACCCCCATCTGAAAATATGTCGTTCCAGGGACCCTGCAGAAGCAAAACCTTTGAGTTAAAAAAACGTTCGCTCTGAAAGAGAATACATTCCAAATTTGTGCCACATTTTCACGATTTTTCAAAAATAGCAGACCTACAAGCTCATATAGCGCGGCACTCTGTAGCGCTATATGAGCTTGTAGATCTGCTATTTTTGTGTGCTTAAAACTCCAAAAGGGGTTCCCGCGCAGAATGGTTTAATGAGAAGCTGAAGTAGGTTGGCTGTTAGACCATCTTCAGTTTGCCAAGTGAACACTTGTGTGCCAGCGGTATCCATATTGCAATACCATGGACTCTAAATGATTTGGACGTGCAGGTAGTACCGCTGCTGCTAAATGCCTATACATTGTGTACCGTGCTAGCGCAGCTCTCGCTGTTGTTTTTCTCCCACTCCCGTATATAAGCACCGTGTTTGCACTGTACCGTAGACGTAGCGTGTACTCTATCATCGCTGTAAGAGGCTTCGTAGAACTTACTGTGTATCTGGCTCTCTTAATTAATCACAGCCCTAGTGATTTACTGGTTTGTTTCCTTTAGGGAGTTCGGTTGTTGCAGCTTCTTCTTCCCCGCGACAAAACACAAATAACAATTTACCATCCTTTTTTTTTGGAAATGTGTGTGTTGACAAATCGCTCAGATGTTTTAACCCATTCTGACCGGGAACCCATTTTGGTGTCGGCATCATGTCGTGCTTTAGCTATTGAAAAATAGCAGACCTACAAGCTCGTAGCGCGCCACCGAGTGGCGCGCTACGAGCTTGTAGGTCTGCTATTTTTGAAAAATCGAAGAACGACTGACATTTTTAGAATCTGATCTCAGGTCAGAATGGGTTCATCAGACCAGTGTGTGTCCAGTGGAAACCTCGTATGAATCTGATCTCAGGTCAGAATGGGTTAAGGAACGGCAACATCTGGGCACCAAACTGCGGCCGGCCTGTGCAGCCATGCGTCGCAATTTGTGTGATGAAAGACGAGCGTGTGTGAGATTTATAGGGCTGACGTATTTTTTTTACAGCTGTACTTATCGCTCTGTATATTAATTTAACACAGGAGGACATATCAACTTACCATCAAGAGTGCAGAATCATGTGTGTGTGGGGGGGGGGGGGGTGTGAGGAGGGCAGCATCAGTGTCACATAATTTATGTAGCAATTACTGTTTACGCTCCTTCCTGTCAGGGGTCTACAGAGGGGTCAAGTAGGGGCTGAGCAGTGACGATGGGGGGGGGGGGGGGGGGGGGGTCTGCCAAGATGATCGGGGGAGTGGTAGGGGTTAGAGAGGTGGGGTGGGGTGTGGGGGGGGGCACCGACAGGGCAGAAGACGAGTTCCCTCTGCGACCCATCGTCTATAGCGCCGAAACCCGCAGCCTGAGAGCCCGTGGGGGGGGGGTCATCACTGAGCCATTAGCCAGACAGACGGACGTGCAGGTCGCCGTCAGACCCCAGCGCTTTCCCGAAGGCCGGGCCCGCTGTTGCCTATTTTATACCACGTCGTCCACTCTAACCACATGTCGGCAGGACGCTTTGGGGAATGGGAGCGCAGGGGAGGGGGGGATACGCAGCGCTATAGGTTTGTCACCTCGCTTCTGATGACGGGTGACAAGGTCTGTGTCAAGGCGGTGGGCGCGGGGTCATGACGAGGCGGGCGGCGGAACGGTCTGCCCGTGTTCTTCTGTTTGAAGACCTGACCGAGAGGTCGTATATGACTGGCTGTTTCCACTCTGTCGCCGGTATGAAAGATCACTCTATGCATTATGATGTTAACCTTTCCTTTACTGTATGTCAGTCCCACCCTCTCTGATGTCAGTGTTCTCTCTGTCTCTCTGTCTGTCTCTCTCTTGGTCTGTCTCTCTCTCTCTCTCTCTCTCTCTCTCTCTCTCTCTCTCTCTCTCTCTCCAGGAATGAGTTTCATTACCGTGTTGTCACTCAGTTGGCCTTTCCAAACATTAACAACTATTACACCTTGGGTGCAAACACAATTCTCATTAGTAATGTATGCGCAGCACTTCTCCCTGCCACCATCCACATTTACATTTACACAAAGAATTCATTCATAAAAGCCTTGTTGGAGCATATTAGGCACAGACAGGCAAGGGAACACCTTCATACAGTAAATGCATGTCTTCCTTCCTTCTGTCTCACACGTTATTCATGTGGTCCGGGTTTCTAAATGGGTAGGTGGTCCCTATAAGCAGGGCAGGAGGAATGTTTCTGCGCAATAAACGGTTAGGGTTGACCTGCATTATAGCGTTGTCTTTAATGTTTTAGGACGGTCCAATGTCACAGAGACCTGTGTGCATCTTTTGGGGGAAAGGAGGAGGGGGTGTTTGTGCTCGGATGTATTTTGCAGATGGTGACAGGTGGACACCTCGTATTAATTAAGCCCAAAACCGAAAAAACACATGATCTTTCTACAAGCTCAAAACGCAGACCGGCAGTTTATTTGTGCTATACTTTTGTGCCAGTAGTAGTAGTATGACGATGTAGGACATTGATTTAGCAAAATATAAAGTATAAAAAAGTTCAAATGATGTAGATTGTAGATAAGAGGTCTCTGCACGGCAGTGACGATATTGTTTTGTGTGCGCCTGATAAACGCATTAGGGGCGGTGACGAAAAAAACAGAAAGAAACACCGCTGGCATTTATGAGGTTAACCCATTCTGACCTGAGATCAGATTCATACGAGGTTTCCACTGGACACACACTGGTCTGATGAACCCATTCTGACCTGAGATCAGATTCTAAAAATGTCAGTCGTTCTTCGATTTTTCAAAAATAGCAGATCTACAAGCTCATAGCGCGCCACTCGGTGGCGCGCTATGAGCTTGTAGATCTGCTATTTTTCAACAGCTAAAGCATAACATAATGCTAACACCAAAATGGGTTCCCGTTCAGAATGTGTTAATGAAGGTCATTGCCGATGGCAAACGGCACACACACCGCTCCGCCGTGTGCACATGCATGGCTTGGAGAATTTACAGGCACTTCCTGATTAAGCCATTCTGGGCGGGAACCCCCCTTTGGTGTTTTTATGATGATGTCATGCTTTAGCTGTTGGAAAAATAGCAGATCTAAAAGCTCGTAGCGCGCTACGAGCTTGTAGGTCTGCTATTTTTTTAAAGTTGTGAAAATGTGGTGCAAATCTTTGAATATATATTTCAGAGCGAACATTTTTACCTAAAATATTTGCTTCTAGGGGGTCCCTGGAACAACATATTTTGAGATGGGGGGGTCCGTGGCCCAATAGAGATAATTCTGGGGGTCCTTGACATGTAAAAAGGTTGAGCACAACCGACATAGAAACATGGCTTTTTTCAGAGAACTATTAGGATTTAGAAGCCTTTTTTTTAAAAATCGACATCAGTCCAAAATGGATTAAGGGAGCGACGGAAGAATTTGAACGGTTTAGGACACGGCGTCCTCTAACCAACTAACCGTTTTGCTGAGGGAGAAAAAAAAAAAGAGAACACGTTATTACCATTGACTGTGCTCTCCTGAGGACGGCTGATAAAATGACCAAGGAAAAGAAATAGCACAACTTATTTTTTTTTTCTACTCTCCTTTTCCCCCCCAATTTGCATAATTAGTCATTATCTCCTAATAGTCCCTCTTGGCCTTTTTTTTTTGTCTTTTTTTCCGTGGCTTTGCGGTTTGAATGCCTGCTCAAATTTCAGGCAGAGGAGGATGCAGCCTCACTGAGGTTGAGGTTGAAATAAGTGTATTTTCTTCGGTGCCTCCTCTTGCGTCTGGCAAAAGCTCCCCACATGTGCGTGCGTGCGTGCATGCACACGTGCGAGCGCACGCATGCATGCACACACACACACACACACACACACACACACACACACACACACACACACACACACACGTTTTTGTTTTACCACTTAAACCCTATATACATCTGTATATACATCAAATTGCAACAAAAAAAAAGTTTAGCATCCAATTTTCTGACTTTTTGAACATTTCGAAAAACAGTTTTTCTGTATGACGAGCTGGACTGTGGCGCACAGGCAGACGGTGGATGTTTTAAAACTAACTGTTTTGGACTATGCCTCCAAACAGGCAACAAGGCCCCCGGTCTCCCTGTGATCTTTGGTCACTGCATGGGACTGCAGGTTAGGAAACACTGCTCTGATTGTATTACTGTATAAGTGTCTTTAGTCAATTCAAGGTTTCAAGGTTTCTTAATTTGGTCTCCCGAAGGAGAAATTTGTCTTGGACCCCAAGGACCCGCCCTGCAGGCATACAGATACAGATACAATACAAGACAACAAAGGCACACAGTGACCCGTACAACACACACCAACACACCAACATACCTAGTGCAGAAGAACATCACCTCAAAACCTTCGATGATCATGCATAAGTTGTTGCTATGACAATGCTTCTCCCCAGCAGGCCTTATAAAAACACTTTTCACACTAAGTTGGTCTGGAAACTAAAGAACATGCACTAATCTGGTTTAACTGTGCTAATATGCATGTTGGTGTGAATTAGCCTTACTTATTATAGCCTATGTTAATTATACTGTGTGTGTGTGTGTGTGTGTGTGTGTGTGTGTGTGTGTGTGTGTGTGTGTGTGTGTGTGTGTGTGTGTGTGTGTGTGTGTGTGTGTGTGTGTGTGTGTGTGTGTGTGTGTGTGTGTGTGTGTGTGTGTGTGTGTGTGTGTGTGTGTGATGTAGTACAGCATGTGTCGAGTACATTATTGCCTGCAGAGCAATGTAGCCAGCAATGTGTAACAGTTCACACTGAACTTGAGAACAATGGCGTTTTATCATATACCCAACTATGAAGCTTTTTTTTTTTAGATTATTTCATCATGAGAAACTATAGTAGCGGTGCCTATACTTGGAACAATGCAAGGTGTAAATGCATTTATGCTCCATATATGGAGTTCTTTGTCGGGCATGCCCAAATAGGGAGTCTATGCAGAAGTCAGAACAGCAGTTGTGACGTTAGAACCATCAGTGTGGTGTGTCGGAACAGTCCAGCTCCATATATGGAGATATAGGGACGATCAGGTCCAAAGCCCCGGTTGGCAGACCCTGTGGGGGTGTTGTGGAACGCCTGTGTCGAATGTTATAAGTCCGTGTGGCGAACGGTTCTCAAGGTGTACGTGGATTACAGACGTACACACACACAGAGACTTGGTGCATTTATATAGAAAGATGTCCCTTGTTATGATGTGACAGAGAAGACATGCAACACATACAGCACTGGATTCAGCAGACCCAATATGTTGCATTTATGTGGTCAGAATATTATGACTTTGAACTTGGCTCTTTTGCCTCTGATGTGGGTGATCTGAGGTGCAGGACTTTGGACCTGACCGACCGCACGGTCTGAACTTCTTTAATGTCATTTCTTTCCATGAGCTGGAAATATCCCCAATACTTACTTCACATGAATTCCTTATTATCATTCTTCATACATTTAGAGTTGCCAATAATTGCCAGTTCTTTTGTGTGTGTGTGTGTGTGTGTGTGTGTGTGTGTGGCCTAAGAATAGCTGGCATGACAAAAAGCAAAGCCAAACAACTTGCCAAATACTGTTCTGTCTCGTCTGTTATAGGTCTAGTCTGTGTGGATTCAAATAAAGAAATCGAAGTGTGTGTGTGTGTGTGTGTGTGTGTGTGTGTGTGTGTGTGTGTGTGTGCGCTCCTGAGCCCTGCAACCATATTGGGAGGTGCAGCATGCGTGGAGATGCACCCTAATCATTATCTAACCACGTGAACCCTGTAGAGCATTTGAAAATACATAGCCGATCTACAAGCTTATAACGTGACTCACAACGCACAACATGTTATGAGCTTTTTAGATCATCTATTTATGGTGAAGGTATTTGCCATAGAGCGGGGAGTGGTGGGGGGAGGCTATAGTTCAATTTCCTATTTACAAATTTAGCAGACTTAATCCACAACGTAGTAGAGACACCTGGGAGACTATACAGTTATGCATATGGGGTTTAAGTGGTTAAAGTTTGTTCCCCTCCCCAGATATTTCAGCAAATCCATACATTAACCGTGTCAACACTTTAGAGGATGCTTTTTCACCCTGGAACTTACTACACGGTGCCATGTTTGACTTCCACGTCATTAGAGAATGTGTGCTTGCCTTGCAGTGTGTTAGTTCATTTTTCTCCCCCCCTCATTTCAGCACACTATCAAGTTAAGCTCTCGCATCTAATCTGAAATCCCGCCCGTGGCGCCCGTCCCCGACACATCGTGTGATGGCAAAACATTTTTCCACTTTATGATCCTAATTAGCTCTAACTGTGCCATCATCATCCCTGAGTCATCAGCCAGTTCATTTGATGGTCTCCACACACTGTCTTGAGTCCTCCGTTCTCTTCCTATACTCAAGTTGTCCATCCCTTTCATTCTGTCTGTTTTATCCTCTCCCTCCCTCTCTTTCTCACTTTGCCTCTTGCATTTTGTGCACGTAACAAGTAACACTTAAGTATCTACATAAACACAAGCATATTTGCTTGCACACACACACACACACACACACACACACACACACACACACACACACACACACACACACAGAGGGGAGCTTGTGAGTGTTCACAGCAGGGGAGCTTGTGCTGTTAAAGCAAAAAATTGCTGAGGAGATTGTTAGAATGTGTGCAACCTTTTTTTTACTCTGGCAAAACAGGAAAAGATGTCAGATCCGTGACACCCTTTAGTTATTCCCATTACATAAATGAACATGATAAACTTGGTTTGCTTTAATTCATTTATACTGTAGTTAAAGCCTTTTCTCTGTGTCTGACCGACTGTGTCTATTCGACTCTACACTTTGGTGCCTTTTAAAAGTAAAACACCCCTCTACACTCGTGTCATGCTTCAGGCACATTGCGGCGCACACTGTACCTAGCACACTGTGCTGACATGGCAGAGTTAACACTGATACCCTGTGCCTTGCCTCGCATGGAATAATGAAATTGGATGAAGCCGCTTATACAGTGCACTGTCCCCCCTTCCTCGCCAGTCAGAGTGGGTGCTTATTTGAGATAACGTTAATGAAGGGGACTTTAGCCAACGAATAGACACGTCTTACTGCCGCCGGCGGGGGTGGTGTGGGGGGGCCCGCTAACAGCATTTATTTCCATTAACCCATTCTGAACGGGAACGCATTTTGGTGTTAGCATTATGTTATGCTTTAGCTATTGAAAAATAGCAGACCTACAAGCTCATAGCGCGCCACCGAGTGGCGCGCTATGAGCTTGTAGGTCTGCTATTTATGAAAAATCAAAGAACGACTGACATTTTTTTAGAATCTGATCTCAGGTCAGAATGGGTTAATCAGACCAGTGTGTGTCCAGTGGGAAACCTCGTATGAATCTGATCTCAGGTCAGAATGGGTTAATAAGATGGAGCGTTTTACAAGAGAACCTCTCCTGAGGGCTCTCTCTGGAGGTCGGAAGAGAGCCCCTCCACCGTAACAACTTTACAGACGAGTTCATTTCACCAAGACGTTCGTTCGTGCCGTCCTCGGTGTGCCAATGTCTTTCTCAGGAGAAACTTTGCCTAACCTTGATGCAGCGCAATGCAAGTTTGAGGGTGAGGCGGGCTCTCTCCATCACTCTAATCACCGCTGTCCATCCGTCATGGGCGCTTCTGAGGACAGCGGTATATGACTCTAACCCATTCTGACCTGAGATCAGATTCTATAAAAATGTCTTCTACATCCTGACAGTTTTCTGAAAAAAGCTATGTTTATATGTCAGTAGTTCTTCGATTTTTCAAAAATAGCAGACCTACAAGTAATGAGCTTTGAGCTATGAGCTTGTCGATCTGCCATTTTTCAATAGCTAAAGCATATCATAATGCTATAACACCAAAAGGGGTTCCCGCGCAAAATGGGCTAACCTAAAACAGCCCCCGAAGCCTGTACCTTTTGCGTTGTCGGGCACCACGTCTCGTCTGTTTATTGAGATACAGTAGTATGTTTTTTTCTTGGACTGACAGATGGTTTTCGATAGCGTGCTATTATGAGTTAGCTTAAAGTGTTCTCTAGCGAAATTGTGTCTTTATCTCTGCTAATAACCCCCATGATGATACTGCACTTCCGACAATGGATTATGGCATGATATGATAAGTGGTTAGCATTATGAGGAAAGGCTGTGTTATCTCTTTGCAGTAAAGAGGCTTGTGTCATGAGCTCAATTACTATTCTAGTACACAAAATATCTCCTAGGCCTGATGTTGGGGGATACAGTAGATACAGTAACATCACTCTTGTGTGTGTGTGAGAGGTCAATGGTAATCTCATACAGTAGCTCCTCTAGTACATAAATATTTGTGTGACGGCACCTGATTTAACCAGAGGATAAATGCACATTTCATCCTCTCATATTAAGATCTGCGTGTTTTCAGGGGGAATAGCTTTATGAGAGATTAATCCATTGATAACACTGAGCATGCATACGACGTTCGTCCATGGCTTCATTATTCAACTCACACGCAAGCATTAAATAACAGTTTTTCCTCCCATCGGCCCCAGAATAAATCCCCTCTCGTCCATTGATTCCAGCATCCTTTAGAAGCCCCTGCTAGGAGAGACCGACAGGCTTATCTTACAAATCCTTTAAAAGGTGTTAAAAAAAGAACACATCTTCGCCTACATTAACTTTGGCTGTTGAGATTTTCTTTCCCCGCCTCCCCCTCATATCGCCACTGATTCAGTCAGGAAAAGTCAAGTTTTATTTTTAACCCATTTTGGGCGCGGGAACCCCTTTTGGTGTTTTAACTATTGAAAAATAGCAGAGAGCTTGTAGGTCTGCTATTTTTGAAAAATCG
Organism: Protomyctophum bolini; assembly: GCF_963924005.1. NCBI lineage: Eukaryota > Metazoa > Chordata > Actinopteri > Myctophiformes > Myctophidae > Protomyctophum > Protomyctophum bolini. The sequence goes on from NC_137882.1 coordinate 33,077,827, forward strand.
TGAAAATGTGCCTCAAATCTTTGAATATATATTATTACAGACTTACAGAGTGAACATTTTAACTCAAATCTTTGCTTCTGGGGGGGGTCCCTGGAACAACATATTTTCAGATGGGGGGCGGAGGCATATTACATATCATTTTTGGGGTTCTTGACATGAAATATTGAGAACCACTGATACAGAAACATACGGTTTTTCAGAAAACTGTTTGAAGACATTTTTTTTATTTCGATGTCAGGCCTAAATGGGTTAAATATCGCTAACTTGATGCCCCCCCCCCCCTCCAAACAAGTTTTCTATCCGTCACAAACCACAATGTTTATTTTTCTTCTTTGCTTGTTCCCTTTTTTTATTTGCACAGCTTGAAGTCGCGGACCATAACAGATATGTTTACATTTTGGTGACGAAACTGCAGAGTTCCAATCACTCATCCATTGCCTTTCTGATGGCTCAGAGCATATTTGGTCTCCGCCAGATAAGGCCTGTGTATATATCGAGTCGGATTCAGTTGAATTGTTTGTACACACACAGCCCACACAAAGTGCTTTGGCAATAGGCCTCTGCTTGGAAGGGCTTCAGCATGGAGCAGAATTTCATCTCCTCTCTATACCCTCCCCCCTCTCTCTCTCTCCCTCCCTCCGTCGCAGTCCCACAGTGGTGCTCTGGGGCCTGGGCTGTCGGTGAAGGTTGAAGGATGTCTAGGACCCGGGGCTACGAGTGTTTTGCCTTGCATAAAGGACACAGCGAGGACCATCTCTTACTATGGGTTCTAAATAGTCCCTGCAATGCTGGCACTCATGGACCTATAGGCCTATATATATAGTACTGTATATGTAGCCCCTACTGTAGTACTGTAGAAAATATGTTAAATGTATGCTATATGAACCCTGTCAAGGGAACGGAGTCTTATTCTTTATTTTCAATGCATTTCTGTTTAAGGTGTGGAGTCTGGACCCCCCCCCCATGGCAGCCAGTGATCAGCTAGGCTAGTGGACAAACCCCCAAAAAGTGGAAATTCAGACAGTAATATACCTATAAAATAGGGAAAAAACGTTCTATTTAAGGCAGTCTCTAACATTCTCTAATTAGTCTAATACACTATGTGAGTTTTCTAAATAATATTCTCAAAATAAAAGGTGCGATGGCTCTTCCTTTAAAAAAAAAAAATGCAATATAGTTCACAATAAAACTAATGTATTCTTTAAACTGTCATACATGCTGTTCTTACGCTGAATAAAAAAGTGTGCTCAGCTTAGCTTCTTATGTATGTAATCTTTTTTGGATGCCAATCCATGCAAAAGTCTTTCAAAAATAAAAATTAACTATACATATTTCAGTAAGTAGTTTGCTATAGTGTTAATGGCTTTTAACGATCAACTGTAGCGAGTTGCTAACTCGCTCTCCAATCACTATGGCTCACTACTGTACAGTATATGCAAACCAGCTGTAGCCAATTCACTGAATGTATAACATCAATGGCAGTCGGCGACTGAAATTAGGGTTTCCGATTCCAAAGAGGCACATGAGTTTAAAAAAAGTCCACAATCAGTATCCGTTTGAATGAAACGAATCAGCCACACCGCAGTTCCACAGCCCACACACACACACACACACACACACACACACACACACACACACACACACACACACACACACACACACACCGGGCTTCACAACCAGGAAAACTGCAGCCTGTCTAGAATTCCAACATGCGGTGGACTAACCCCTCCGTGGCCTGTTCATTTTCAGTGCTAACTGGGCTTAACCCATTCTGACCGGGCACCCATTTTGGTGTTGGCATCATGTTATGCTTTAGCTATTGAAAAATAGCAGATCTACAAGCTCATATCGCGCCACCGAGTGGCGCGATACGAGCTTGTAGGTCTGCTATTTTTGAAAAATTCGAAGAACGACTGACATTTTTAGAATCTGATCTCAGGTCAGAATGGGTTAATCAGACCAGTGTGTGTCCCGTGGAAACCTCGTATGAATCTGATCTCAGGTCAGAATGGGTTAATGATAATAGCCCTGACGATACTGGTGATAATCCTCCCCGCTTTTCCTGCTGACTGCAGAGAAGCCAGTCTTTGTTCTCTTGCTATCCCTATTAGCGTGATGGAGGTTCATTTTAATTTGAATGGACCATCAGTTGGATAACTGGAGAGAGACACTTTGCCCCGCGTGCACGTTCACACTCACAGGCACGCACGCACACGCACACACACACACACACACACACACACACACACACACACACACACACACACACACACACACACACACACACACACACACCGACGTGTGCACTCACACTCGCCTTTTAATCCATTTTGGACTAATAGTCTAAAGTCTAATAGTTCTCTGAAAAAGCCATGTTTCTATGTCAGTTGTGCTCAACCTTTTACATGTCAAGGACCCCCAGAATTATCTGTATTGGGCCACACGGACCCCCCCATCTCAAAATATGTTGTTCCAGGGACCCCCTATAGAAGCAAATATTTTAGTTAAAAATGTTCGCTCTGAAATATATATTCAAAGATTTGCGCCACATTTTCACAACTTAAAAAAAATAGCAGACCTATACAAGCTTGTAGCGCGCCACTCGTGGCGCGCTATGAGCTTGTAGATCTGCTATTGTTCAACAGCTAAAGCATGACATAATGCTTAAAACACCAAGAGGGGTTCCCGCCCGAAATGGGTTAAATGAAATGCATACATGGACAGGGATACATTTGCATCGGAGGATGCAGACGCGCTTCTGTGCACACAAACATACTTACAGACACCAGCATATTATACAAACGCATACTGTACGTACACACACACACACACACACACACACACACACACACACACACACACACACACACACACACACACACACACACACATGGTTGGTTGGGGTGGTCCATGTGCATGCCTGAGCACTGTACAAGTCCATCAAATCATGGACAAATGGGTCAATGTGATGAATTCTCCAAGGCTCCATAGATGCTATTATCTCATTGTAACCAGTTCTACCAGGCTTCCTGCTATACGTACCTGCCAGCCGCAACAGCAGGAGCTTGCACAGAAACCTATAGGACAAAGAAAACACCAAAATGACACTGCCAAGACAGTCGAACATATAGCAGAGAAGAACGGATGCAGTACTTAGTTTAGACTAGTCATTGGTTAGACCAGTCATTAGTCCTACAACTACAACCTATCTCAAACCCTCACCCTAAACCTAACCTCCCACTGGGCAGCACACCTAAACATAACATTAACCCATGTCTAACTAATGACTAGTCTAAACTAAGTATGCACCCCGAGAAGAACGGCCTGGCTTTTTAGAAATAACCCTGTTAAATCTTTACCTTACTGTATCTGTTCTCGCTTTCAAAAAGTACAAGTCGTTGGTTGCTGGTGTTTTGTTTGTAGAGAATCTTTCATCTCGTGTGATGCCATGTGGCGCTTGTCACGTTAAACCGTGCGGCGGCGTTCCACACGCTGGTATCACAGGAGCGTTGCGTGATGGGTGACCTCTTTAACTCGGCAGCACGCACGCCTGCATTACTTGACTTTGACAGCTACCGTGGCTGTGTTTTTGGTGTCACCTGTCAGGCGGGCTGTTGAACGCTCCCCACCCCCCGCCGTGGGTGTCCTGGTGGTGGTGCCGCGGCTCATCTGGAGCTCTGGGCGGGTGAAACTGCCAGTGGACGACTCCTGTGTGAATTGAGATGGATGCTGTTATATAGCTGGGAGAGTTTGCGTGCGAGGGTGAAAATCCATGTGTGCAACACTTAGCATGTGTATAGGCAATACTTATTGATACACACGCATGTGCACGTTGCCCAGTGGGCATCGACCTACTCGGGGATTCTGGAATGATGCACTTGTTGCACCCATTGTACCCGTACTAGTACCCAGTGCGATTATACCACACATCTGATTGACTAAATGTGGGAGTTACAGACTAGAGATCCCTGATGTCGTCCAAAACCACTGACGTCGTTTGACATTCAGATTCGGGGTTTATTGTCACGTCACAGACAGTGAAAAAGTGGGTGACATTTGTACTACTACTGGAGACAGAGAGACATTCTGGTAATTTCTCCATAAGAGAGTTCTGTTTTGCACTCTAACCACTTCCGTCTAACCACTTCCGCACCACGTGTACTTGTTTATATGATGCTCCAGCCAAAGAATCAGTGCGATGAACACAGCGTTCCTTTTTTTGATTATGTGTAGTTCAGATCAGTCGGTGTTCTCAAAAGAGAAAAGAAGAGAACGACGCTATTATGGACTGCCTATTATGTCTGACCGTGTTGACCCGACATCATCAAACCTGTTTTGCTCTGCTGACAACCTGTTTTGTCTCCCCTGTGTCCACAGGGCCTGTTAGGGCATCTCTATTCCAACTAGTCACAAGTTAACCAACCTCACCCAAGTATTCTATGCTATATATATATATAACATTATTACAAAGTCAGACTGTATGTGTGTCTATACAGTATCTGTGTGTGGCTCCCCCTGTGTGTGGCAAACTTAAAGAGTCTTATGTCTCATTCATACTTTGTTGCATGCCCGCATGTCATGCTCGGAAATAGCAGAGCTACAAGCTCACAGCATGGCACCCTTGCAGATCGGCTATGTTCGGTGCACGGCACCGGCAGACAACTAAGTTACCCTATAATATGCTTCCGTGGAGCAGGGAGGGATTGTGCTGACTTGGGGAGTCTCTCATCACATCACGCAAATATTTGAGCCTGGGCAATTTTTTCACGACGGAATTCATTCTGCAGTTGTTGCGACTATAACATAAGAGCACCTGTAAACCTTGTCACAGAGGCCATAGAGGAATTGGGACTGTACGTTAAATTGTGTATATATTCACGGGTCAGAGAACCATTGCTCACCAAGATCAATAAAGTATTGTTTATTGAAGAAAAAAAGGGATTTTTGGTAGAATGAGCCAATGAGGGTTTGAATACGAGGGAATATCGCTGACCCTGGAGTCTTTGACATGAAGATTGTTGTTGCACCATCTCGGAGAGATAGAGTAGTGTTGTGTGTGTGTGTGTGTGTGTGTGTGTGTGTGTGTGTGTGTGTGTGTGTGTGTGTGGAGAAGGCGATGCTTTCTGTACACGTGATCTGTATCCTGAAGCACTTGTTGTAGAGTTTCTTTCAAGCTTGCGCATCCACTATTGTTTGTGTTCAAGAAATTCCTTGTCAAATGTGAATGCAAATAAAGACGTTAGAGTGTGTGTGTGTGTGTGTGTGTGTGTGTGTGTGTGTGTGTGGACATCATGTTGGTATAAGTATGACACCATGAAACTGCAAATGATCCTATATTTCTCTGCACACTGCATACATTGGACTCAATATTAATTAACACAAAGTCGATTGGAGTGGACGAGGTTATGTGTGTGTGTGTGTGTGTGTGTGGGTGGTCTAGTGTCAGCTCAACGAGGCCCTCATGCTGAGTGAGTGTGTGCTCAGCTCAGCGCAGGGCATAGGCCTGACCGTGGCTATCTGCGCCAGGCAGGCAGTTTGTCATGGCTCTGACCTCAGGGCTATCTAAACAGCGGCGCGCGGGGCCAGTGTTCATCATCACATTTATCCGCACTGGGTGTGAGAGATGAATGTGCTGCTATAGCCCTACGAGGTCATGAGTTATCACCCACCAGGGCCCCGTCTGTGGTTCACGCCGGGGTCAAAAGGCTATTTGTCTTTGAGCCAATGCGTTTTGCATTCGTGCACTGTGTGGGAGTTGACTTTTCGTTATTTTTTTTTCCTCTATATTTTTGTGGAGCTTAAAGGGACACTTCACCCTTTTTGCTAAAAAAATATATGGTAATGACATTTAGGAGCTTTAGAACACTTTCCTGGGGGTCTTTATGTGTGTAATATGTGGTTTTAGATATTTTAGATTGTAGCAGTGAGCCTGTTGTCTCTGATGTCATGGACACTGGGCTCACTTACTTCCTGGACTACATGTGGTCTCAGTAAGACAGACCTGCCCTATCCACAAGGAGGAGCAGTGCACCAAAGTATTATGGGAATTGTAGTCCAGGAAGGAAGTGAGCCCAGTGTCCATGACATCAGAGACACTGGGCTCACTGCTACAATCTAAAATATCTAAAACCACATATTACACACATGAAGACCCCCAGGAAAGTGTTCTAAAGCTTCTAAACGTCATTAACATATATTTTTTTGCAAAAAGGGTGAAGTGTCCCTTTAATGTATTTAGTAGCCTATACGTTCTCAGTGTGTCACCTAATGTATGCTGCCATTATCATGATTCGTTTTTAGGATGCTAATTGTTTGGAGTGAAAACTGTCATAGCACTGCTTTTGCTTGAAGTAGGTGGTCGCTGGTTTGTTTGTTTGCTAGAAGGAGCACAGCATATTATAATAACATATTGAGGCGGTTTTGGTTACCTCGGCACCTGTTCTGAACTTCTCACCAGGTCTCTGTTTTTTAGTGCAGTTTCAATTAGCGACTTCATTGTGAAATCGTTGAGGTGGAGAGCTTTTCCATAACAACCCCTAGACCTGCCTACGTACATCAACTGAGTTTATTGAATATGATGAGATTAGTCAGAGGGCACATGGATCGGCCCTTTATTAACCCATTCTGACCTGAGATCAGATTCATACGAGGTTTCCACTAGGACACACACTGGTCTGATTAACCCACTCTGACCCGAGATCAGATTCTAAAAAATGTCAGTCGTTTCGATTTTTCAAAAATAGCAGACCTATACAAGCTCGTAGCGCGCCACTCGGTGGCGCGCTACGAGCTTGTAGATCTGCTATTTTTCAATAGCTAAAGCATAACATGATGCTAACACCAAAATGGGTTCCCGTTCAGAATGGGTTAAAAGGAGCAAAATGCAATATCATTAGTCTGGCTACACTGTCGAGAGTCGGGGAGCTCTGAATGGAGAGAATGGATTTATTGTCTCTCATTTCCATTCATTAGAGGCCTATAATGAAGACTCTGGTTCACTCCCAGCTATAGCTAGCTCTGTGACTTAACACATTTTCTGCAAGCTAAACCACCTTACTGACACTATACTTCCCATGTGTATATATAATGTGACAAAAAAAAAGTTGTACCCATAGAAATATAATGAAGATCAATCCATGGGGGCCTTTGTGACACATTTGTTCCATATCATTGCTGTCGGGTGTATTTCCAAACCAGTTTCTTTTATATTATTAAAAATAGCTGTTCTACAAGCTCTCAATAGATCTTCTATTTTCACTATTTTTTTGTGCAACACTTGTAAGATGGAGTATATGGTGACATTTACCCCCCCAAAAAATAATTAAATAATAATTTAGATTTGGATATGAGGTTCCTTACGGATGGCAACAATATGATGATGTTTTGGTTATGGTTTTTATTCCAAAGTCGCTGGTTATTATGAACACGGAAGAAGGGATCTTCTGACCTGGCTATAGGCTATTCCTTTACTGTATGCTCGAAAAATACAAAAGCAAGATGCATATACCATTAGATAGTTAGATTATGTATAGTTATGAGATATGCGTGGTACACCAGAGATATGAATCAAGCCTCGTTCAAGACCGTGCAACAAGCCAATGTTGCCTGGCAACCGCATCAGTATCCAGAAAATAAACCGATAATGTGATGGCTTTTCAGTGTCATCGCTGGTTCTAATAAATAAATAAATAAAAATACCTCTGGGGGTGGATTACACTCTCCAAGTCCTGCTCACACCTGCTTATCCCATTTTGGGTGGGAACCCATTTTGGTGTTATAGCATTATGTTATGCTTTAGCTATTTTAGAAAAAAAATCGAAGAAAGTCTGACATATAGAAACATAGCTTTTTCAGATAAACTGTCATTTTCGAACAGACATTTTTTTAGAATCTGATCTCAGGTCAGAATGGGTTATCCAGCCAGCTCCTTTGCCAAGATGCCAATGTGATCCTCATTGGCCACCCAGACGAGGCCCCCCCGCGCAACACTCGGAGGTTGCCCAGTATCTGCACACTAACATATTCTGACCTGAGATCAGATTCTTTAAAAAAAAATCTTCTACATCCTGACAGTTTTCTGAAAAAGCTATGTTTCTATGTCAGTCGTTCTTCATTTTTTTTCTCCAAAAAATAGCAGATCTACAAGCTCGTAGCGCGCCACTCGGTCGCGCGCTACGAGCTTGTGGATCTGCTATTTTTCTAAAGCTAATCACCAAAAAAGTGGTTCTCGCCCAAAATGGGCTAAGCAGGTGCTGAAATCGTACCGCTCCTTGATCACGATGCAGATTTGCGTCGCGCCAACACGTCAAGCAATCCATTTTTCAATTTGGTCTCCTGCCTTGAGATAAATTAACAGATGTCGATTGATTTTCCCCTCCTCTACAGTTGCGGAGGCCTTGTTTACACCTGACAGCCAGGGCTTTATAGCTGAGTGGTTAGTTGAAGCTAACGCACGTTATAATTAGCCGTTTTTTAATTAGACCCGACAATTGGCAGGAGACTTGACTAAGCTGCTAATTTGACACGTCTTACGTCTTTCCCCTTTTTTGTTTCGCAACTTAACCCATTCTGAACGGGAACCCATTTCTGTGTTGGCATCATGTTATGCTTTAGCTATTGAAAAATAGCAGATCTACAAGCTCATAGCGCGCCACCGAGTGGCGCGCTACGAGCTTGTAGGTCTGCTATTTTTGAAAAATCGAAGAGTCGAATGACATTTTTAGAATCTGATCTCAGGTCAGCATGGGTTGATCAGACCAGTGTGTGTCCAGTGGAAACCTCGTATGAATCTGATCTCAGGTCAGAATGGGTTAAGTTAATCGACTGAATCCCTTTCTGAAGGGGGAAGAACTGTTGCAGTGAAATCAATATGCGGATATTGAAGGTAGAGACGAGGACTTGTACTACAGCACTAAGCTGTACAGACGCTAAGCATACATGCACATGAGCGACACGTGTGCGCGCACACGCACACACACACACGCACACACACACACGCACACGCACACACCAAGCTCCTTTCATCCTGCCAATTCTCTGCACCGGTGTAAACCGGGTGCTGATTTCGATTCAAGACGTGGCTCCTCTTCTTCTTCGTTTGGAACGTTTTTGTTTTTGATTGTGTAAAGCGTCTTGATCACAGCACCCAGGCGCGCACACACACAGTACACACCAAACGTTCTCCTCTTGTTGCTTGTCATCTGGGGAGCCTCATGATGACTCGACGTGATGCGATGATTGCGATCACAGAGCTCCCAGGCATTTTCACAGCTATGCTGTCCCTTCACCAGCTGGTTATTATTGCTATAAATACCCATATAAAACCGCTCTAGCCTGGCACCATCATGCTCTAACCCATTCTGACCTGAGATCAGATTCATACGAGGTTTCCACTGGACACACACTGGTCTGATTAACCCATTCTGACCTGAGATCAGATTCTAAAAAATGTCAGTCGTTCTTCGATTTTTCAAAAATAGCAGACCTACAAGCTCGTAGCGCGCCACTCGGTGGCGCGCTATGAGCTTGTAGATCTGCTATTTTTCAATAGCTAAAGCATAACATGATGCTAACACCAAAATGGGTTCCCGTTCAGAATGGGCTAATGATGGGAGTCAAGTGGCGCGCGGCAGATATGCCCTCACATGCGCGCTGTCACAAGCCATTTAACCCATTCTGGGCGGGAACCCCTTTTGGTGTCAGCACTATGTTATGCTTTAGCTATTGAAAAATAGCAGATTTACAAGCTCATAGCGCGCCACCGAGTGTCGCGCTACGAGCTTGTATAGGTCTGCTGTTTTTGAAAAATCGTGAAAATATGCCTCAAACCTTTGAATATATATTATTACAGAGTGACATTTTTAACTCAAATCTTTGCTTCTGCAGGGGAGGTCTTTGGAACAACATATTTTCAGATGGGGGGTCGGAGGCCAATTACATATAATTCTTGGGGTCCTTGACATGAAATATTGAGAATCACTGATATAGAAACACGAGGTTTTTTTTTAATTTCGACGTCAGGCCAAAATGGGTTAATTGAACTTCAGAAAATGGGAGCTGTTGTTTTGCTCCGAGCCCCCCCCCCCCCCCCCCCACCCCCGCACACCCTCTTCCCCCCCCCCCCCCCCACACCTCCTCCCTCCCTCCCTCCCTCCCCACCCTCTCTCTCTCCTTCCTCCGAGTCGTTACACGCTAATATGCCATTCTTATTGCCATCATCCCAGCGATTTGCAGTAGCTTTTTCCACAGAGCGATGATGTGATATTATCTCGCCTTTGTTTCCCCCCCTCAGGCTCGTCATACTGTATTCACCGCTAGGCAGGGGAGGATATATAGCAAAGGGTGTGTTATGTTGCTTGCCGGGGCGGAGGAGATCTCAACTTCCCCTAATCTGTTGTCAATTGACACTTAAGATTCACTTAACCCATTCTGACCTGAGATCAGATTCATACGAGGTTTCCACTGGGGACACACTGGTCTGATGAACCCATTCTGACCTGAGATCAGATTCTAAAAAATGTCAGTCGTTCTTAGATTTTTCAAAAATAGCAGACCTACAAGATCGTAGCGCGCCACTCGGTGGCGCGCTACGAGCTTGTAGGTCTGCTATTTTTCAATAGCTAAAGCACGACATGATGCTAACACCACAATGGGTTCCCGTTCAGAATGGGTTAAAGCAGTTCTCTATAGCTAGAAGGGCCCTTTACAGCAAATCAGTCCCGAATGACAAAACGCGTACATACTGTGAGGACATTATACCTTGCATTCATTGTGGTGTCGTCGCGACTCATTGTGACCAAGAGGCTATTGCGAGGTATATCTCTAGACGGACATTCTAACTATAGCTATATGACATTAACCATAGACACACCGCACTGGGTCTGGGGGGCAACGGTAATTGACTTTCTGTGACTCTGTGGCATTACACTGTTGTGTGACTCTGTGGCATTATACACTGCTGTGTGACTGTACTGTTACTGTAACATCCACTCTGTTGTCATCTGTATCATTAACTGTGGTTTTGTGTGAATCTCACAAACTATAGGTATAACCATGCCACTCTCTCTCTCTTGTTCTGCACCAGGCAGGATGACTGGATGTGTTCACTACATTGTGTATTAACAGTGTCTTTGTGTTCTGCACCAGGCAGGATGACTGTATATAGGATGTGTTTATTACATTGTGTATTAACAGTGTCTTTGTGTTCTGCACCAGGCAGGATGACTGGATGTGTTCACTACATTGTGTATTAACAGTGTCTTTGTGTTCTGCACCAGGCAGGATGACTGTATATAGGATGTGTTTACTACATTGTGTATTAACAGTGTCTTTGTGTTCTGCACCAGGCAGGATGACTGTATATAGGATGTGTTTACTACATTGTGTATCAACAGTGTCTTTGTGTTCTGCACCAGGCAGGATGACTGGATGTGTTTACTACATTGTGTATTAACAGTGTCTTTGTGTTCTGCACCAGGCACGGTGATTGTATACGTTATACGTCTGCATACTTGTGTTACTATTTGCTTAAAGGATAGTGTTCATTCATACACTAGTCCATCCAGCTGTCAATGACTTCAGTGCATTACATTGAACGTCCGACTTCCTGTGGTCTGACGCATGGTTATGAATCCCACCAACGTTCTAGGTTATAGACCCGCCTTAACATGTGTCTGATTGGCTCCCCAGGCAGGCATAGTTTTACTGAGGTTAGGTTTCTGGTTAAGGTTAGGTTTTTACTGAGGCCAATCACAGCGAGGCTTTTAGTGAGATACACAATAATGCGTGCCTGACAAATGCTGACAAATCTGCTCGCTGGAATTTGCAGGATGAAGATAGTGACATATCTTTCCTCTCGGATCAGATTGAGCTCTCTTGTAAAAACGTGCAGCCTTTAGTTCTTCTCACATTGGCTCGTCTACTGTATAATACAACTATTAACCACTTGAACCCAATCATGATGAAATATGCAACGCCAATTGCAACACATTGTGAGCTTATATAGTGTTGGCGAAGAGATTTAGTGTAGATGGGAAAATAGTGGTCCAAGTACAGTTGTAACTCAGGTCACTTTGACTAGGAATAGAGGTTGGAAAGGCACTGTCTGGCAGTGCCAAACAGCATGAATCAAGCCGGAAGGGTTCCTGATGATCCGGCATGTATACTTCTTTGGTTCGTTATACGTATGTCTGCGGAGACGCTGACTCGCTGAGGCAGCCTATACCTTGTTCACTGGCTACGTGGGGGACATTGGTCATGCACAGGAGTTCAAGCAGAAAGCCCACAGAGAGAGCCTATATACCGGGTAAGGCAGGAGGAATGTGGAACAGTGCTGGGTTTGCACATCGTGTGTGTGTGTGTGTGTGTGTGTGTGTGTGTGTGTGGCGGGTGGATGATAGATGGGACGGAAAATGAGGGAGATCCCCCATGGACGTGTGCGTGCGTGTGTACACGCTTGTGTGTGTGTGTGTGTGTGTGTGTGCGTTTGTGCGTGGGTGCGTGCACTCTTGAGATTCTCAGCGGGGACTCGGCTGGCTCGTGTCCCCAACTCCGGGAGGTCAAGTTCAGCCCAGCCTCCCGACCAACAGGGTTGGGAAGTAACGGGATTACATGTAACGCCGTTACGTAATCAGAGTAACACACACACACACACACTGTCACACAGTTTTTATCAATATCATTTTGTCTACACTACAGTGCCCTACAGCATTACTTTCTCTATAGGGCCTATATTCTTTATTTGTATATATTATTATGATTTGGAATTAATTTGCCTTTTGTGTGAACACGTGCCTTGCCTATAGCCGAATAGGACTGTATTTTGTAAGGTTGGAACTTGAGAGCCAAATATTTTCTGAGGAGGTTCTGCTTGTTGTAAATATAGGTTGAGAACCACTGATTTAACCATGTCTCTGTTGTCCTTTTCTTAATTTCATAAGCTCAACATTCTTGTCTGGTTATCAATGGTATAAAACGTGTTTTATCTAATTAAATAGAGTTTTGCTTAAAAGTAACTGAAAATAACCCCCTACTTTTTAAATTGTGGCACTCGGACTACGTTACCGACTACAATTTTTAGTAGTAACGTGTAACTGTAGGGGAAGTAACCTTCCCAACCCTGCCGCCCAAGCAGGTTTGATGCCTGGAGCGTGCACGTATAGTATTGCGGCGTGCAAACTGCAAAGCGGGTGGTGGGGGGGGGGGATGCAGGTGTGAGGAAAAGATAGATCCGTATAAGGTTGAGGAGGGCAGGGAGGGATGGAGGTGGAAGCGAAGGGAGGGGAAGAAGGGTTAAGTATCAGGGTGACGAGCTGTCCCAGTTTAGAGAGGGAGAGAGGGAGGGAGGGAGGGATGAAGGGAGGGAGAGAGGAAGAGAGAGAGAAGGACTCAGATGTATTTTTGAGTGGTGCAACCACTCCTACATCCAGCAATGTCCGTGTACCTGTTTGTTTGTTTGTTTGTTTGTTTGTGATGTACGTAGGTGTATGAGCACGAGTGGTGTGCGCATGCGTGTAATTGGAACGAGAGAAGTATGTGACATGGCTGCCACCTGCTGGACGCAAATCCAACTTCCGACTGCCACGGTCTGTGGGGGTGATTTAGAGGCTGCGCACGCAGCACAGAAACAGGATTGATATATATCCATAATAAAGCTAATCTGACGGAGCAGAGAGAGAGAGAGAGAGAGAGGAGGGGGGAGAGAGGGGAGTTGCACCAATCGGTTCACACAGGTGTGATTTTTTTTTACTCAAGTAAATGTAGCAATACCACAATATAGAAATAATCTGATATAAGTAAAGGGCCTGTATTAAAAATGTGACCCCGGTGAATTTATTTTTCCGAAAATAGCTGAACTTGTGACAAGCTCACATGTCACAGCCCTTGTACTTGGATCAGCTATTTTAGCCAAAAGCATATAACACCGAGTTGCTATTGTGTGTTTTTGTGGCAATAAGCTATAACTCTGAAAAGTAGCTTGTAAGAAAAGTTTTCAAATAATTGTAATTTGCATCTAAGATGTAGTGGAGTAGACAAAAAAATGTAAATCCTCAACTAATATAAAGTAAAAGTCCTACACAACCGTACTTTAAATGCAGTACTTGAAGTACTAGAATGCTGCTGCCTGTGCATGTATAGTTTAGGGGCGTCTGTGGCTCAGGAGGTATAGAGCAGGTCGTCCAATGACCCCCAGGGTCGGCGGTTCGAATCCCGGCTCCTCCTCCTGTCCACATGTCGAAGTATGTCAAGTGGCAAGACACTGAACCCCTACGTTGCCTCCAATGAGTTGGTCGGTTGTGAGCTCGCCACCATTGGTGTGTGTGTGAATGTGGGAAGTGAGGATGCTGGTGGTGTCGATAAAAATGCAATTCATTTTAGCTCTCTGGGTCCCATTTAGAGCAATTACAGTATTACACACTGCATGCCCGGCTGTGCTTAAAACATCCCTCCCTCCCTCTGAGAGGTGGACGGGGTGGTCGGAGCCATGTGTGGTGGAGCCAGGGAGGTGAGAGGAGCCCCCCAACCCCCCTCTCTCTTTCTCTGTTGGCACGCGACATCGTGATGACTGATCAAGGAATCGGAGAGGATGACGGGATTACTCTTGGCTGGTTTGAAGCCAATCGGTGGTGGTTTCCGAGCCGAGGGAGGCTGGCGTATATGGTTGCCATTAACCCCCCCCCCCCCCCTTGAAATACGGAGTCGTCCCTAATTTGGAAACTAAAAAGACTTGTCCCTTTATTGAACCGATATAAGGGACACACTTTGTAATCTTATTTTTTTGGGAGTCGATCAATGACGCACATCTTTATAGTGTCTGTTCTTGGACAGATTTATTTCTAAATCAAATGTCTCCTCTGAATGTAAATCAAATGTAGCCAATCTACAAGCACTATACGTGACACATTGTGAGCTTGTAGATCTGCTATTTTTGGCTATTTTTGTGTGTGTGTTCAGCTAAGGCTGCAACTGTTGATTATTTACTTGCCGATTAATTCACAAAAATTGATTACTTTTCAGATTAATTGAATGATCTATTTAAACATTATTTTACATAATGCAAATAATGATGCAGAAACAGGAAATAGCAGATCCACAAGCTAAAAAATAGCAGATCTAAGCTATTTTTTATTTTTTCCCCCGCCTACATTAAATAATGACATAAAATAAGGAATGATTAGAATTTAGTAATATTAAGATCAGTATGTTTTTTTTTTTACAATCGATTCAATGCATTGTTTCAGCTAAGCATGAATCCATGCCATTTCTCAGCTCACACACACACACACACACACACACATACACAAACACATACACACACCTCTGACGGCTCAGTGCATGGTGCAAAGTGGGTGTTACCGGTCTGCCGCCCTTGCACGCGTTTAGGCCATTGCAGTTGTGACAGAGTGTTAAGATGAACACTACCTCGGGACCGGGAAACGAACCGAACGCAGTGTGGAAGCACAAAACGGTATATGTGCAGTTCACGCGGCAATTAATCAGACCTGACACAGCTGTGCCCTCAAGTGCACGCATGCACGTCTCTGGGGCTCACACTTCGTGAAGAGAGAGCGCGTGTGATCGTGGCATGCATGTGTGTGCAAATAGTGTATGTGTGTGTGAGTGATTATGAGTGATCATGCATGCATACTTGTGCGTGTGCGACGTGCGTGTGTGCGTTCGCGCGTGCGTGAGATCGTGCATGGGCACATAATGCATGCAATGTGTGTGTATGCCCACGAGCGAGTACTTTTTAAAAAAAACCAATGCCCTATTTAATGCTTGGTCGTGCGGCAGACAGTGTTGTGCAAAATCAACGAAAATTGACTATAATGACATGGCCAAAATAGGGATGCCAGGTTGAACGTGGTTCAAAGTCTGTGGATTTCATAAATATTTAGCCAAATAAAAGTATTAACAAGAAAGAGCTTGTGACTAAAATACCAACTATACATTCAATCATTGGAATCATACAAACACATCATTTTAAGGCTTAATCTGCCCAACGGTAACGACAATGTCATATCTTTAAATTCAACGTGGGCGTTGGGGGAACACCCTGTATAGCATGTCACTCTCTGGCAGCTTCCAAGCGCAATTCCCCCTCGACTCGGAGGAAATGAAACTCAAACTGGAACACCAGAGAGCGATCGAGTGACGACACAGAACAGATGTTCGCATGGAATGTTGACTCCGTGTTTGGCTGTTATCTTTTGACGGTGCAGCGCCACGCCGCGCCGGAAAAGTGACTGACGGGAACAGAAGAAAGGGCTAAGGAGGTGCAGGGAACGTGAGAAAGATGAGGAGGGGGGGGGGGTGGGTGGGCTTTTTGAGGCTGTTGGTAAAACTAAGTGGAGAAAAGAGTTGGCAGGCGGGAGTGCTTGATGGCAGAAAAGTGGGACAGCCAAACAGCTGTGTTTTGGTGTCGAGGGACCTTGGAGATTGGTGTCACTGTATTTCATTGTCGGGGACAAGAAAGTCGCGAGGAGGAGGAGGAGGAGGAGGGAGAGAGTGGGA
Organism: Protomyctophum bolini; assembly: GCF_963924005.1. Taxonomy (NCBI): domain Eukaryota; kingdom Metazoa; phylum Chordata; class Actinopteri; order Myctophiformes; family Myctophidae; genus Protomyctophum; species Protomyctophum bolini. The sequence continues at coordinate 33,094,339 of NC_137882.1, forward strand.
GAGTGGGAGAGGGAGAGGGAGACTCTGAGATATTGGTTACACACCAACCATGTAGAATTACATGAAATCAAGAGTTGGAGAGAGAAAGACTTAACAGTTACAAAGGGAGAGGACCAGCAGCTTTATACAGGAAACATGTTAAAACCTTTGTCAATGCAACATACATTATATAATCTTTGTATAGAAATTGCAGTTAAAGGTAGAGTAAGTGATTTCACTCAAAAAACCTTAGGTTTCGTTTTTGGCTGTGGGACCTATAAGCCTTCGTCCAATCAGGATAGAGAGTCAAAATCGAAACCTAAGGTTTTTTGACCCCCAGGGGTTAACTGGGGACAGGGAGGAACTCCTTATATGGTCAGCACACTCTGTAGTAGAGAGGATTATCACAACAAACCAAAAAAATAAGTGATATTTGAATTAAGTGAAATCACTTACTCTACCTTTAACACTGGGGAAGAAAACACGGCAACAAACATAGGATGTCAACAGAGGTGGGAGCATTTGGGGGCATCAGCTGGGTAATTATTTTGTCTGAAACACATTTACTAGAAGGGTGCAGAGAAAAGAAGGCCCCTGGTGTTGTGAACCAAGGTGACAGGAGAACGACACCTCTCGTCCTCACTGAGGTGTCCACCGCGGCGGAGCCACTGCGTCTCTGTGGTTCAGCGGCACAGTGACCTGAGAAGGCCCGTACGTGGCCTATCAATCAAGGTGTAGGAAACTATATTCCCCCGCACCGCTCAGCTGTTAGCAGTATAAAACACGCCAGCCCCCAACATCTGTCCGATAAGCTTGGCTGTGTCGCCTTCCGCAGCCGGGCTGAAGGAATAACTGTGACCGCTGTGCTGATGTCCTGACGAATTTATGAGTGGCCATTATTTCATCCTTATACGCGGTGATAAACTCTGGTGTCAAGTTGCTGCAGGTTTTGTTTGATGTCGACTATGTCATGATTATTTTATACAGACGGGGGGGGGGCATGGGCGGGTGGGTTGAAGGGTAATGTCGCTGAAGTGACATTGGCAGCCCGGTCGAGGTAAAGTGCACGGAGACCCAAGGGGCACAGGTCACCTCTTCTGGAGCTACGGTAGCTAGGCTCACATGCAGGCCATTACAGGACGTTCCCCTCCCTGTAAAATCACTCTTTTGGCGAGGGAAAAACCCTGTACGGTATATTATGAATACGAGAGGTCGTCATCTTAGTGCTCTGCCCGGCGCTATATATACGGAGGCAGATGGTGTCACATAAATGCAGTTCCATTGTGGCTGGGATTGCTATAGCTGCTGCTCCTTGCCCGGCCCCGAGAGTCACGGGGAGCTCTCTGAGAGACTCGGGGCAAGCTGGAGAGTGAATGATGGCAGGACTGATTCACCATTGCTCGGATATATGGGACAGCTGAGGTGATGACAGATAAACTAGGCCTGTGAGAGGAGAGAGAGAGGGAGGAGAGAGAGGGATGGGGAGAGAGAGAGAGAGAGAGAGAGATGACTGCTCTCCAAAACTCATCCCTTGGTGTTTGATTCTAAATCATCAACCCCCTCATGTGACACTTATATGGCCGAATGTAGAAGTGCCGCCGCACAAGATGAAAAGAAAAGTCCTTCTGTCATCAAATAAAAAAATAAAATACAAATACGAAACCAGCCCACTATCAACTTCAACTTCAAACTTGCCTCTTTTCTTTTACTATAGCGCAGCGCTGGTAAACGGCGCGTGAACAAACGGGCTGCAATTTTGAACGCGGCTTTGTTTTCTCACAGTTTATTTAAGCCCAAAATGGGCCCTGATGGAGTCATCATCCCCCACTCGCTGGCTAATGGTTTAATTATGTCCATCTGGAGGAGGCTGGGAAGGGGAACTTGTCTTACTCTCTCGTCTCTCCTTTGGTAATTTGTCTTCCCCCCCCCGTGCCCACTGACTGCCTGCTGATGGTGGGGGGAAGAAAAAAACGCAGCAGAGGATGCTGGCAGCGGACCAAGATCCCACCTCTTGATACCCCTCTCCTCCTCCTCCGGGCGGTCTTCGACCACCTCCTGTTCTCATATAGAAGGCCTGACCTCACGGGAAACCATGCAAGGCTATAATGCGAAAGCTTTGTTTGTGCTCGATAGTTTACTTGACAGTTTTTTGTTACGTCGTTATGTAAGCCAGACTGAAGGCAGGTAACCTGCCTGTGTGTGTGTCTGTCTGTCTGTCTGTCTGTCTGTCTGTCTGTCTGTCTGTGGAACCCCTTGCTATGGCAGCTCACTTCATGTTTTTTTTCCTATAACTCTCCGCGCCACAAATGTGAAAAGTTGAACCATAACCGTAGAAACTCCTATTTCCCCAACGCACCTTCCTCGGCTGCAACCCACAACTTGTACAGCCCTGGGGAAGGTTCACCTGCCTGGTGGAGATATGCTCTCCACAGAGTGCCCCTTTTATATATGTCATTTTAAAAGTTGAGCTATTAATTTGTTTGCTGGTCATGTTGCCTAGCATATATTAGTGTTGATGTCTACATTACCATAATTTATACAAAGACTTGGTTTCCCATCTTAACATGCTAGATTTAACTTTGAGGGGCTTAAATCCAATTGGTTACAACTTACGTAGTGGAAAACCGTAATGCAAAGGGACGCTTTTAAAGGGTTAGTTCGGATTTTTGGACATAAAGCTGTATTTAATACTTGCAAAGGTTTTACAAAACTAGCGTCATTTGTATCGTTGACCTATTTCTACCATATAGACCAGCGATTCTCAACCTGTGGTACGAGTACCATGAATCCGAACTAACCCTTTACGATTCAACATGACATTTTGATGAATAAAGCAGGCATTATCAAAGGAAAACCTGACGCCCCAAACACTGACTTCAGTCATTAATACTCACCTTGTTCAATTCACGGATCATTACTTTGTGTCACGTTGCTTCACCGAATACAAAAACTATAACCGAATACCTGTTCAAATGAAGACAACAAAAGGGCCATGATTGACAACAGTATAACACCATACCAGAAATCTGTTCATGAACAACAACACAACAATATCCATGTGTCAAGTCCGTGTCCTCATTACTTCAAAAACGCATTTTCACTGAAACGTTAATATTGAAAAGTGTGTGTGTGACTGTGTGTGTGTGTGTGTGTGTGTGTGTGTGTGTGTGTGTGTGTGTGTGTGTGTGTGTGTGTGTGTGTGTGTGTGTGTGTGTGTGTGTGTGCGTGTGCGTGCGTGAACCCGGCTCGTGTTGAATGCCTATACGGCACAGCACTATATATACGGTGCTGTTCTTAAAACACTGCGGCCGGATTCTAAGGAGTCCCACTTGCATCATCTCGCTCTACTTCTGTTCTGTGAAAAGGGCCACCGTGGATTAGTCTAACTTAACCTTCTGAACCACCTGGCCTATTTCTGTCCCACTTTCAGCCAGGTGACATATTATTATTATGTTGGTACGTTGTTGTTCGTGGCCGATGTGAGTGTGTAATGATGCTGTATCATCCAAGAAGTGTTGCAGTGTGAGCTATAAATGCCTTTTGTTAGTTTGCCTGCGTGAACATCGTTATTACTTAGTCCGGGCATTGTTACGAGGAGGCTAAGCTCTATTCCCCCTGCCTGGAGAAAGATGACATTGAATTAGTTGTTTAGGAATTAGGTCAGTATTGTCTAGTGTGCGTGCGTGCGTGTGCCTCCTGTGCATGCGTGTGCTTGTGTGTGTGTGCGCACGCTTTGTGTCTGGGAGTGGCTGTCTGACTGCATGTGTATGCTTGCAGTTTCTCTAAATTTCTATGACGGGGCATTAGTCTTTGTATGCAAATGCGTCTGACTGAATACATACCGCGACGGTTGCATTCAGTCCTTGGGATGTGGGGGGTTTTTTGCACCAACTCCAGGCACACGTACGGTACGTGCTCCACATAAATCACATACTGTATGGAAGTCCATTAGTCACGAGCCGAGACATTATTACCTTGACCCATTTTCCCATATAAAATGCACTCATTATTGTATCCTCTATTCATCTGTGCCGTTAACTTTAGCAGCAGATTTACATAAACATACGAGTGCCAATTGCTACTGTTCCTGTTCCCGTTGATGGTGATGGTTATGGTTTTGTCTCTCCCGGCAGAACTCACACTTCATAGACCCTGATTACAGACATGGCAAGTTGCGCGGCGCCTCTCTCAGACGCTTCCATTTTAACCCATTCTGACCTGAGATCAGATTCATACGAGGTTTTCCACTGGACACACACCGGTCTGATGAACCCATTCTGACCTGAGATCAGATTCTAAAAATGTCAGTCTTTCTTCGATTTTTCAAAAATGGCAGACCTACAAGCTCGTAGCGCGCCACTCGGTGGCGCGCTATGAGCTTGTAGATCTGCTATTTTTCAATAGCTAAAGCATAACATGATGCTAATACCAAAATGGGTTCCCGTTCAGAATGGGTTAACCGGCGGCTATTATTGTCCGCCGTTTGCTCTCGGCAATGCAATGATGCAGAAATGGCTGTATCACCTTGCCTGTGAACGGAGGGTGATTTACAATTTTCAATAGGGAGGTCTGTTAGGCACAGATGAGTCGCTTACCCTTTCTCCATCGTGGAAAAAAAGCACAATTTCGAATATGAAGGTCGCCCTGACGGGGTGGACATAATGCGCCGTTGCGGGCCGCAAGTGTAAAATGGCTACGGTTGCGAAAGCATGTATTTTATCGCTCCTACCTGAATGAAAGGAAAGTGTCTGCTTTTTACTTTCATGGCTCTTATCTGTTATTCTCAGTAAAGAGCCGTTTCACCTCAGACCCCCTGATGTGCTGTTGCTGACTGGGCAGAGGTAAACCGGGGCAAAAGCAACGCCTATTCTATTCTTGTGTGTTCGCTTTAAATGCCCGGGGATTTACCCCGAGAGGATGGGATAGGTTACTCTTAACAGACGAGAACGACGACTCTGTTCCGGATCGTCAGCTCCTCTTCGCGTTCGCCGCATGGATCTCAGAGGAGAAAGTGTTCCGTGTCTCTCTCTCCGACAGCGATCAAAGAAGAGAAAGACACTGTCGTCGACGTGCAGAGAAACCCTCTGAAAGTCTCTCCACGTCCATTTCTGATGAAGATGGTTGACCTTGATTCCTGTTTAACGGGGGGATTGTTTTTTTAGCAACCACACATTTAACACATTGATTCCCAACCTGTGGGCCAGGACCTACTGGTGATGACCCATTGCAATGATTGCATAGAAAACGTTGTTAAAGGACCTACACCGTGAATTTAAACTTTTCCCATTGTTTTGTGTTTTTTTGGGCTCCCCTGTTTGTCTTCTACCCCTAAAACAACATTGAACAATCAGGCTTTCTCATCATATATGGGTTTTTTATGGAAATTTGTCTCAGAACATGCCATAAGAGTGGTGGTACCAGTGATTGCGAACGCAGTGATTGCGAACGCAGTGAGCACTTACTATGAGACCTAGCAGATCATGTCTGTGTGTGTGTCTGTCTGTCTGTCTGTCTGTCTGTCCCGCTTTTGTGCCCATATATGGAGTCCCGCTGTTACGTCACCATGACTCAGCCATAAGGAGTCCCCAAAGCAGCTACTGTATACGTCCAAAACCCAAATATGTACGAGCTGCGTTCGCTTCCCGCGTTTGCGCGTCTTACTGGTGTTATGTATGTTGGTATAATTCCTCCCCCTCTGGCCTCTTCAGTTCCAAATGAGTATTTCCTTTTTGTTTACAATGTCCGCCATTGCAGGACGCGGTAATATCATCATATAGAGATATATGGACTGAAATAAAAGGATAACCAAAACGTTGTCGTGGCTTTAAATAGCGACACCAGCCACATCGTACTGGTACTGAACTGAACAGAAATGACTAGAAGCGTGGTGATTTAGGCTCAAAGCAATAGAAATGCGTTTGAGGGACATAAACAATATCATATTAAATATTAAATGCAGTTTTAAAATGCATGGTGTAGTTCCTTTAAAAAGTGTCTTCTTTAAAACCTTGAAAAAGTAGTATTCTTGTGATAGAGATCCTAAAGTATACTATAAGTTAAGTACAAGTATATGTCCAGTGTCCACTGATCCAAGATGGAAACGAATGATGGCCAAAGCATTTTCGGGGGTCCCCAGCCAGAAATGTTGAGAACCCCTGCTATGGCGAACGGGCCCGTTTAATTTAGACATCACTAACAATTATGGCGACGATATATAGTACGTTGCTGCTCCACGTAAAAACCAAATAGCAGATCTACAAGCTCATAGCGCGCCACCGAATGGCGCACTACGAGCTTGTAGATCTGCTATTTTTTTGAAAAATCAAAGAGCGACTGACATTTTTAGAATCTGATCTCAGGTCAGAATGGGTTAATCAGACCAGTGTGTGTCCAGTGGAAACCTCGTATGAATCTGATCTCAGGTCAGAATGGGTTATAGAACAAATTGTACGCTAAGCAGAAGACTGGTGGTGGCTTCTCTGGCCCATGCAGGGCGTGGTTTTGGTGGCGTGATAAGGCGAGCGCACACACACACACACACACACACACACACACACAGAGAGCGAGAGAGAGGATGAATTAGGGAGGGAAGGAGAATAGACAGTGTAACATGGCAGCCACGGGGGAACGGTATCGCACTCAATTATAACAAGCAGCGGAGCGCTGCTTGGGAGCAGATGAGCTGAGCTCAGGCCTCCCTGTGGAGAAGTCAACGGCTGATAGCTGGTAATCCCTGTGACGTGGCGTCCACAGATGGCGCCCACCCGTTCCCTGGGCAGGTACGGTACGGCCTGCACGCGTACCGGCTACCTGCCTCCAGGCGGAGGGTGGAGAGATGCTGGAGTTTGTTGGCAGGGTGGGTATGGTGGGACTCAGGGCTTTTGACCCAAATCAGTTGGTTCCCAACACTTTCATTATAGCGACCCACTTTTTACCTTATCTGACAAAGCCGAGACCCCACACATGTTCCTGCATACTTCTCAGGCATTTTTTACAATATAAGCCCTATTACTGTATGACAAATTGCGAAAATAGCCGATCTACAAGCTCACAAGGTGTCACATTGTTATTAAAAAATATATATATGTTGGGTGTGCCCCACAATGATGTGGGACTTGGCTATGATTGTATGCAAAGTTATAATACCAGTAAGACGCGCAAACGCGGGAAGCGAACGCAGCTCGTACATATTTGGGTTTTTTAACCCACGGACAGACAGACAGACATGATCTGCTAGGTCTCACTGCGTTCGCAAAGACAAGCCTTCACACCCCCCCACATACGTACATGTGTATTGTTTGACCGATATGTCTATATATAGGCATATGGATGTCCAGTTGTCCACCACAGATCTTTATAGTTTGTGTTTCTGTTCAGTTCTGCTTTGTTTGTGCCTGTGAGAGAGGACGTCCGTTTTGGTATAGTTGAAGAAGTTGTAGTTCTGTTCTTGTATGTTTGTCAGGGTTTTGAGTTGGGATTAGGTTTGTTAGCACCGTTTCTTTTGTTAGTAGGCATTTACTGATGACATCAGGGATATATACACTATCCATATTTGGGCATAAATATGACACAGACTGACAGATCTGGATCTGCAGTGCGACAGGTTTGTGTGGGCCATAGGTAATGGCCCAAACTCGAGATATGACTTGTTTTATAATAATGTCAGAGCAACTTTGCAGAGGTTGGGAGTTCTGCTGTGCACTGCAGTACAGATAAAATAGTAATAGTTGTGTTTACAGCTGATAAGGTGAGACCCTAACCCTTTCAAGTATAGGTTGCTGTGATGTAAGGGGAGTGGAGTGTGTGTTTACTGATTGAACTTCAAAGTTGAGTCAGAAAAACATCAAAATAAAGCCTTTATTTCCTATAAAGGTAGGTAGAAAATAAAGCCTTTATTTTCTACCTTAAAAAAGAAATGAAAGTATTTTTTCTCTCATTCTACCTATGGGAACATCTTGTTATGTTTGACACTTGAGTGGTGCTAGACTTCAGTCATGTACCAACATCAACAGTCGGGGAAGTTATTGGAAAATATTTGTTTGAAGTTTTCTCATAAAGCTAAATTGTGGATTTTTCTGTGTCGTTATAAAGGTACTGGAGCTAAATAACAAACTAAAATTGGAAACCAGGGATACACACTGAGCCTATTTTTAAATGTGTTTTTTATCTCTTCTAAAATATTGATACTGGCCAAGAATTCACATGAACAAGCTGCTAGAAACTAGTGATCCAAACACATCCTGTATCCTGTAGCATTTCTCTTGACAAGATAAAGGCGACACTTTGGGGCTTGTTTACTTGTACATAACTTCAGTGTACTGGAGTATGAAACAAAAGAAAATAAAAAAGACATACTGACAGTGATGATATTCAAGTTTTCCCAGTGTTATTTCATTTTTTTTTTAAACGCATTTACTGTACAGCTCATCTAGTACATCGCCTGTTGACCTAAATCTGAAAGCCCCCTCATGCTCATTCTAACAGCCTGTGCTGAAACGGATGATTGACGGCCGGGAGGTTCACTTCACCTCAAGTCTCCCGGTAAAAGCTACAGTAAACGTATACTCGCACACCCCCCTGCCCCACCATATCCTCCATTAGGGGAGACACGTGACATCAAAAAGCCTGTGTGACAGCAGACTGCAATCTGCCGCAGCACAACGCGATACCTGGGACGCTCGGAAGTAGGCCGATGGCACGCAGTCCAACGCAAACATTATGGTCCAGAGGACTTCCTGTGTGTGTGTGTGTGTGTGTGTGTGTGTGTGTGTGCGTGCATTATCATCATAGTGAGCCGAGCCGCCTCATCAGAACACAGATGCGCCCCTGATTAGGGCCGAGCACAGCAATGACAGAACTGCATTAGTGTGATGTATGTGTTGTTAGTCAGCAAGCAGCTAATTCCAAATTTAACACCTGATTCGCGGCAACGCAGTCACACCTGAGTGCAGGCCAAGATTTACTACCCTTGTCAGGCCACTGATGACTTTTATAAGTAATTTTTCAGCAGTATACCGGCTTCATTCTTCTCTGGCGTCGCTGATAATGAATTATGATTCTGGGTCAGGATTTGGCTTTAAAAAGCTGAAATTTACGGCCGTTTTCGTCGAGACGAGCTGGCGTCGGGAGGCAGTTATACCTCCGCTATGAGCGTTTTGTTGAGAAGAATGCATGCAAAGCGCTGTTTTAAGAGGCACATTCAAAGATGGGCACAGAAAAATAAATCTGGCCCAGTTTTGCATGCCGTTTTTTACATGAATGACCAATGCCTAACATTCATTTGACAGTGAGTTACAGTTACGGTTCTTGAATTCCTAGTGTGTCGTTAATGGCTTTACATGTGCTAGCTTAAAATTCTCACATACATTAGAATGATTCATTGTGTGTGTGTGTCTGTGTCTGTGTCTGTGTCTCTGTGTCTCTGTGTCTGTGTCTCTGTGTCTGTGAGTTTAGAGCAGGGGTGCCCACACTTTTTTTGACCTTAGAGCTACTTTCAAAATGACCAGCTCAACAAGATCTACACACCCAAAAAAGCCTTTGTGATCTACTGGTAGATCGCGATCTACCTTCTGAGCACCCCTGGTTTTTGGAGGACATGACAGTGAAACTAAAGCCAGCCCCATACTACTACCAAATCTTACAAACATCTCGTGGCATTGTGGTGTGTGTGTGTCATATCGACATGCAGTAGCAGTATGTCTTGTATCGGGGAAATGTACAGTATTGCATTGTGACTCCTGTATTGGGATACGTGTCTTACTTTACTCGCCAATTAGCCCTTCACTAAGTCCCTCCTCCAACCCATCCTTGTCCAATAAGGCACATTAGCAGCGAAGAAAGCGTGACCTGCATATAGGAACCGTTGCTAAACTATTTGGATTGGCATTGGGACAATCGCTTTTTGGGGTGGGATTTAGTTGAAGGGCTAATTCCTATAGCCCTATAACCTGACTGCACGTGTGCATGCAGGCGCACGGATGAGAGTGGGTGACTACTAGACACTGACGAGCTTAATGTGGCCGATTTCTAGGAGGATGTTTTTAAATTAATGTTCAGAATTGATCCAAAGGACCAATTCCAATTGTTATACCGGCCAGATCTGGCCTGCGGGCCGCCATTACGGAGTGTGTTTAAAGGCGGGTGCGCCTTTAAGAACCGTGTGTGTGTGTGTGTGTGTGTGTGTGTGTGTGTGTGTGTGTGTGTGTGTGTGTGTGTGTGTGTGTGTGTGTGTGTGTGTGTGGATTCGCCCGAGGACTGGAGTCATGCTCCATTAATTAGCACAGCAACCTGCTGACTTTCAAGTGGCGCCGCATCTCCGAAACAGTCGAGGAGAAGCTGCGTTATCCTGCCTTGATTACCACTCTTATTGCTGCTATCGCGTGTGTGTGTGTGTGTGTGTGTGTGTGTGTGTGTGTGTGTGTGTGTGTGTGTGTGTGTGTGTGTCTGTGTGTGTGTGTGTGTGTGTGTGTGTGTGTGTGTCTGTGTGTCTGCGCGCGTTTCCATCTCAGCTGGAGATACCATGCTAAACACCCAGAGGGTGGAAAATAAATCACTGCCTTTTCATTCGTTATAAAAATCCCATCAGATTGGGAAATAACAATCATAACAAAATGGTGGCTGAATTGTTTTATTTATTTATTTTTATTTGCCCATAGATAAGTCTATAGATAAGTCTATTAGCACATTCCTGCTGAACGCACGTGTCAAGTTTATTACCAGATAATGTTAACGTTGCAGATGCATGGACCGTTTGTATTGTTTTTCGACAAGCCTGCCATGACGGAATACAGTCTCTGATCCATCTAGATGGCTATATATCTCTGGGATCTTATCTATATTTTATTGATTGATGGCGTGGACATGTATGGCGTGGACATTCCCCCCAAAAATAGCCAATCACTCAACGTGACGCGTGATTATGAATGCCACAAACGTTATGGGACAGACCAGCCTATAGGCAGTGTCTGATTGGCTGTTGTTTTTTTGTTACTGAGGTTAGGTTTATAGGCATAGTTTTACTGAGGTTAAGGATGGGTTTATAGAGACAAACCCAAGAACTGTCAATCACAGCGACTATACTGGCCATTCACAGCGGGGTCTGCCTTGAACTATGCGGTGGGATCCGTAATAACGCCAACGTGTGGCGCATTGTGAGCTTGTAGATTGGATAGTGTTTTGTCAACGAGATTTGGGGTAGAGTGAAAAAGATATACCAAGTATGGTTGGTGGGGGGTGTTTAGTAATTTAGTGGCTAAGTAGCTGTCTGTATAACACGTATTAGTGTGTTCTGTCTGTCTGTCTGTCTTATTCTCTCTCTCTCTCTCTGTCTCCCCTCGTTGAGCTGCCTAAAAAGTCTTTAGAGGTGTCATCCTGCATTATGGTAGCCTTGCCTCACACACGCCTCCCTCCGGTACAATTACTTGCAGTCAGGCCGTGTCTCGACCTCGCTGGTTCTCCTCTCCTCTCCTCTCCTCTCCTCTCCTCTCCTCTCCTCTCCTCTCCTCTCCTCTCCTCTCCTCTCCTCTCCTCAGTGGTCAACAGTATACTTGAGTTAAGTTGAGTAAAACATTTTATCCGCTTGCAAGTACCGTCAAATGGAGGTTGACATTAAGGAGGTGCATCACTTGGCTGTGAGTGTCTTGACACAGACAGTGTGTCCAGTGCAACCGTCAGCATCCCTCACTGGGCTCCATACTGATGATGACAACAGAACAGAGACACACACACACACACAAACACAAACACACACACACACTGTGTGTAGTAGACTGTACACATACTTAACGCATTGTGGACACAGACGCACAATCGCACATGTATACAAACATGCAGAGACACTCACTCACAGAGATATGCACCGGACTATGCCCACTCAGACACACACACACACACACACACACACACACACACACACACAGATATGCATTACATGGTCTAAACATACAGTATTTCAATGAGGGAAATGTGTGTGCATGTTACATGTATACTGCATACATGTCTCACATTTGCACACAAACCCTGGCAGCTCTCCGTATTCCCTGTATTCTCTCTGTATGGCACTGTGTTAGCATCATGTTATGCTTTAGCTATTGAAAAATAGCAGATCTACAAGCTCATAGCGCGCCACCGAGTGGCGCGCTACGAGCTTGTAGGTCTGCTATTTTTGAAAAATCAAAGAACGACTGACATTTTTAGAATCTGATCTCAGGTCAGAATGGGTTCATCAGACCAGAGTGTGTCCAGTGGAAACCTCGTATGAATCTGATCTCAGGTCAGAATGGGTTAAGGGTTGCCGGCTACTACAGTAGCTTGAGTAGTATGTACATGCGCAAACACACGGCCACACACATGCACTCGCCCTCTCGCACACAGTCCCAGAGAGACCCTATGGTGACCTTCTCTGTCTGCTCTGGAGCCCCACCACTCCATCTCTGCGTTGGGTCAGGTCTGGACCACGGTGCCACAGGCATGCCCGTTGTTGATGCCACACACCTGGGTTCAATTCCCAGCAGATGATCAGTCAGTCAGTGTGACCTTGCTCGGGCTCTGTCGTTGTCCCAACGTCACACCGGGTTTTCGTGGGTTAACGAAATAATACAAAATAGAATTGAAACCGAAACCTTTTTCTTTAACAATACCACAAGCTGGATCTGTTTTGGTTTGATATAGAGAAAATGTCTTTTAGTTTTAGTCTTTGTCATGAATCTTCCAGATAGCAAAGACAAATTATTATTCTAAACCCCCCCACAGAATCACACTAAAAGTAATAAAAAATGAAAAGGCTTAGTGCCTTTTTTCATAATAAAAAAATAATTAATAAATGCATTCTATTATATTTCATAGTCATTTGAAGACCTTGACGTTTTCTCTCTGGAGTGACAGCATCAGTATTCCCACACATGTTGAGAGCAGACATCTGTGAGTCTTTCTGCTGTTTCTGTTTTGCCAACTTGTCAGCGCTCAGTGTCAGTGTTATGTCATGAGAATCCTCTTACTTCCTCCTACTACTGTTTGAGTTGGATTCTGAGGTTTTGTTTGGCACGGTGACTAATCGCAAACCGCCGTCACACGTGAGACTCTGCCCAGAGAGGTGTGGGTGGCTTGTTTATTGTCACCACAAAGTTGTACTTAATTAGGGGTTGCCAACTGATCCGATATTCTATCGGAATCGGCCTCCGATCCAGCTTAATTCATGTATTGGAGATCGGATTTGACGCCACCAATACACACAGGATACAGGAGGGGGAAACGTATTTAATGTTTACTACAGACGGTCCTGCACAGACCGTACAGTGAGCGAATCCAACCTCAAGTGTGTGCAGACTATACAGACTGCAAACAGAGACTAAAGCCCCACTATAAGGTGCAATATACAAGAGAATGGAATCACTTACAGACTTTGCAGTATTAAAAGTACGAAGTGAGTTTACCCGCTCATCAGTCAAGTGCACTGCATGCGCACTTTGCGCAGTTCAGTTTTGTGTGGAGCCTCATCTACACGCCTCCACACCATGGCTTGTTGATGAGATTGTCTGTTCTTGTAATCCATTATTCTGCTATAATATATTAACTGCACTCATGTGCTGTTTAAATCTTTGTAACTTTATTATAACCATTGAAAAGAAATGTGAAAAGTGTACCCAAACGCGAAGTCCTTCGCTGAGACCGGCACTTCCACAACAGGTGCAAACACGGCGATGGCGAAAAGAAAAGGACTCGATGTTGTGAATTTAGAGTGAGCATTTGTCAGAGTTAAATTAAAAACTGTTAAATTAATGCCGGAGGAGGAGGAGGCTCTGCCCACATATGTTTTATTTGCTTCCAAACAAAACAACTCCCTGAGTAGTTTTTTTTGTTTTTTTTTTAGTCAACAAACTGCTTTCTATTCATGCAGGCGTCTCTGATGTCTCACCTAATGCAGAAGCTCCATAATCATCTTCCCACCAGTCGTCCCGGGCAGGAGGGCTGACAGGTGGCAGGAGAATAAAAAAAGACACCCTGTGTGTCTCCATTTGCAACGAATAAGCGAACGAGCAATTGAACTAATTTCTCCCCCCAGACGAAAACCAACGCAACGAAGCAACTATAGAACATTAGCTTTGTTCTCAGGTGTTTCTTTGCTCACTCTCTGAGGGGGGTGGGGTGCTTTTTTACCCAAAACACACTATATCCCTTTTTACAGAAGGTGAGAGAAACATTGTCTGTTTCGGGTCAGTATTTCATATAGCTTTATTTGATTTGCTCAGCAGCAAATGAACCGGGAAACACACATGAAGGTGTTGACGTGTTTCAATACTGGAAACGGGCCTGGAACAGGAATTGTTCATGCCAACTTCTGATGATTTTCCCATCAGGACACGCCCCCCTCATCTAGACTAGAGTGGCAAAACATTGAGCAGCATGTTGGAGTGCTGGAGTTTGGAAGCGCTCGTTGGAAATCACTCAACTGACCTGCCTTACCACCTGTTTCTAAATGTCACATAATGCAGGAGGCAGCAAAATGTTGTGTTATTGAAAACAAGCACTTCCAAACTCTGACACTTGGAAAAATAATCAAATGCAGGGCATTTCTTGACAGAAAGTAGCTCATAACGTTTCTATGGTGGATTTTTATGAAACCAAAACTTTGCGGATAGAAAGAGGATAATTCAAGCTTTTCGTACAGCTGCGATGTTGGTGAGTTTAACATTGTTTAATGCAATCAGCCCCCACAACGCCTACATTGCGCACGCATGTGACGCACAAAACCACAGCAATGATGGAGTGACAAAATGGAGAGTGACACTTCTGAAGAGAGATGTTTTAAAGGAGAGACGAATAAGAACTAACCCTTTGAGTGACACTATCGTAATTTGCATAACGGGAGAGTGAGGGAGAGATAATCATACTGTCTTAATGCTGAATGCTGTTAATCAGCAGCATATAGAGCAGTGATTCTCAACCTGCGGTACGAGTACCATGAATCCGAACGAACCCTTTACGATTCAACATGACATTTTGACACAGCAGTCATTTTGATGAATAAAGCAGGCATTATCAAAGGAAAACCTGACGCCCACCAAACACTGACTTCAGTCATTAATACTCACCTTGTTCAATTCATGGATCATTACTTTGTGTCACATTGCTTCACCGGATACAAAAACTAACCGAATACCTGTTCAAATGAAGACAACAAAGGGCCATGATTGACAACAGTAACACCATACCCGAAATCTGTTCATGAACAACAACACAACAATCACAGCATAATCCATGTGTCAAGTCCGTGTCCTCATTACTTCAAAAACGCATTTTCACTGAAATGTTAATATTGAAAAGTGTGTGTGCGTGTGTGTGTGTGTGTGTGTGTGTGTGTGTGTGTGTGTGTGTGTGTGTGTGTGTGTGTGTGTGTGCGTGTGCGCGTGTGCGTGTGGGGTACTACAGTGACCGCATAACGCAACATTTGAAGTACATTGTTGAAATGTGTGATTAAGGAATGTTGGAGAACCCATGGCAATTTGGATTCATGTCGAATAACTGCTGGCCCTGGGCCGTCCGTATTTCACACAAATACATCTGTTATCTTTTTTTTTGTTTGTTTATTGCTGTTGAATTCTCTCTCTCTATCTCAGTATGTATAGATGCTAGTGGCAAAGAAAAAACCTGAAAATGTTGCCAACTGGCACAGAATTGTGCAAACGCAGGATTAGAAATATTAGCGAATCTAAACTTCTCTTAATTTTCCTTGAGGCATGAGGAAGTGGCTCAGACCTCCCTATGGGATCCATTCGCATGTATAGAGCCACTGCTGCGCTGGTTTATTTAGTTTATTCTATTTCTTCGTATCTGATCTGTCTCCCCTTTTCTCTCGCTTGTTCCCTGTTTCCCCCCCCCCCCATGCACTCCCACACTGTCTTCTCCTCTTTGGATGTCATCTCTCTGCCTCTTTTTTCTAACTTGCTTTTCCTGCCAGTCAGTAACAGACTGTCACATATCTGGGCCAGTCACTCATCAATATCAACATACTGTGGCTCCCTGTACACACGTTTATTGTTGACATTCACTCACATGCCATATTATTGCCTGTTTCTCCTCTCTCTCTTTCTCTCTCTCGCTCTCTCTCTCTCTCTCTCTCTCTCTCTCTCTCTCTCTCTCTCTCTCTCTCTCTCTCTCTCTCTCTCTCTCTCTCTCTCTCTCTCTCGGGGCTCGTGGTCGACTCAATTGAGGGAGATTGGAACAGTGGCAGTTCACTGGAAAATCGGATCACAACATGTCCAAGGTATAACATAATGGGAAGTAAAAAAAGAATGCCTTAGAGCCTCAGCTGTTGTGAACTTCTTTGTCAATCAGGGGTCCCGGTCATCGCAACCGTTGTTACAATTTTCAGAATGGGAATTGGCTTTTCCCCCCCTGCTTTTTTTTGTTTGTTCGCAGTGGTCTCTTTTTGGTGATGTGGCCTATTGTGGTGGACTCAGACTTACCCAAGCTTGCCTTGTGGCTCATTGGCTTTGCCTTCAGGCATCCATCATCAGCGAAATGAAGTTGTGGCATTCTAGGGAACTATACGAATAAGTGAATTAGTATTGGGGTGAAATAAAAGGTTGTTTAGAAGCATCGCCTCTTGGTTCATAATGGTAAAGACTGCAGCATAAACACCATTGCACTTGTGGTCATTCAGTTAAAACGACACATTGGCCTTTTCCTCCGACTGTTGCAAATAGTCAATCATGCTAACGAAGTTAACGCAAGTTATTACACACACACACACACACACACACACACACACACACACACACACCTCCCCTGTCAAAGGGAAAAGGTCAGCTTTCAAATGGCTCCGCTCCCTGTTGTAATCGCCTTTTTGGTTAGCCGCCGTGCAAACTAAATGAAAATATGTCAGCCCATGTGTGGGGTTAACCTACACAGCTCCATTTCAATAAGTGACGTGCCATTAGCCCTGCCCTCCCCTACTGTGAGCTGCAGTGTGAAATCTGGTGATCCAGCCAGTCTCTGTGTGTCACTGGGTGGAGGAGACTTCCCCCCATTACACTCCCATTTCATCACCATTATCTACATGACTCTCTGCTGCCATATGGCAAGAGGCCATCCTCGGAGAACTCGCATGGCTTTCACTCAGTGTATCAAATAAATAACGGTGGTGGGTCGCACACACCAAAATATTTATTTCATTTTTTGGAACGGAGACAAACGTTTCGGCTATCCAGCCTTCATCAGTGAAGAAGAAGAATCACTGATGAAGGCACAATGGAAAAAAAAATACATTCACACAGCTTTGAAAACCAGCATAGCTATACTGAAGTTACATAACATTATACCTACTGTAAGAAGATAGCAGGTCCAGGTAGCTCAGTCGGTAGAGCTCTCACCTTTGGACCACAAGTTCAAGCTGATGCTAGGTGTACGCACTCCACCTCAGCAATCCATCTCCCAGGGGTCTATAGGGCATTGTAACGGGGACAGACTCCATCTCCCAGGGGTCTATAGTGCATTGTAACGGGGACAGACTCCATCTCCCAGGGGTCTAGTGCATTGTAACGGGGACAGACTCCATCTCCCAGGGGTCTATAGCGCATTGTAACGGGGACAGACTCCATCTCCCAGGGGTCTATAGTGCATTGTAACGGGGACAGCCTCCATCTCCCAGGGGTCTATAGCGCATTGTAACGGGGACAAACTCCATCTCCCAGGGGTCTATAGTGCATTGTAACGGGGACAGACTCCATCTCCCAGGGGTCTAGTGCATTGTAACGGGGACAGACTCCATCTCCCAGGGGTCTATAGCGCATTGTAACGGGGACAGACTCCATCTCCCAGGGGTCTATAGTGCATTGTAACGGGGACAGACTCCATCTCCCAGGGGTCTATAGCGCATTGTAACGGGGACAGACTCCATCTCCCAGGGGTCTATAGTGCATTGTAACGGGGACAGACTCCATCTCCCAGTGGGTCTATAGTGCATTGTAACGGGGACAGACTCCATCTCCCAGGGGTCTAGTGCATTGTAACGGGGACAGACTCCATCTCCCAGTGGGTCTATAGTGCAATAGTGCATTGTAACAGGGACAGACTCCATCTCCCAGGGGTCTAGTGCATTGTAACGGGGACAGACTCCATCTCCCAGGGGTCTATAGCGCATTGTAACGGGGACAGACTCCATCTCCCAGGGGTCTATAGTGCATTGTAACGGGGACAGACTCCATCTCCCAGGGATTTAATACACAGCTTGGAAAACCAGCATCTACCAAAGTGAATAGTTTGAACCAGGCTATGAATTCTCACCTGTCGCTACTGTTTCGCCTCATTTAACATAATTCCCACTAAATTGTTTTCACGGAAGTACACTCCTCTACCACGTTTAAAAAGTAAAAAACTGTTTGGACGTTACATCAAAATGAATGCATTTTGCCGTTCCTTACTGAAAGGCTTTGAATTAATACAATATGTATTGAGTTTGTCTCAATGAAAAAAAAATCACCGGCTATGCTTTTTCTTGATTCGATTGCATTTTTATGCTGAAGTTTTAAGTTTTATAGCTGTTTCTTTGTTTTGTGGATCTACTGTATAAGCAAGGCAGTGCATTAATTATATTGTTTCAGAGATGTACAGTACAAGTACTTTTGAATCCTACAAAAAACAAGCAAACTATAGCCTATACTTGAGTACTTTAACTCGACTAAAGATTTGACTGAGCAACCTTCTCTATAGTGAAGTAATATTTGAAAAGGAGTATCTATACTTTCATATAAACGTTTCCACCCTGCTCCTATAGGCCATGTAGTATTTCAGTGGTTGTCAATGGTTTTTGAGTGGTGCAACCACTTATACGGAGCTATGTGTGTCTCTGGGTGGCTGGCTGTGTCCGAGCACGGAAATAGCATTTGGTTGGTTTTCACAACCACGTGTCACTGTTGCACAGCCTAACACAAACACACATATTATCTGTTTATATGATGATTTTGAGTGTGACAGTACAGTACAGTACAGTACAGTACAGTACAGTACAGTACAGTTGTCATGTTCTATATTTCAGAACATACTGAACTTTTCGGTGTTTTTGCGCCCTCTGGTGGATGCTGGTTAACTGGGGTTTCCTTGCAAACTAGTTTCATTCTCAAGCAAAAAAACATCAGACCATGCGGTCACTGCATGCAACTGCTTAGCAACAGTGTTCCTTATCACTTTCTGTACATGCCTTGGGAAGTATCGTCTGTGAGTGCTGTGTGATTGCAATCATTTCGGATTGTGTATTGTATATTTGATAGCTATATGTGCTTTATTTGGATTTCCCCTCTGCATTTGTGTTGGTGCTGTGCACAGTCTGTCAACTCTAATAGCTTTATGCAAGCTCTATAGAGAGCCCTTATGACATTGTGTCAATTCAACAGTATACTTCATCATTGTATTTCATGGTACAGTTCATGGTTCAATTCATTCAAAGGACAGAACCCGCCTGCAGTACCAGGTTTTGACCAGTAGGGAGATGACTTCAACATTGCCCAGCCATTCTGGGGGCTTCTATAAAGGAACCCCGGAAATGTTTGCCTTTCAGCAAATAATGATTATGGGTTTCTGCCATATAGTTACAATACTGTTGTAACACAACAAGGTGTTCAATGCACCCCCATCTAACATATAATTAAGGGAGTGTGGGTGTGTGTGTGTGTGTGTGTGTGTGTGTGTGTGTGTGTGTTCGTGTGTTTGTGTGCTTGCATGCTTGATTGTATTGTGTGATAACCTGCTTTAAACCGCTTTGCTCCTCGCTAGCCCTTTACCACTTGATCTGAAGTTGAAAAAAACGTAAACGTTTGTTGCAGCTCCCCCTCCAAAGTCACCTTGACAATGAATTCCCACAGCTTTTCAACCTGGAAACAAGAGTGGCAGAGTTTAAAGAACAAACACGTAAAAAGACAAGACACCAAAACACTGTGAGCTCAAGCGGTATAGGCTGGTTGCAGTTGATATCACGCTTCAATAATGCATGTTGTAGGCTACAGATAATCAGCACAAACCCACATGGAGACTCACAGAAGTCCACGGGTCGGTCCGCCCCCTCAGGAGGGGGAGTATATAGAGTGAGGCTCTGCAGCCGATTGCTTTTTTCTTTCCACGCTAGCCGGCGCGTGTCCCGTCCTAATCCTTCCCCCTGGAAACCCAGGCAGTGTTAACCCATTCTGACCTGAGATCAGATTCATACGAGGTTTCCACTGGACACATGTACACTGGTCTGATTAACCCATTCTGACCTGAGATCAGATTCTAAAAAATGTCAGTCGTTCTTCGATTTTTCAAAAATAGCAGACCTACAAGCTCGTAGCGCGCCACTCGGTGGCGCGCTATGAGCTTGTAGATCTGCTATTTTTCAATAGCTAAAGCATAACATGATGCTAACACCAGAATGGGTTCCCGTTCAGAATGGGTTAAACTAGCTAGAATGAGTGCCGCGCGGGGAGTAAATGGAGGGAGACGGCCGTCCACAATGGCCCTGGGAAAGTGGCTGCGCTCTTGTAAACGGGAGGATTAGTACTAGGGAAGGAAATCCTCCTCTCCTTGTGCAGACAAGAGACAAAGCCTTGTGTTTACACTCTCTTTTCTACATACTGTACCTAGTTCTCTATAGGCCCCCCCCGTACCATGTGATCAGCTCAGGGATAGATGGGAGAGCCAGGCCTCCTCTGTTCCACAGAGACCGTATACTGAGTCGAGTGTGTCGGTGTGTTATTTGCGCTGCCTAGGTTCAAAAGATGCTTTGTTGGATGTCAAATAGTGAAAATAGCTGCCATTTAAAGGGACACTTCACCCTTTTTGCAAAAATAATAATATGTTAATGACGTTTAGGAGCTTTAGAACACTTTCCTGGGGGTCTTTATGTGTGTAATATGTGGTTTCAGATATTTTAGATTGTAGCAGTGAGCCTGTTGTCTCTGATGTCATGGACACTGTGCTCACTTCCTTCCTGGACTACATGTTGTCTCAGTAAGACAGCTCTCCCCCCCTATCCACAAGGAGGAGCAGTGCACCAAAGAATTATGGGAATTGTAGTCCAGGAAGGTAGTGAGACCAGTGTCCATGACATCAGAGACAACAGGCTCACTGCTACAATCTAAAATATCTAAAACCACACATTACACACATAAATACCCCCAGGAAAGTGTTCTAAGGCTCCTAAACGTCATATATTTTTTTGCAAAAAGGGTGAAGTGCCCCTTTAAGTATGCCTCTATTTTTTGTCACGTTTGCCTATTTTCGCAGAATATTTGCCCATAATGATATGTCCGGAATGGAATATGGACTCTAGGGTTCACGTGGTTATAACAAGCACAAGCTGCCAGCTTTGCTGTGAAATGTGTTTTTTGGGCACATGAAAAATCTGAACATCCTTCTTGACAACGACATGACGTATACGGGCTTTGCCGCCGTCCGTGTTGTTGTTGCTAACCAGGCAACGTAACGGTTATACGGGACACAAGCCTCTTGTGAGCTCATTAAAAGGTTAGCCCACAAGGCATCTATTTGTTGAGCTGAGCAAATGCAGGCTGCAGTGGCAGCCATTTGCATTCCACGCCTGACCCCTTTGGCAAATGGGAAGCTGTCGTTCCGCGGAAACACCGTCCAGGCGTGACTGGAGAAAAATCAGAGCCCATATACAGCACCTCCACGCTGCACCTCCAGCCTCTTCTCTCTCGCAACCCCCTACTCCTCTCCTTACTTACTATCTAATTTCCTCTCCTTTCTCCCCGATCCTCTCATCTCCTTCTCTCCCTACTCCATTATGCTTCTTATCCCCATCCTCTCTTAATCACCCCCCCCCCCCCCACACACACACACACACACACACACACACACACACACACACACACACACACACACACACTTTTCTCTCCTTTTCTCATCCTACGGTGGCTCAGCAGTGGCCCACGTGTCTTTGAGCAAGGCACAGAACTATCTCGCTGAGCAGGTTGCATTGCCTTGTTATGTTTGCCTCTGCTACAGTACGTTGGGTGTGAGAATGGGTGAATGTATAAAGGCACATTGTACAGAGCTATGAATAAAAGGTGCTATATATACACCTGTAAATGTCCGCATTTACCATATCGTATCATTGTGGCATCATGTCATTTGAAAATGAATACCGTTTTTATCTAATGTCAGGGAAATAAAAGAAACTCACTATGATATAGATTGTGTTGCTGGTTGCAAATGTCGCCGTTTTTAAATGAGTCTGGGAGAAAGGGTTGAAGCTGTTCCACTGCTCAGGCAGGGGGGGGGGGTTGGGGGCCCTGTCCTTTTGTGAGCCTGTCCTTGTACTGAGTGGCTGATGAACTGGTTAAAGATCCACACCGTAGCTCCTGCATAACGAGCACTTCATTTTCATCTCCGGCAGACTATATGATGATGGCACAAATAAATAAGCTGCATGTCATTATGCTAATGTTATAGGCACAAAAAGGTGTGGGGTGGGGGGCAGGGGAATATGTGTGAGTGTGTGTGTGTGTGTGTGTGTGTGATTGTATCACACACAGGCCAGACTGTGTGTGTGTTTGTGTGCGTGCGACACTTTGATGGAGCCATTCTGTCACCCAGACATTTGCCCCCAAGAAATACCGTCTGGGCTGGTAATGTGTGTGCCTGTTCGCTGTTCGGCTGGCTGTGAATGCCACGGGCTCTTCCCTTTTCCTCCGCTGCATGCTTGCCTTTTCTCATTTCATTTCATTTCATTTCAATTCATGTACGACAACCAGAACAAAACAAAAAAAAACTATCAACTATTTGGTGTAACAAAAAAAAAGGTATAAAGTTGCAAAAACACTGTAATCAGGGCAGGTCTGTTGTTTTGGTGTCGTTTTGATTTGTGTTTTTCTGTGATGTCACTGCACTGGAGAAGTGCAGTAATAGTGTTTCACAGCTAATGTTGAGCACATGTTCCTTATAGCATCTCTTTAATGTAAACATTGATACAAGTCAGACAGACCTACAGACCTGTGTGTGTGTGTGTGTGTGTGTGTGTGTGTGTGTGTGTGTGTGTGTGTGTGTGTGTGTGTGTGTGTGTGTGTGTGTGTGTGTGTGTGTGTGTGTGTGTGTGTGTGTGTGTGTGTGTGTGTGTGTGTGTGTGTGTGTGTGTGTGCGTGTGTGTGTGCGCGAGAGATTGGCCTCCCAGGTAATTATAGCAGACAGCTGCCATGGCATGCTGGATCAGGCAGACACACACATAGACACACACGCAGACACACACACACAGAGACACACACACACACACACACACACAGAGAATCAGTCGCCGCATCAACACGGCATCTTCATTATTAGTGCAGGGCTGTTTCCTGGGCTATAAAACTTGTAGTATAGTGTCTGAGACGCGTCTGGAGTGACGTGCGCCCACACGACGACGGTGGCGGTGTGTGCCGCCTGCCCACCGGCGGCGTGCCCGCTGAGATAACACGTTCAAATGCATGTTGCGATAGTGGTGCCGGCGGCGGTGTGGCGCCGACAACAGACACTGTATAATGCAGAGCATCACCTTGCGTGCCCCGCCGTGCCACGCGTGGAGATCAAGAGGAGACGGGAAGCCGTCCGTCTCTGTCAGCGGGCCTCGGATCTCGACCAAGGAACGGAGGAGATGATGCTCCATCTTTATCCCTCCTCCTCCTCCTCCTCGGCTCTCTCCTCTTACACCTGACCCATCCATTTCTCTTCCCTTGATGTACCCTGATCTGCCCGAATAACCCAAGCCCACCCCTCCTCCCCTATACACCTCTCGCCATCTCTTTGTCCTTTTATCCTGTCTCTCTCTCTCTCCCCTTCTCTATCTCTCTCTATCGCTTGTTCTATACCTTCCCCTTTCACTCTCTCTCCTGTCTGTCTCTGTCTCTCCTCTTGTCTGTGCTCTGTTCATCAGGTTTTGGGTGGTGCTGGGTGTCATGCATCACGGAGCCGCTAACAAATTACATGGTGTAGCCACTCGGCTCCCCCTCTCACTCAGCTGTCAAGTGGGACTACTGGAGCCTCTCCTCTCCTCTACCCTCCCCTCCATAGATCCTCTACTCCACTCCCTCTCCCATGCCCTCCCTTCATCCGAGTCTCTCCCACACACTTTGATCGCCTTGCCCTCATGCTCCACCTCTCTGCCTCCACACACCTCCATCATAGGTAACTATTAATGATCTGTCTGCCCCCATCATTCCCTTCTTTGGCCTGTCCGTTCGTCCGTCCATCCATCCATCTATACGTCCATCCATCCAGCCATCCATCCAGCCATATCCATCCATCCATTTATCCATACATACAACGAGTTCAAGTTTTGGCAGTCTGATCTTAAGGCATATACAGCTGTGTTCTGTGTTCCCCCCCTGTATTCTTGCTGTGTTCTTCATGCGGTATAGTTTCAGGGAGGGCAGACCTGCACTGTAAAGGAAGTGTCAGGTTGTCTGAACTATAATTTGATAATTGTTCACTTGGTGCCTTCTTAAGTTGTTGGTTTAACCAGTGTGTTAGTGCTATACTTTTATAAGTGAGGGGGATGCCCCTAAAGACATCTGCGCGTGCATGAGTGTGCACGTGTGCAACGCACGCAGACATGCACTATAAAACATGCCGACTTAGCCTATTTAGAAACGGGGGTTTATATTGCAATGCTTAATCTATCAAAGTAAACGACGAGTCAAAATACATGATTTTTTTATGAGATTACGGCTAATTTATACACAGTAAAATCCTGAGTGTTAATTGAACTCTGAGTATGTGTATACAAGTGTATACAGTAGTTGTCCTGTTAAAGGGACACTTCACCCTTTTTGCAAAAAAATATATGTTAATGACGTTTAGAAGCTTTAGATCACTTTCCTGGGGGTATTTATGTGTGTAATATGTGGTTTTAGACATTTTAGATTGTAGCAGTGAGCCTGTTGTCTCTGATGTCATGGACGCTGGTCTCACTACCTTCCTGGACTACAATTCCCATAATTCTTTGGTGCACTGCTCCTCCTTGTGGATAGGGGGGAGGGCTGTCTTACTGAGACAACATGTAGTCCAGGAAGGAAGTGAGCCCGGTGTCCATGACATCAGAGACAACAGGCTCACTGCTACAATCTAAAATATCTAAAACCACATATTACACACATAAAGACCCCCAGGAAAGTGTTCTAAAGCTCCTAAACGTCATTAACATATATTTTTTAGCAAAAAGGGTGAAGTGTCCCTTTAAGAGGTGAAAAGTTGTTTGTGCTCAACACAGCTCTGCTATAATGCCAGCCGCAGGTCACCTGGCTGGGCATAACAGAGCTGTTCCAGTGCATTAACATGCAGATTTGTCCAAATCCATGCCCTACATAACACTATACAGTATCATGGCAATTATAACCAGTATAAAAATAACCCCATGCATGTTTCACTACAATCAGTTACTGATTAACCCATTCTGACCGGGAACCCGTTTTGGTGTCAGCATCATGTTATGCTTTAGCTATTGAAAAATAGCAGATCTACAAGCTCATAGCGCGCCACCGAGTGGCGCGCTATGAGCTTGTAGGTCTGCTATTTTTGAAAGAAATCGAAGAACGACTGACATTTTTAGAATCTGATCTCAGGTCAGAATGGGTTAATCAGACCAGTGTGTGTCCAGTGGAAACCTCGTATGTGAATCTGATCTCAGGTCAGAATGGGTTAACCAGAATGCTAGGCTGCTTAATGGCCCCCATTGTACGCTCGCAATGGTTTCTCTTTGAGTGTCATCTGATTGCTGATTGTTCTTATGATTACCTATCGAAGGGGCTTTTGTTGGCTGACGGCTCTTTTCGGCCCCGTGGGGGATCATCGGGGGGGGGTGGGGGGTGGGGGGGTGGTGTGTTGGACTTGACACGGAGATCAGGGTTAAACAGCCTGTGCTGAGCTCTGGGCTGCAGCGGAGGCAGCATTTATGCGTGGCCCGCCGAAAGCCACCGTGATTAATAGGGCTGATAGCGGAAAGCCCTGATCTCTGAAGGTCATCGTCTCGCTGTGGCGTCTCGAAAAAAACACGCACGCTATAGTGCCGAGACGTATTTGCATATAATACCGTCGCTATTTCCACAACTGTTGTATACTTTCCAGGTAACGGAACGGAAATGTTGAGAAATATTGAAAAATTGCCAGTGTATACAAGCTCATGATGACATTGTGAGCTTGTAGATCTGCTACTAGTATTGTCGCCACTTTGCTTGGCACCCTTGTAGGATGAAGTATAGGGCATTAGTGACAAAACGAAGAAACATAAACACGTCACACACATCACACACACACACACACACACACACACACACACACACACACACACAGTCACGGCAAACACACCCTATCTGGTGCAGCACAATGCAACCAAGACCTTTTGTCCTTTTGCACTTAAATAGTAACAGTACGTAACTCTGACTCATACTGTATATAAGTTACAGGTTTATTCTACTTATGTGTTGACATTTCAGTTAACTCATTCTGAACGGGAACCCATTTTGGTGTTGGCATCATGTTATGCTTTAGCTATTGAAAAATAGCAGCTCTACAAGCTCGTAGCGCGCCACCGAGTGGCGTGCTACGAGCTTGTAGGTCTGCTATTTTTTTTTTTATCGAAGAACGACTGACATTTTTAGAATCTGATCTCAGGTCAGAATGGGTCAATCGGACCAGTGTGTGTCCAGTGGAAACCTCGTATGGATCTGATCTCAGGTCAGAATGGGTTAATGTCTGATCCAATCATAACATATCATAACCACCCACAATGTGATGTACTGTACTACAAGCACTTCAGTGACATAAATAACCTGCGTAATGGACTTCCAGAGGCTGTATTTCATCCGGGTGCTAATTGCCGAGTATTTGCAGTTTGCACTTGATCTTCTTGTTGCAGCGAGGGTTGTGGGGGAGGGAGCCCTATAAGTCAGCTGTTCTCAAAGTGGGGTCCAGGGTCCCTCGGGGGTCCTTGTTCCATGGCGGTCCTCGGCCCAAATTAATTTAACCCATTTTGACCTGAGATCAAATTCTAAAAATGTCTTCTACGTCCTGACAGTTTTCTGGAAAAGCTATGTTTCTTCTTTCGACTTTTTTCAAAAATAGCAGACCTACAAGCTCGTAGACCTATGAGCTTGTAGATCTGCTATTTTTCAATAGCTAAAGCATAACATAATGCTAACACCGAAAGGGGTTCCCGCCCCAAAAGGGTTGAATAAGTCTAACCAAATTTAAACCTATTTAATATTTTGGGTCATTCAAAAAGTAGCTGATCTTATACAAGCTCACATATTGTGTTGCGATGTAATTTTGTGCCGCCAACCAAATGTATTTGGAGCCCCTTGACATGAAAATGTTTGGGACCCACTGAGGCCATAATAACATAAGTCATACCGCCGGAATCTGATGTGATCTGAGCCGTCACACATAATGCCCTCCTCCACCTTGAGTGACCTCAGTGACAGCCCGGTCCCGTTCAACCCCCCCCTCCGCTCCGCTCCCCTCCCCTCCCCTCCATTCCCTTCCCTTACCCCCTCAACAACCACCCCCCCCACACACACACACACACACCCTTCCATAGAGCTGCCTGTTTTGGTATGCATTGCTTTCCTCCGGAGGATGAGGCCAGCCAGCCGGGCCTGGTGTCTGTGGGGCTGCAGAAGACAATGTTTGCGGGGCACTAAGGTGTCGTGACCCCTAAATCCTAGGAAATGGGTTAAAGTTAGAGATCAGCGGAGGCTTCAGTGGTCTGATATGGGGGTCATCTGGGCTGACATGGTGGTGTTGTGTGAGTACAATTAGCTAACACTGGTGGAGACAGTAAAGCCTTCAATTCTGTCATTTGTTCAGTATCTGTACCTTACTTGAGCATTTTTTAAGCTTATATAAGGGCGTGTTCGGAAATGAGCCCTGAACGCACTGGTGTGCTCTCTTGTCGTTCGTTTATTCATTCATACTGAGCGACCCTAACGCTGAAGCTGGGGTTGGCCGGTGTGATTTGTGTGAATGCGTCACAGCTGTGGTCGTTCGTAAATAAGGCACACTGAACGCACTCTGTGACGTCACCGTCCACCACACTCAACAAACTGACCACATTCCCGGTGCGCATTTCCGAACGCGCCCTAACTTTCATTTACAAATATGTTGCTTTTGGGGGGTAAGTTTTGTCCTATAAAAAAAAGTG
The DNA here is from genome assembly GCF_963924005.1 of Protomyctophum bolini. Classification (NCBI taxonomy): domain Eukaryota; kingdom Metazoa; phylum Chordata; class Actinopteri; order Myctophiformes; family Myctophidae; genus Protomyctophum; species Protomyctophum bolini. The sequence goes on from NC_137882.1 coordinate 33,122,477, forward strand.
AAAATAATATACTGTATATGATCCCTAAAGTTCTACATGTTCTTTCCATTATGCCATGGCTCAGTTTCAGATAAGCCTCTCAGAACGTAGTTTGTGTGCCCTGCTCAAGGAGGAGGTAGTAAATGAACATTGATTAATTGGGGGTCCCAGAGATAGAAATGCCATTAAATAATTAAGGGACTGTAGCCTATAATTCAGGTCAAACAGGGGGGGGGGCCTTGAAATGAAAATGGTTGAAAATCCACTGCTATAGAGCCGTACAAATCTTCTCTTATGGGAGTTCTCGGCATATATATCTTTTTCAAATGAGGGTCCGCACATGAGGCTAATGTGTATCATTTCCAAGGTCCTTGACATTTAAAAAGTTTGGGAACCACTGATATAGAAGGTTATAGCCTTTTGTAGTCAAAGAGCCATACGTGTTAACCCATTCTGAACGGGAACCCATTTTTGGTGTCAGCATCATGTTATGCTTTAGCTATTGAAAAACAGCAGATCTACAAGCTCATAGCGCGCCACCGAGTGGCGCGCTACGAGCTTGTAGGTCTGCTGTTTTTTGAAAAATCGAAGAACGACTGACATTTTTTAGAATCTGATCTCAGGTCAGAATGGGTTAAATAAGAGCCGACAGCAGGGTGAGATGTTTATAGGAAGCACTGCACTCCAGTCAGCCCTGAGGGACAACATGCATGGGATGGTATTGATGTGTGTATCCCTGCAGGCTCCCCCTACGGCAAGGATGGAGATATAGTCATCTGAGGTTCTGTGTATAACGCAGAGAAAAAGTATTCTCTGTGTGTATAACTTCATAGCAGTAGTGTGTTAATATTTGCTCTTGTACAAATACTGAATACACACACGTGTTGCGCGCACACACACACACACACACACACACACACACACACACACACACACACACACACACAAACTGACAGATTGTATTTACTACACAGGGTTAGTACTATTACTAAATGATTACATTTTTTTTTACTAAACTTTTATTAATGTAACAATGGTTGTTACATTTAGTGTGAAAGTCCATAACTGGATTCATATGTGCTGCATAAATTATTATAAAATACTAAATTAAGTCTCTGAGACTGCCCAGTGTTCCGTCCGTTGTCATCAGCGAGAGATGGCCGAGTCTGTTCCATGCGGCGCCGCAGCTGCAGGTAGTAATTACTGATTAGGCTGTGGAAAGTGGTGGACGAATGCACTGCATAATCGGAGGGCTCGTTCGACAGTGGGAGCCCTTCACAATGCCTTGTAATTAACAAGATAATTGGCGGGAGATTGCAATGATTTCTTGAGTTCCTCCTTATTTGCATGTCATTTTGCAGCGAGTTACTATGAGTTTTTCCCCCTGTCTTCCGGTCCGCGGCGTCGCAGTGTGAGTGGCTAATGACACGGTGTCCTGCCGCGGCGCATGGAGTCAAGCCCAGAAGGTAGAAACTGTTGGAGTGGCTTTGAAGCGCTGCGTAGGGCATGCGGCGCTACACAGCGCCTGTGGTAAAAAGAAAACACATTTTTATATCAATTCGTTGCTGTATTTCGCAGCATTTAGAAAACTAAACAATAACAGTGAAATTGGTGCTGGACATTGTACTATCCCGTGCAAAGGGTGGTCAGTTGGTCACCCTATAAGATGACGCATAACAAAAACAAACCAGAGCCGTCATGCACTTTCCACACGCAACGCAACCATACTGTTGGGTTACCGGGGAGCGCTTGTTTTGTTTCACTGAATGTCCCTTGCGTACTTCCTCATTGCTGCATTTATAGCTGCTGACAGGCGCTTCCCCCTGCAGCCATTAGGAGTATACGTGCAGTGACAAACATCACCATTCTCTCCCCTTGACACGGGGGACAATTTTGTCGTTTGCAAGACATAAAGCCAGACCATTGGGTATAGATAAATAAACCTGTGGGTGTGGCTGAGAATCTGGGGGTGTGTCTGTGGGTGTGTCTATAACAAAGGTATACCTTTCAGAACCCATAAGAGACCATTTTGAGATTGAGGAAGAAACTTAGGGAACTGGTCTGGACTGTATACATCACCACACCGTGAACCCTCTGTTACTTAATAAGAAAGCCCTGGAAGGCTGTTTGTATACTTGGAGTGTGCTGTGATGGTTCGTTGGCACCCCTATGCAGACCCCTCTCTCCATATAGTATTCATTAGTGTTGTTCGTCTAATAGCTGCGCTCGCTCACGCATCTTCCCGTTGTCGGGATCCCACATGTACGGCGCACACACACACACCACACCGTGCATGCATCCAACAGATGAAGATGTTTATCACTCCTTTTCCAATTATGTTCCTTCAGATTAAGGTGTCACATGGTGGCACTTGTTTCCTTGACAACGCTGCTGTTATTTCACCCTTCCCTTCAAGCACCCTTGATCCGAGCAGATATGAAAACTCACTTTCGGAATTGTTTTCGTATTTCTTTCCTGTTGGGGTTTAAGCCTGATTCATAATACTGTATAGTTGCACAACAGTGAACCCGGCATCCTATATCGTTTTAATAGGTTCAGCAGTGTGAATATACATGTTTTTATATTATAAGCCATACTGTTTTTAGATTCTTGGGTTTACCTATGATCCTGTATTATTATTATTACTCTATGTAATTGTTGTATTTATACCTTAGTGTAAAATCGCTCTGGATTAAAGAGCATTCTGCAAAATGCCTACATGGTAATCGTAACAGCGGTGCTCTCCAAAAATAGCCCGACCTGCAAAGCTTGTAGGTCAGCTATTTTGGCACGCGACACCGCGCCGCGCGACAGAGCAAACGTTATAGGCATTAACCACGGTATAATCGACTGGCTCACCCGTACCTACACTGTAAGCAGACTGTAAGTGTGTGTGTGTGTGTGTGTGTGTGTGTGTGTGCGTGTGTGCGTGTGCGAAATGGAGTTTGAAGGCCTCCGTTGCTGAATTTCAGTGTGTGTGCTCAGCTTGCAGATTTGAAAGACTGTATTTAAAGACCCCAAGAACAAACATCATGTTTATTAGATTTCCGTCTCATAAGAAGAAGGAGACAGAGAGATGAGGATAGAAAGAATCAGAGCCCTCCGCACAAAATTGATGGAGCATGAAGGGTGTTAACCCATTTTGTGCGGGAACCCATTTTTGGTGTTTGCTATTACGTTATATGCTTTAGCTATTGGAAAAATAGCAGATCTACAAGCTCGTAGCGCGCCACCGAGTGGCGCGCTACGAGCTTGTATAGGTCTGCTATTTTTTTTTAAATCGAAGAACGACTGACGTAGAAGACATTTTTTTTAGAATCTGATCTCGGGTCAGAATGGAAAACTGTCAGGATGTAGAAGACATTTTTTAGAATCTGATCTCGGGTCAGAACGGAAAACTGTCAGGATGTAGAAGACATTTTTTTAAATCTGATCTCAGGTCAGAATAGAAAACTGTCAGGATGTAGAAGACATTTTTTTTCAATCTGATCTCAGGTCAGAATGGGTTAATAATGTATAAGGTTTTCAAAATTCAATCTAGAAAATGCACAACATTGGACGGGCGGCGGGGGGGGGGGGGGGGGGGAGAAAAAAGAGAGAACGACACAGTGTATATTTGACAGGTGACATGATTTTTTCTCATAGTAATTGATTTGCTTTGCCATTTGTTCTCCCCTTTTTTCCATCTTTTAGCGGAACGCATGCAGGCAGCTAGCATGATGGATGAACCTAGTGGAAGTTCATTTTTTCTCTCCCTCTCTCTCTCTCCTCCACACCTCTGGTTTTTTAGACCACGCCGCAAATAAACTGCCTTGTGTTCCTGTAGCTGGGCTTGTGTGTGGAAATGGTTCCCCGTATGCTTACGACAAACACGTGTTGCTGCTTTTTTCTTCTTGCGTGGGCTTTGAAGGCTAGCAGAAGTTTCCAAAAGGGGAGGTGCGAGGGGGAGTCATGATGCCATGCTCTGTGAAAAGAAAAAAAATGCAAGAGTGATGACCTCCTTTGTACGTTTTTCCGCAAAGGAGAGAGTAAGCATTATGCTCATTTGATGTTGGTGCATAAGCCATGGTGCATATGTCTGATTTATACTTGGTTGCGTGCAGGTATGTAGCAAGTACAAATGCTATTGTTGGTGCGAAAGTGAGACACGATGCAGAAGTATATCTCAGGCTAGAACAATGGTTGTTAACCTAAGTGTGCCTCCAAAATAGTTGGCAAAAGAAACCCCCCAAAAATAAAATGCCATTATATTTTTTTCTTTTATACCTTAAAGGACCACTTCACCACTTTTCAACGTATCTTCATATAATATGTCCTCACTAATAATCATGATAAAAAAATATCTACTCAGTATGTGTCTCATAAGAGGGCTGTGGGCAGTTTAGAAACCGTCCTCCACTGACATCATCATTAGGCAGATTTTTTTTTAAACAAGATTTCTTTACAGCAATGTTTAGATTTGTATTCTCGTGAGAACGATGGCTTCCATTTTCGCATTGCAACTTTTCAGGGCTAGAAAGCCTGCAGTTTCTATTGGCTTGTATATTCCCCATCGATGATGTCACTGGAGGACGGTTTCTGAACTGCCCACAGCCCTCCTATGAGACACAGACCGAGTAGGAAAAGAATTGCGCCATTGTTTTCATGATTATTAGTGAGTACCTATTATATGAAGATAAGTTGAAATTGGTGAAGTGGTCCTTTAAGTGAGGTGCCATTGTGGTACCGATAAATAGGAAGTGAATGTATGCTACGTTAGTTCCATTGGTCCAAGTAGGAACACAATTAACAATCATTAAAATAAACGGAAAACGCATGCGGCCCAACCTCTACTAAGCGGAAAAAACAAATTCCTTTGAGATTTTCAAGTGGCCCCTGCTACAGCAGAGCTACGGTTGAGAACCACTGGGCTAGAACATAGTCAAAGTGAAAGAGGAAAGTGTATAATGTATAAAATATTCACTGTAAACCAAGGCAAACACACTGAACAACTTAATGAATAACTCCTCCCTCTTCCTTTGTTTTGCTTCCTCTCTTTTGCCACGCTTGCACCTTCCTCCATCCATCCATGTTGTCATCTGGCAGGTAAGCTCTCCTCTCCATCATTTTTACTGTATGAATGTTCATGTGTGGACGTGTGTGCATGCATGCATGCGTGTGCACGCGCACTCAGATGCAGTTTCCTCTGTCTCGTCATGTCTTAATCTCTCGGAGACCCTGTGGCTCACAGGGCCAAGGTATCCACCAGCCTCATGCAAACACACAGCAAACCCTCCCTCATGCTGGCCTATGATATCTCCCAGCCACAGGTCAGCTGCCTGTGGCCATAATTCAAACGTACCCTGATGTGTTTACCGACACCTTTACCGACACAATTTACTATGCTGCATATATACTGTGTGTGTGTATAATATATATATGATAATGTTAACTTACCTTGTGGTCTCTGACTGGCGCGTTAGCTTCAAGGTCAGTGTGTTAGCTTCAAGGTCAGTGTCGTGCTCAGAGATGACATCATGCATTTTAAATGAGTTGGATCAGGCATGGTCCCACTGTCTGAGGAACAAGGAGCCTCAATCAGCAGGAAAAGATATCTTTATCCGGTCTTTGAACACGCGGAAAACACGGCGATAATTAACGGTCGAAATAACGGCTATATGCTTCTCAGACACATTGTATACTTCCCTCGCATTGTCAAAGTTCACGTCTGTAGGTGATGGCCCTCGCCCCTGTATTTCGTACCCTTCCCATTTACTCGTGTTTAAGATTTTCTTTCTCCCCCCCCTACCCACAATACTCATTCAAAATTTTTTGTTACAGTGGTATGAGACTGTGAACAGCTTGAGGGGGGCGCGAGCGCAGTAATTACCATGGTTATGTCAGGCGGAGCTGAGAAACGTTGCCTGGGGACGAGAAAAGGGGGCCGTCGTGTGATGATGGCCCCCTGAAATTAATGGAGAATTGGAAATGAATCAATAGCTAATGAAAATGTGTGTTCACTCTATTACTCCTTTTTATGATGTGCTGTGTGGCCTCGGGGGGCGCTTCGTCACCCGGCAACACACGCTGTCTCTTTCCCTCCACATTCTGCCATCTCTCTGTTGTCCCCAGTTCATCTCCTGTGTTTGTTTCCCTATGATATCTGTTCCTTTGTTTCAATCCTTCTGTTCTCTTCTGTTCTGTTCTCTTCTGTTCTCTTCTCTTCTCTTCTCTTCTCTTCTCTTCTCTTCTCTTCTCTTCTCTTCTCTTCTCTTCTCTTCTGTTCTGTTCTGTTCTGTTCTGTTCTGTTCTGTTCTGTTCTGTTCTCTTTTCTTCTCTTCTCTTCTCTTCTCTTCTCTTCTCTTCTACTCTCTTCTCTTCTACTCTCTTCTACTCTCTTCTACTCTCTTCTACTCTCTTCTCTTCTCCTCTCTTCTCTTCTCTTCTCTGAGACTCTGTGTTTTCATGCTTTCTGTCTCTTTCTGTCACAGATGAATCGAGGGGCTAGAAGGACTGCATTTCATATTTTCAGGGATCAAATGATAGCTGTGGCGGAGTGTGTAATATTCAGTTTGAACGTTTCTCTCTCTCTCTCTCTCTCTCTCTCTCTCACCCTTTATGGAACCCTGTTGGGAAGCAGTAAGGGTAATTACCAAAGTGACTTCCATACATACTTTGGTAACCCTTTAGAATAAATGCAGCAGTATACAGCGTACTGTACACTGCAGTATACTGCATTCTTTGAGACACACATACTGTACTGTACTGTACAGGTATGTGGGGGTGCGCCTGTGGTTGCTGCCATTGTCTTGGAGCCGAAAACAACCGTTTTTCAGCATTAGGTTTGTGAGACTGATTGTATACAGTTTTGTTCTGTCCATGTGTCGTAGTGCAGGGACTTGCATCAAGAAAGTCCAAATATTCATTTTCCAACCTCACGTGAGACACGCTCACGTGACGTGTGACATTGATTCTCACTCCTAAAGGCACATGCTGTAGGCTGGGCGTAGGGACGGGAGGCTGGGAGGATATGAACATTTCACGTCGAGATTATTGTGGCCAAGATAAAGATATTATTGCGATAAAAATGACTCTTCAATAGCAGCTAAATGTAGCCAAAACACTCTAAAGGATGTGGCTGTAGCAGCTAAATGTAGCCAAAACACTCTAAAGGATGTGGCTGTAGCAGCTAAATGTAGCCAAAACACTCTAAAGGATGTGGCTGTAGCAGATAAATGTAGCCAAAACTCTCTAAAGGATGTGGCTGTAGCAGCTAAATGTAGCCAAAACACTCTAAAGGATGTGGCTGTAGCAGCTAAATGTAGCCAGAACACTCTAAAGGATGTGGCTGTAGCAGCTAAATGTAGCCAAAACACTCTAAAGGATGTGGCTGTAGCAGCTAAATGTAGCCAAAACACACTAAAGGATGTGGCTGTAGCAGCTAAATGTAGCCAAAACACTCTAAAGGATGTGGCTGTAGCAGCTAAATGTAGCCAGAACACTCTAAAGGATGTGGCTGTAGCAGCTAAATGTAGCCAAAACACTCTAAAGGATGTGGCTGTAGCAGCTAAATGTAGCCAAAACACTCTAAAGGATGTGGCTGTAGACAGCTAAATGTAGCCAAAACACTCTAAAGGATGTGGCTGTAGCAGCTAAATGTAGTCAGAACACTCTAAAGGATGTGGCTGTAGCAGCTAAATGTAGCCAAAACACTCTAAAGGATGTGGCTGTAGCAGCTAAATGTAGCCAGAACACTCTAAAGGATGTGGCTGTAGACAGCTAAATGTAGCCAAAACACTCTAAAGGATGTGGCTGTAGCAGCTAAATGTAGCCAAAACACTCTAAAGGATGTGGCTGTAGCAGCTAAATGTAGCCAAAACACTCTAAAGATGTGGCTGTAGCAGCTAAATGTAGCCAGAACACTCTAAAGGATGTGGCTGTAGCAGCTAAATGTAGCCAAAACACTCTAAAGGATGTGGCTGTAGCAGCTAAATGTAGCCAAAACACTCTAAAGGATGTGGCTGTAGCAGCTAAATGTAGCCAGAACACTCTAAAGGATGTGGCTGTAGCAGCTAAATGTAGCCAAAACACTCTAAAGGATGTGGCTGTAGCAGCTAAATGTAGCCAAAACACACTAAAGGATGTGGCTGTAGCAGCTAAATGTAGCCAAAACACTCTAAAGGATGTGGCTGTAGCAGCTAAATGTAGCCAGAACACTCTAAAGGATGTGGCTGTAGCAGCTAAATGTAGCCAAAACACTCTAAAGGATGTGGCTGTAGCAGCTAAATGTAGCCAAAACACTCTAAAGGATGTGGCTGTAGACAGCTAAATGTAGCCAAAACACTCTAAAGGATGTGGCTGTAGCAGCTAAATGTAGTCAGAACACTCTAAAGGATGTGGCTGTAGCAGCTAAATGTAGCCAAAACACTCTAAAGGATGTGGCTGTAGCAGCTAAATGTAGCCAGAACACTCTAAAGGATGTGGCTGTAGACAGCTAAATGTAGCCAAAACACTCTAAAGGATGTGGCTGTAGCAGCTAAATGTAGCCAGAACACTCTAAAGGATGTGGCTGTATAGCAGCTAAATGTAGCCAAAACACTCTAAAGGATGTGGCTGTAGCAGCTAAATGTAGCCAAAACACTCTAAAGGATGTGGCTGTAGCAGCTAAATGTAGCCAAAACACTCTAAAGGATGTGGCTGTAGACAGCTAAATGTAGCCAAGACACTCTAAAGGATGTGGCTGTAGCAGCTAAATGTAGCCAAAACACTCTAAAGGATGTGGCTGTAGCAGCTAAATGTAGCCAAAACACTCTAAAGGATGTGGCTGTAGCAGCTAAATGTAGCCAAAACACTCTAAAGGATGTGGCTGTAGCAGCTAAATGTAGCCAAAACACTAAAGGATGTGGCTGTAGCAGCTAAATGTAGCCAAAACACTCTAAAGGATGTGGCTGTAGCAGCTAAATGTAGCCAAAACACTATAAAGGATGTGGCTGTAGCAGCTAAATGTAGCCAAAACACTCTAAAGGATGTGGCTGTAGCAGCTAAATGTAGCCAAAACACTCTAAAGGATGTGGCTGTAGCAGCTAAATGTAGCCAAAACACTCTAAAGATGTGGCTGTAGCAGCTAAATGTAGCCAGAACACTCTAAAGGATGTGGCTGTAGCAGCTAAATGTAGCCAAAACACTCTAAAGGATGTGGCTGTAGCAGCTAAATGTAGCCAAAACACACTAAAGGATGTGGCTGTAGCAGCTAAATGTAGCCAAAACACTCTAAAGGATGTGGCTGTAGCAGCTAAATGTAGCCAGAACACTCTAACGGATGTGGCTGTAGCAGCTAAATGTAGCCAAAACACTCTAAAGGATGTGGCTGTAGCAGCTAAATGTAGCCAAAACACTCTAAAGGATGTGGCTGTAGACAGCTAAATGTAGCCAAAACACTCTAAAGGATGTGGCTATAGCAGCTAAATGTAGTCAGAACACTCTAAAGGATGTGGCTGTAGCAGCTAAATGTAGCCAGAACACTCTAAAGGATGTGGCTGTAGACAGCTAAATGTAGCCAAAACACTCTAAAGGATGTGGCTGTAGCAGCTAAATGTAGCCAGAACACTCTAAAGGATGTGGCTGTATAGCAGCTAAATGTAGCCAAAACACTCTAAAGGATGTGGCTGTAGCAGCTAAATGTAGCCAAAACACTCTAAAGGATGTGGCTGTAGCAGCTAAATGTAGCCAAAACACTCTAAAGGATGTGGCTGTAGACAGCTAAATGTAGCCAAGACACTCTAAAGGATGTGGCTGTAGCAGCTAAATGTAGCCAAAACACTCTAAAGGATGTGGCTGTAGCAGCTAAATGTAGCCAAAACACTCTAAAGATGTGGCTGTAGCAGCTAAATGTAGCCAGAACACTCTAAAGGATGTGGCTGTAGCAGCTAAATGTAGCCAAAACACTCTAAAGGATGTGGCTGTAGCAGCTAAATGTAGCCAAAACACTCTAAAGGATGTGGCTGTAGCAGCTAAATGTAGCCAGAACACTCTAAAGGATGTGGCTGTAGCAGCTAAATGTAGCCAAAACACTCTAAAGGATGTGGCTGTAGCAGCTAAATGTAGCCAAAACACACTAAAGGATGTGGCTGTAGCAGCTAAATGTAGCCAAAACACTCTAAAGGATGTGGCTGTAGCAGCTAAATGTAGCCAGAACACTCTAAAGGATGTGGCTGTAGCAGCTAAATGTAGCCAAAACACTCTAAAGGATGTGGCTGTAGCAGCTAAATGTAGCCAAAACACTCTAAAGGATGTGGCTGTAGACAGCTAAATGTAGCCAAAACACTCTAAAGGATGTGGCTGTAGCAGCTAAATGTAGTCAGAACACTCTAAAGGATGTGGCTGTAGCAGCTAAATGTAGCCAAAACACTCTAAAGGATGTGGCTGTAGCAGCTAAATGTAGCCAGAACACTCTAAAGGATGTGGCTGTAGACAGCTAAATGTAGCCAAAACACTCTAAAGGATGTGGCTGTAGCAGCTAAATGTAGCCAGAACACTCTAAAGGATGTGGCTGTATAGCAGCTAAATGTAGCCAAAACACTCTAAAGGATGTGGCTGTAGCAGCTAAATGTAGCCAAAACACTCTAAAGGATGTGGCTGTAGCAGCTAAATGTAGCCAAAACACTCTAAAGGATGTGGCTGTAGACAGCTAAATGTAGCCAAGACACTCTAAAGGATGTGGCTGTAGCAGCTAAATGTAGCCAAAACACTCTAAAGGATGTGGCTGTAGCAGCTAAATGTAGCCAAAACACTCTAAAGGATGTGGCTGTAGCAGCTAAATGTAGCCAAAACACTCTAAAGGATGTGGCTGTAGCAGCTAAATGTAGCCAAAACACTAAAGGATGTGGCTGTAGCAGCTAAATGTAGCCAAAACACTCTAAAGGATGTGGCTGTAGCAGCTAAATGTAGCCAAAACACTATAAAGGATGTGGCTGTAGCAGCTAAATGTAGCCAAAACACTCTAAAGGATGTGGCTGTAGCAGCTAAATGTAGCCAAAACACTCTAAAGGATGTGGCTGTAGCAGCTAAATGTAGCCAAAACACTCTAAAGATGTGGCTGTAGCAGCTAAATGTAGCCAGAACACTCTAAAGGATGTGGCTGTAGCAGCTAAATGTAGCCAAAACACTCTAAAGGATGTGGCTGTAGCAGCTAAATGTAGCCAAAACACACTAAAGGATGTGGCTGTAGCAGCTAAATGTAGCCAAAACACTCTAAAGGATGTGGCTGTAGCAGCTAAATGTAGCCAGAACACTCTAACGGATGTGGCTGTAGCAGCTAAATGTAGCCAAAACACTCTAAAGGATGTGGCTGTAGCAGCTAAATGTAGCCAAAACACTCTAAAGGATGTGGCTGTAGACAGCTAAATGTAGCCAAAACACTCTAAAGGATGTGGCTATAGCAGCTAAATGTAGTCAGAACACTCTAAAGGATGTGGCTGTAGCAGCTAAATGTAGCCAGAACACTCTAAAGGATGTGGCTGTAGACAGCTAAATGTAGCCAAAACACTCTAAAGGATGTGGCTGTAGCAGCTAAATGTAGCCAGAACACTCTAAAGGATGTGGCTGTATAGCAGCTAAATGTAGCCAAAACACTCTAAAGGATGTGGCTGTAGCAGCTAAATGTAGCCAAAACACTCTAAAGGATGTGGCTGTAGCAGCTAAATGTAGCCAAAACACTCTAAAGGATGTGGCTGTAGACAGCTAAATGTAGCCAAGACACTCTAAAGGATGTGGCTGTAGCAGCTAAATGTAGCCAAAACACTCTAAAGGATGTGGCTGTAGCAGCTAAATGTAGCCAAAACACTCTAAAGGATGTGGCTGTAGCAGCTAAATGTAGCCAAAACACTCTAAAGGATGTGGCTGTAGCAGCTAAATGTAGCCAAAACACTAAAGGATGTGGCTGTAGCAGCTAAATGTAGCCAAAACACTCTAAAGGATGTGGCTGTAGCAGCTAAATGTAGCCAAAACACTATAAAGGATGTGGCTGTAGCAGCTAAATGTAGCCAAAACACTCTAAAGGATGTGGCTGTAGCAGCTAAATGTAGCCAAAACACTCTAAAGGATGTGGCTGTAGCAGCTAAATGTAGCCAAAACACTCTAAAGGATGTGGCTGTAGCAGCTAAATGTAGCCAAAACACTCTAAAGGATGTGGCTGTAGCAGCTAAATGTAGCCAAAACACTCTAAAGGATGTGGCTGTATAGCAGCTAAATGTAGCCAAAACACTCTAAAGGATGTGGCTGTAGCAGCTAAATGTAGCCAAAACACTCTAAAGATGTGGCTGTAGCAGCTAAATGTAGCCAGAACACTCTAAAGGATGTGGCTGTAGCAGCTAAATGTAGCCAGAACACTCTAAAGGATGTGGCTGTAGACAGCTAAATGTAGCCAAAACACTCTAAAGGATGTGGCTGTAGCAGCTAAATGTAGCCAGAACACTCTAAAGGATGTGGCTGTAGCAGCTAAATGTAGCCAAAACACTCTAAAGGATGTGGCTGTAGCAGCTAAATGTAGCCAAAACACTCTAAAGGATGTGGCTGTAGACAGCTAAATGTAGCCAAAACACTCTAAAGGATGTGGCTGTAGCAGCTAAATGTAGCCAGAACACTCTAAAGGATGTGGCTGTAGCAGCTAAATGTAGCCAGAACACTCTAAAGGATGTGGCTGTAGCAGCTAAATGTAGCCAAAACACTCTAAAGGCGAT